>NC_073233.2:5750500-6052500 GCF_029281585.2 Gorilla gorilla gorilla | reverse complement strand
TTAGGGTCAGGGCCAGAGCCAAGGTTTAGGGGTGTTTTAGGGTCAGGGCCAGAGCCCAGGTTTAGGGGTGTTTTAGGGTCAGGGCCAGGGCCCAGGGTTAGGGTAGTTTTAGGGTCAGCCCATGGATGAGGTTTAGGGTTGTTTTAGCGTCAGGACCTGGGCTCAGGGTTTGGCTTGTTTTAGTGCCAGGGCCCCGGGTAAGGGTTGTTTCAGTGTCAGCGCCAGGGCCCAGGGTTAGGGTTGTTTTAGGGTCAGGGCCAGGGTCCAGGGTAAGGGTTGTTTCAGTGTCAGGGCCAGGGCCCAGGATTAGGGTTGTTTTAGGGTTAGGGCCAGGGCCTAGGGTTATGGTTATTTTAGGGTCAGTACCCAGGGTTAGGGTTGTCTTAGGGTCAATGCCCAGGGTTAGGGTTGTTTTAGGGTCAGGTCCAGGACCCAGGGATAGGCTTGTTTTAGGGTCAGGGCCAGGGCCCAGGGTTAGGGTTGTTTTAGGGTCAGGTCCAGGGCCCACGGATAGGCTTGTTTTAGGGTCAGGGCCAGGGCCCAGGATTAGGCTTGTTTTAGGGTCAAGGACAGGGCCCAGGGTTAGGGTTGTTTTAGGGTCAGGGCCAGGGCCCAGGGTTAGGCTTGTTTTAGGGTCAGGGCCAGGGCCCAGGGTTAGGCTTGTTTTAGGGTCAGGGCCAGCGCCCAGGGTTAGGCTTGTTTTAGGGTCAGGGCCAGGGCCCAGTGTTAGGGTTTTTTTAGGGTCAGGGCCAGGGCCCAGGGTTTGGGTTGTTTTAGGATCAGGACCTGGGCCCAGGGTTAGCCTTGTTTTAGTGCCAGGGCCGAGTGTTCGGGGTGTTTTAGGGTCAGGGCCAGGGCCCAGGGTCAGGGTTGTTTTAGGTGAGGGCCAGGGCCCAGCATTAGGGTTGGTTTAGGGTCAGGGCCAGGGCCCAGGTTTAGGGGTGTTTTAGGGTCAGGGCCAGGGCCCAGGGTTAGGGTTGTTTTAGGTCAGGGCCAGGGCCCAGGGATAGGTTTGTTTTAGGGTCAGGGCCAGGGCGCAGGGATAGGTTTGTTTTAGGGTCAGGGCCAGGGCACAGGGTTAGGGGTGTTGTAGGGTCAGGGCCAGGGCACAGGATTAGGGTTGTTGTAGGGTCAGGGCCACGGCCCTGGGTTAGGCTTGTTTTAGGGTCAGGGCCACCGCCCAGGGTTAGGGTTGTTTTAGGGTCAGGGCCAGGGCCCAGGATTTGGCTTGTTTTAGGGTCAGGGCCAGGGCCCAGAGTTAGGCTTGTTTTAGGGTCAGGGCCAGGGCCCAGCATTTGGGTTGTTTTAGGTTCAGGGCCAGGGCCCAGGGTTAGGGTAGTTTTAGGGTCAGCCCATGGCCGAGGTTTAGGGTTGTTTTAGGGTCAGGACCTGGGCCCAGGGGTAGGCTTGTTTTAGTGCCAGGGCCCAGTGTTAGGGTTGTTTTAGGGGCAGGTCCAGGGCCCAGGGTTAGGGTTGTTTTAGGGTCAGGAGCTGGGCCCAGGTATAGGCTTGTTTTATTGTCAGGGCCAAAAGTTAGGGTTGTTTTAGGGTCAGGGCCACGGCTCAGGGTCAGGGTTGTTTTAGGTCAGGGCCAGGGCCCAGCATTAGGTTTGTTTTAGGGTCAGGGCCAGGGCCCAGGTTTAGGGGTGTTTTAGGGTCAGGGCCAGAGCCCAGGTTTAGGGGTGTTTTAGGGTCAGGGCCAGGGCCCAGGGTTAGGGTAGTTTTAGGGTCAGCCCATGGACGAGGTTTAGGGTTGTTTTAGGGTCAGGACCTGGGCCCAGGGTTAGGCTTGTTTTAGTGCCAGGGCCCCGGGTAAGGGTTGTTTCAGTGTCAGCGCCAGGGCCCAGGGTTAGGGTTGTTTTAGGGTCAGGGCCAGGGTCCAGGGTAAGGGTTGTTTCAGTGTCAGGGCCAGGGCCCAGGATTCGGGTTGTTTTAGGGTTAGGGCCAGGGCCTAGGGTTATGGTTATTTTAGGGTCAGTACCCAGGGTTAGGGTTGTCTTAGGGTCAGTGCCCAGGGTTAGGGTTGTTTTAGGGTCAGGTCCAGGACCCAGGGATAGGCTTGTTTTAGGGTCAGGGCCAGGGCCCAGGGTTAGGGTTGTTTTAGGGTCAGGTCCAGGGCCCACGGATAGGCTTGTTTTAGGGTCAGGGCCAGGGCCCAGGATTAGGCTTGTTTTAGGGTCAAGGACAGGGCCCAGGGTTAGGGTTGTTTTAGGGTCAGGGCCAGGGCCCAGGGTTAGGCTTGTTTTAGGGTCAGGGCCAGGGCCCAGGGTTAGGCTTGTTTTAGGGTCAGGGCCAGGGCCCAGGGTTAGGCTTGTTTTAGGGTCAGGGCCAGGGCCCAGGGTTAGGGTTGTTTTAGGGTCAGGGCCAGGGCCCAGCGTTAGGGTTTTTTTAGGGTCAGGGCCAGGGCCCAGGGTTTGGGTTGTTTTAGGATCAGGACCTGGGCCCAGGGTTAGCCTTGTTTTAGTGCCAGGGCCGAGTGTTCGGGGTGTTTTAGGGTCAGGGCCAGGTCCCAGGGTCAGGGTTGTTTTAGGTATGGGCCAGGTCCCAGCATTAGGGTTGTTTTAGGGTCAGGGCCAGGGCCCAGGTTTAGGGGTGTTTTAGGGTCAGGGCCAGGGCCCAGGGTTAGGGTTGTTTTAAGTCAGGGCCAGGGCCCAGGGATAGGTTTGTTTTAGGGTCAGGGCCACGGCGCAGGGATAGGTTTGTTTTAGGGTCAGGGCCAGGGCACAGGGTTAGGGGTGTTGTAGGGTCAGGGCCAGGGCACAGGATTAGGGTTGTTGTAGGGTCAGGGCCACGGCCCTGGGTTAGGCTTGTTTTAGGGTCAGGGCCACCGCCCAGGGTTAGGGTTGTTTTAGGGTCAGGGCCAGGGCCCAGGGTTTGGCTTGTTTTAGGGTCAGGGCCAGGGCCCAGGGTTAGGCTTGTTTTAGGGTCAGGGCCAGGGCCCAGCATTTGTGTTGTTTTAGGTTCAGGGCCAGGGCCCAGGGTTAGGGTAGTTTTAGGGTCAGCCCATGGCCGAGGTTTAGGGTTGTTTTATGGTCAGGACCTGGGCCCAGGGTTAGGCTTGTTTTAGTGCCAGGGCCCAGTGTTAGGGTTGTTTTAGGGGCAGGTCCAGGGCCCAGGTTTAGGGTTGTTTTAGGTCAGGGCCAGGGCCCAGGGTTAGGGTTGTTTTAGGTCACGGCCAGGGCCCAGGGTTAGGGTTGTTTTAGGGTTAGGGCCAGGGCCCAGGGGTTGGGTTGTTTTAGGGTCAGGGCCAGGTCCCAGGGTTAGGCTTGTTTTAGGGTCAGGGCCAGGGCCCAGGGTAGGTTTGTTTTAGGGTCAGGGCCAGGGCCCAGGGTTAGGCTTGTTTTAGGTTCAGGGACAGGGCCCAGGTTTAGGGTTGTTTTAGGGTCAGGACCAGGGCCCAGGGTTAGGCTTGTTTTAGGGTCAGGACCAGGGCCCAGGGTTAGGGTTGTTTTAGGTTAGGGCCAGGTCCCAAGGTTAGGGTTGTTTTAGGGTCAGGTCATGGGCTCAGGTTTAGGGTTGTTTTTGTGCCAGTGCCCAGGGTTAGGGTTGTTTTAGGGTCAGCGCCAGGGCCGAGGTTTAGGGTTGTTTTAGGTCATGGCCAGGGCCCAGGGATAGGGTTGTTTTAGGGTCAGGGCCAGGGCCCAGGATTAGGGTTGTTTTAGGGTCAGGGCCAGGGCCGAGGGTTAGGCTTGTTTTAGGGTCAGGTCCTGGGCTCACGGTTAGGCTTGTTTTAGGGTCAGGGCCAGGGCCCAGGTTTAGGGAGGTTTTAGGGTCAGGGCCAGGGCCCAGGGTTAGGCTTGATTTAGGGTCAGGGCCAGGGCCCAGGGTTAGGGTTGTTTTAGGTTAGGGTCAGGTCCCAAGGTTAGGGTTGTTTTAGGGTCAGGTGCTGGGCCCAGGTTTAGGGTTATTTTTGTGCCAGTGCCCAGGGTTAGGGTTGTTTTAGGGTCAGGGCCAGGGCCCAGGTTTAGGGTTGTTTTAGGACATGGCCAGGGCCCAGGGATATGGTTGTTTTAGGGTCAGGGCCAGGGCCCAGGGTTACGGTTGTTTTAGGGTCAGGGCCAGGGCCCAGGGTTAGGCTTGTTTTAGGGTCAGGTCCTGGGCCCACGGTTAGGCTTCTCTTAGGTTCAGGGCCAGGGCCCAGGATTAGGCTTATTTTAGGGTCAAGGACAGGGCCCAGGGTTAGGGTTGTTTTAGGGTCAGGGCCAGGGCCCAGTTTTAGGCTTGTTTTAGGGTCAGGGCCAGGGCCCAGGGTTACGGTTGTTTTAGGGTCAGGGCCAGGGCCCAGGGTTAGGGTTGTTTTAGGGTCAGGGCCAGGGCCCAGGGTTAGGGTTGTTTTAGAGTCAGGGCCAGGGCCCAGGGTTAGGGTTGTTTTAGCGTCAGGGACAGGGCCCAGGTTTAGGGTTGTTTCAGGGTCAGGTCCAGGGCCCACGGATAGGCTTGTTTTAGGGTCAGGGCCAGGGCCCAGGATTAGGCTTGTTTTAGGGTCAAGGACAGGGCCCCGGGTAAGGGTTGTTTCAGTGTCAGGGCCAGGGCCCAGGATTAGGGTTGTTTTAGGGTTAGGGCCAGGGCCCAGGGTTATGGTTATTTTAGGGTCAGTACCCAGGGTTAGGGTTGTCTTAGGGTCAGTGCCCAGGGTTAGGGTTGTTTTAGGGTCAGGTCCAGGACCCAGGGATAGGCTTGTTTTAGGGTCAGGGCCAGGGCCCAGGGTTAGGGTTGTTTTAGGGTCAGGTCCAGGGCCCACGGATAGGCTTGTTTTAGGGTCAGGGCCAGGGCCCAGGATTAGGCTTGTTTTAGGGTCAAGGACAGGGCCCAGGGTTAGGGTTGTTTTAGGGTCAGGGCCAGGGCCCAGGGTTAGGCTTGTTTTAGGGTCAGGGCCAGGGCGCAGGTTTAGGCTTGTTTTAGGGTCAGGGCCAGGGCCCAGGGTTAGGGTTGTTTTAGGGTCAGGGCCATGGCCCAGCGTTAGGGTTTTTTTAGGGTCAGGGCCAGTGCCCTGGGTTTGGGTTGTTTTAGGATCAGGACCTGGGCCCAGGGTTTGCCTTGTTTTAGTGCCAGGGCCGAGGGTTCGGGGTGTTTTAGGGTCAGGGCCAGGGCCCAGGGTCAGGGTTGTTTTAGGTCAGGGCCAGGGCCCAGCATTAGGGTTGTTTTAGGGTCAGGGCCAGGGCCCAGGTTTAGGGGTGTTTTAGGGTCAGGGCCAGGGCCCAGGGTTAGGGTTGTTTTAGGTCAGGGCCAGGGCCCAGGGATAGGTTTGTTTTAGTGTCAGGGCCAGGTCGCAGGGATAGGTTTGTTTTAGGGTCAGGGCCAGGGCACAGGGTTAGGGTTGTTGTAGGGTCAGGGCCAGGGCACTGGGTTAGGGTTGTTGTAGGGTCAGGGCCACGGCCCTGGGTTAGGCTTGTTTTAGGCTCAGGGCCACGGCCCTGGGTTAGGCTTATTTTAGGGTCAAGGACAGGTCCCAGGGTTAGGGTTGTTTTAGGGTCAGGGCCAGGGCCCAGGGTTAGGCTTGTTTTAGGGTCAGGGCCAGGGCCCAGGGTTACGGTTGTTTTAGGGTCAGGGCCAGGGCCCCGGGTTAGGCTTGTTTTAGGGTCAGGGCCAGGGCCCAGGGGTAGGGTTGTTTTAGAGTCAGGGCCAGGGCCCAGGGTTAGGGTTGTTTTAGGGTCAGGACCTGGGCCCAGGTATAGGCTTGTTTTATTGTCAGGGCCCAAGGTTAGGGTTGTTTTAGGGTCAGGGCCACTGCTCAGGGTCAGGGTTGTTTTAGGTCAGGGCCAGGGCCCAGCATTAGGGTTGTTTTAGGGTCAGGGCCAGAGCCCAGGTTTAGGGGTGTTTTAGGGTCAGGGCCAGGGCCCAGGGTTAGGCTTGTTTTAGGGTCAGGGCCAGGGCCCAGGGATAGGGTTGTTTTAGGGTCAGGGCCAGGGCCCAGGGTTAGGGTTGTTGTAGGTTCAGGGCCAGGGCCCAGGGTTAGGGTTGTTTTAGGGTCAGGGCCAGGGCCAGGGTTAGCGTTGTTTTAGGGTCAGGACCTGGGCCCAGGGTTAGGCTTGTTTTAGTGCCAGGGCCCAGGGTTAGGGTTGTTTTAGGGTCAGGGACAGGGCCCAGGTTTAGGGTTGTTTCAGGGTCATGGCCAGGGCCCCGGGTAAGGGTTGTTTCAGTGTCAGCGCCAGGGCCCAGGGTTAGGGTTGTTTTAGGGTCCGGGCCAGGGTCCAGGGTAAGGGTTGTTTCAGTGTCAGGGCCAGGGCCCAGGATTAGGGTTGTTTTAGGGTTAGGGCTAGGGCCTAGGGTTATGGTTATTTTAGGGTGAGTACCCAGGGTTAGGGTTGTCTTAGGGTCAGTGCCCAGGGTTAGGGTTGTTTTAGGGTCAGGTCCAGGACCCAGGGATAGGCTTGTTTTAGGGTCAGGGCCAGGGCCCAGGGTTAGGGTTGTTTTAGGGTCATGTCCAGGGCCCACTGATAGGCTTGTTTTAGGGTCAGGGCCAGGGCCCATGATTAGGCTTGTTTTAGGGTCAAGGACAGGGCCCAGGGTTAGGGTTGTTTTAGGGTCAGGGCCAGGGCCCAGGGTTAGGCTTGTTTTAGGGTCAGGGCCAGGGCCCAGGGTTAGGCTTGTTTTAGGGTCAGGGCCAGGGCCCAGGGTTAGGGTTGTTTTAGGGTCAGGGCCAGGGCCCAGCGCTAGGGTTTTTTTAGGGTCAGGGCCAGGGCCCATGGTTAGGGTTGTTTTAGGATCACGACCTGGGCCCAGGGTTAGCCTTGTTTTAGTGTCAGGGCCGAGGGTTCGGGGTGTTTTAGGGTCAGGGCCAGTGCCCAGGGTCAGGGTTGTTTTAGGTCAGGGCCAGGGCCCAGCATTAGGGTTGTTTTAGGGTCAGGGCCAGGGCCCAGGTTTAGGGGTGTTTTAGGGTCAGGGACAGGGGCCAGGGTTAGGGTTGTTTTAGGTCAGGGCCAGGGCCCAGGGATAGTTTTGTTTTAGGGTCAGGGCCAGGGCGCAGGGATAGGTTTGTTTTAGGGTCAGGGCCAGGGCACAGGGTTAGGGTTGTTGTAGGGTCAGGGCCAGGGCACAGGGTTAGGGTTGTTGTAGGGTCAGGGCCACGGCCCTGGGTTAGGCTTGTTTTAGGGTCAGGGCCACCGCCCAGGGTTAGGGTTGTTTTAGGGTCAGGGCCAGAGCCCAGGGTTTGGCTTGTTTTAGGGTCAGGGCCAGGGCCCAGGGTTAGGCTTGTTTTAGGGTCAGGGCTAGGGCCCAGCATTTGGGTTGTTTTAGGTTCAGGGCCAGGGCCCAGGGTTAGGGTAGTTTTAGTGTCAGCCCATGGCCGAGGTTTAGGGTTGTTTTAGGGTCAGGACCTAGGCCCAGGGTTAGGCTTGTTTTAGTGCCAGGGCCCCGGGTAAGGGTTGTCTCAGTGTCAGCGCCAGGGCCCAGGGTTAGGGTTGTTTTAGGGTCAGGGCCAGGGTCCAGGGTAAGGGTTGTTTCAGTGTCAGGGCCAGGGCCCAGGATTAGGGTTGTTTTAGGGTTAGGGCCAGGGCCTAGGGTTATGGTTATTTTAGGGTCAGTACCCAGGGTTAGGGTTGTCTTAGGGTCAGTGCCCAGGGTTAGGTTTGTTTTAGGGTCAGGTCCAGGACCCAGGGATAGGCTTGTTTTAGGGTCAGGGCCAGGGCCCAGGGTTAGGGTTGTTTTAGGGTCAGGTCCAGGGCCCACGGATAGGCTTGTTTTAGGGTCAGGGCCAGGGCCCAGGATTAGGCTTGTTTTAGGGTCAAGGACAGGGCCCAGGGTTAGGGTTGTTTTAGGGTCAGGGCCAGGGCCCAGGGTTAGGGTTGTTTTAGGGTCAGGGTCAGGGCCCAGGGTTAGGCTTGTTTTAGGGTCAGGGCCAGGGCCCAGGGTTAGGGTTGTTTTAGGGTCAGGGCCAGGGCCCAGCATTAGGGTTTTTTTAGGGTCAGGGCCAGGGCCCAGGGTTTGGGTTGTTTTAGGATCAGGACCTGGGCCCAGGGTTAGCCTTGTTTTAGTGCCAGGGCCGAGTGTTCGGGGTGTTTTAGGGTCAGGGCCAGGGCGCAGGGTCAGGGTTGTATTACGTCAGGGCCAGGGCCCAGCATTAGGGTTGTTTTAGGGTCAGGGCCAGGGCCCAGGTTTAGGGGTGTTTTAGGGTCAGGGCCAGAGCCCAGGGTTAGGGTTGTTTTAGGTCAGGGCCAGGGCCCAGGGATAGGTTTGTTTTAGGGTCAGGGCCAGGGCACAGGGTTAGGGGTGTTGTAGGGTCAGGGCCAGGGTACAGGATTAGGGTTGTTGTAGGGTCAGGGCCACGGCCCTGGGTTAGGCTTGTTTTAGGGTCAGGGCCACCGCCCAGGGTAAGGGTTGTTTTAGGGTCAGGGCCAGGGCCCAGGGTTTGGCTTGTTTTAGGGTCAGGGCCTGGGCCCAGGGTTAGGCTTGTTTTAGGGTCAGGGCCAGGGCCCAGCATTTGGGTTGTTTTAGGTTCAGGGCCAGGGCCCAGGGTTAGGGTAGTTTTAGGGTCAGCCCATGGCCGAGGTTTAGGGTTGTTTTAGGGTCAGGACCTGGGCCCAGTGTTAGGCTTGTTTTAGTGCCAGGGCCCAGTGTTAGGGTTGTTTTAGGGACAGGTCCAGGGCCCAGGGTTAGGGTTGTTTTAGGTCAGGGCCAGGGCCCAGGGTTAGGGTTGTTTTAGGTCACGGCCAGGGCCCAGGGTTAGGGTTGTTTTAGGGTTAGGGCCAGGGCCCAGGGGTTGGGTTGTTTTAGGGTCAGGGCCAGGTCCCAGGGTTAGGGTTGTTTTAGGGTCAGGGCCAGGGCCCAGGGTAGGTTTGTTTTAGGGTCAGGGCCAGGGCCCAGGGTTAGGCTTGTTTTAGGGTCAGGGCCAGGGCCCAGGGTTAGGGTTGTTTTAGGTAAGGGCCAGGTCCCAAGGTTAGGGTTGTTTTAGGGTCAGGTCCTGGGCTCAGGTTTAGGGTTGTTTTTGTGCCAGTGCCCAGGGTTAGGGTTGTTTTAGGGTCAGCGCCAGGGCCGAGGTTTAGGGTTGTTTTAGGTCATGGCCAGGGCCCAGGGATAGGGTTGTTTTAGGGTCAGGGCCAGGGCCCAGGATTAGGGTTGTTTTAGGGTCCGGGCCAGGGCCCAGTGTTAGGCTTGTTTTAGGGTCAGGTCCTGGGCCCACGGTTAGGCTTGTTTTAGGGTCAGGGCCAGGGCCCAGGTTTAGGGAGGTTTTAGGGTCAGGGCCAGGCCCCAGGGTTAGGCTTGATTTAGGGTCAGGGCCAGGGCCCAGGGTTAGGGTTGTTTTAGGTTAGGGCCAGGTCCCAAGGTTAGGGTTGTTTTAGGGTCAGGTCCTGGGCCCAGGTTTAGGGTTGTTTTTGTGCCAGTGGCCAGGGTTAGGGTTGTTTTAGGGTCAGGGCCAGGGCCCAGGTTTAGGGTTGTTTTAGGACATCGCCAGGGCCCAGGGATAGGGTTGTTTTAGGGTCAGGGCCAGGGCCCAGGGTTAGGGTTGTTTTAGGGTCAGGGCCAGGGCCCAGGGTTAGGCTTGTTTTAGGGTCAGGTCCTGGGCCCACGGTTAGGCTTGT
Organism: Gorilla gorilla gorilla; assembly: GCF_029281585.2. Lineage (NCBI taxonomy): Eukaryota > Metazoa > Chordata > Mammalia > Primates > Hominidae > Gorilla > Gorilla gorilla. Next base: position 6,042,982 of record NC_073233.2, on the reverse strand, counting down.
TTTAGGTTCAGGGCCAGGGCCCAGGATTAGGCTTATTTTAGGGTCAAGGACAGGGCCCAGGGTTAGGGTTGTTTTAGGGTCAGGGCCAGGGCCCAGGGTTAGGCTTGTTTTAGGGTCAGGGCCAGGGCCCAGGGTTAGGCTTGTTTTAGGGTCAGGGCCAGGGCCCAGGGTTAGGGTTGTTTTAGGGTCAGGGCCATGGCCCAGCGTTAGGGTTTTTTTAGTGTCAGGGCCAGGGCCCAGGGTTTGGGATGTTTTAGGATCAGGACCTGGGCCCAGGGTTAGCCTTGTTTTAGTGCCAGGGCCGAGGGTTCGGGGTGTTTTAGGGTCAGGGCCAGGGCCCAGGGTCAGGGTTGTTTTAGGTCAGGGCCAGGGCCCAGCATTAGGGTTGTTTTAGGGTCAGGGCCAGGGCCCAGGTTTAGGGGTGTTTTAGGGTCAGGGCCAGGGCCCAGGGTTAGGGTTGTTTTAGGTCAGGGCCAGGGCCCAGGGATAGGTTTGTTTTAGGGTCAGGGCCAGGGCCCAGGGTTAGGCTTGTTTTAGGGTCAGGGCCAGGGCGCAGCATTTGCGTTGTTTTAGGTTCAGGGCCAGGGCCCAGGGTTAGGGTAGTTTTAGGGTCAGCCAATGGCCGAGGTTTAGGGTTGTTTTAGGGTCAGGACCTGGGCGCAGGGTTAGGCTTGTTTTAGTGCCAGGGCCCAGTGTTAGGGTTGTTTTAAGGGCAGGTCCAGGGCCCAGGGTTAGGGTTGTTTTAGGTCAGGGCCAGGGCCCAGGGTTAGGGTCAGGGCCAGGGCCCAGCGTTAGGGTTTTTTTAGGGTCAGGGCCATGGCGCAGGTTTAGGGTTGTTTTAGGGTCAGGACCTGGGCCCAGGTTTAGGCATGTTTTAGTGCCAGGGCCCAGTGTTAGGGTTGTTTTAAGGGCAGGTCCAGGGCCCAGGGTTAGGGTTGTTTTAGGTCAGGGCCAGGGCCCAGGGTTAGGGTTGTTTTAGGTCAGGTCCAGGTCCCAGGGTTAGGGTTGTTTTAGGGTCAGGGCCAGGGCCCAGGGGTATGGTTCTTTTAGGGTCAGGGCCAGGTCCCAGGGTTAGGCTTTTTTTAGGGTCAGGGCCAGGGCCCAGGGTAGGTTTGTTTTAGGGTCAGGGCCAGGGCCCAGGGTTAGGCTTGTTTTAGGTTCAGGGACAGGGCCCAGGTTTAGGGTTGTTTTAGGGTCAGGGCCAGGGCCCAGGATTAGGCTTGTTTTAGGGTCAGGGCCAGGGCCCGTGGTTAGGGTTGTTTTAGGGTCAGGACCTGGGCCCAGTGTTAGGCTTGTTTTAGTGCCAGGGCCCAGGGATAGGGTTGTTTTAGGGTTAGTGCCAGGGCCCTGGATTGGGCTTGTTTTAGGGTCAGGGACAGGTCCCAGGGTTAGGGTTGTTTTAAGGTCAGGGCCAGGGCCCAGGGTTAGGCTTGTTTTAGGGTCAGGGCCAGGGCCCAGGGTTAGGGTTGTTTTAGGGTCAGGGCCAGGGCCCAGAGTTAGGGTTGTTTTAGGGTCAGGGCCAGGGCCCAGGGTTACGGTTGTTTTAGGGTCAGGACCTGCGCCCTGGTTTAGGCTTGTTTTAGTGCCAGGGCCCAGGGTTAGTGTTGTTTTAGGGTCAGGGTCAGGGCCCAGGGTCAGGGTTGTTTTAGGTCAGGGCCAGGGCCCAGCATTAGGGTTGTTTTAGGTTTAGGGCCAGGGCCCTGGTTTAGGGGTGTTTTAGGGTCAGTGCCAGGGCCCACGGTTAGGCTTGTTTTAGGGTCAGGGCCAGGGCCCAGGGTTAGGGTTGTTTTAGGGTCAGGGCCAGGGCCCAGGATTAGGGTTGTTTTAGGGTCAGGGCCAGGGCCCAGCGTTAGGGTTGTTTTAGGGTCAGGACCAGGGCCCAGGGTTAGAGTTGTTTTAGTTGCAGGACCTGGGCCCAGGGTTAGGCTTGTTTTAGTGCCAGGGCCCAGGGTTAGGGTTGTTTTAGGGTCAGGGCCAGGACCCAGGGTCAGGGTTGTTTTAGGTCCGGGCCAGGGCCCAGCATTTGGGTTGTTTTAGGGTCAGGGACAGGGCCCAGGTTTAGGGGTGTTTTAGGGTCAGGGCCAGGACCCAGGGTAAGGGTTGTTTCAGTGTCAGGGCCAGGGCCCAGTGTTAGGGTTGTTTTAGGGTCAGGGCCAGGGTCCAGGGTAAGGGTTGTTTCAGTGTCAGGGCCAGGGCCCAGGATTAGGGTTGTTTTAGGGTTAGGGCCAGGTCCCAGGGTTATGGTTATTTTAGGGTCAGTACCCAGGCTTAGGGTTGTTTTAGGGTCAGTGCCCAGGGTTAGGGTTGTTTTAGGGTCAGGTCCAGGACCCAGGGATAGGCTTGTTTTAGGGTCAGGGCCAGGGGCCTGGGTTAGGGTTGTTTTTGGGTCAGGTCCAGGGCCCACGGATAGGCTTGTTTTAGGGTCAGGGCCAGGGCCCAGGATTAGGCTTGTTTTAGGGTCAAGGACAGGGCCCAGGGTTAGGGTTGTTTTAGGGTCAGGGCCAGGGCCCAGGGTTAGGCTTGTTTTAGGGTCAGGGCCAGGTCCCAGGTTTAGGCTTGTTTTAGGGTCAGGGACAGGGCCCAGGGTCAGGGTCGTTTTAGGTCAGGGCCAGGGCCCAGCATTAGGGTTGTTTTAGGGTCAGGGTCAGGGCACAGGGTTAGGCTTGTTTTAGGGTCAGGGCCAGGTCCCAGGGTTAGGCTTGTTTTAGGGTCAGGGCCAGGGCCCAGGGTTAGGCTTGTTTTAGGGTCAGGGCCAGGGCCCAGGGTTAGGGTAGTTTTAGGATCAGGGCCAGGGCCCAGCGTTAGGGTTTTTTTAGGGTCAGGGCCAGGGCCCAGGGTTTGGGTTGTTTTAGGGTCAGGACCTGGGCCCAGGGTTAGCCTTGATTTAGTGCCAGGGCCGAGGGTTCGGGTTGTTTTAAGGTCAGGGCCAGGGCCCAGGGTCGGGGTTGTTTTATGTCAGGGCCAGGGCCTAGCATTAGGGTTGTTTTAGGGTCAGGGCCAGGGCCCAGGTTTAGGGGTGTTTTAGGGTCAGGGCCAGGGCCCAGGGTTAGGGTTGTGTTAGGTCAGGGCCAGGGCCCAGGGATAGGTTTGTTTTAGGGTCAGGGCCAGGGCGCAGGGATAGGTTTGTTTTAGGGTCAGGGCCAGGGCACAGGGTTAGGGTTGTTGTAGGGTCAGGGCCAGGGCACAGTGTTAGGGTTGTTGTAGGGTCAGGGCCACGGCCCTGGGTTAGGCTTGTTTTAGCGTCAGGGCCAGTGCCCAGGGTTAGGGTTGTTTTAGGGTCAGGGCCAGGGCCCAGGGTTAGGCTTGTTTTAGGGTCAGGGCCAGGGCCCAGGGTTAGGCTTCTTTTAGGGTCAGGGCCAGGGCCCAGCATTTGGGTTGTTTTAGGTTCAGGGCCAGGGCCCAGGGTTAGGGTTGTTTCAGGGTCAGGGCCATGGCCCAGGTTTAGGGTTGTTTTAGGGTCAGGATCTGGGCCCAGGGTTAGGCTTGTTTTAGTGCCAGGGCCCAGTGTTAAGGTTGTTTTAGGGGCTGGTCCAGGGCCCATGGTTAGGCTTGTTTTAGGGTCAGGGCCAGGGCCCAGGGTTAGGCTTGTTTTAGGGTCAGTTCCAGGGCCCAGGGTTAGGCTTCTTTTAGGGTCAGGGCCAGGGCCCAGCATTTGGGTTGTTTTAGGTTCATGGCCAGGGCCCAGGGTTAGGGTTGTTTTAGGGTCGGGGCCATGGCCCAGGTTTAGGGTTGTTTTAGGGTCAGGATCTGGGCCCAGGGTTAGGCTTGTTTTAGTGCCAGGGCCCAGTGTTAGGGTTGTTTTAGGGGCAGGTCCAGGGCCCAGGGTTAGGCTTGTTTTAGTGCCAGGGCCCAGTGTTAGGGTTGTTTTAGGGGCAGGTCCAGGGCCCAGGGTTAGGCTTGTTTTAGTGCCAGGGCCCAGGGTTAGGGTTTTTTTAGGTTCGGGTACCAAGGTTAGGCTTGTTTTAGAATCAGGGCCCAGTGTTAGGATTGTTTTAGGGTCATGGCCAGGGCCCAGGGTTAGGGTTGTTTTAGGGTCAGGGCCAGGGCCCAGGGTTAGGGTTGTTTTAGTGTCAGGGCCAGGGCCCAGGGTCAGGGTTGTTTTAGGTCAGGGCCAGGGACCAGGGTTAGGCTTGTTTTAGGGTCAGGGACAGGGCCCTCGGTTAGGGTTGTTTTAGGGTCAGGGCCAGGGCCCAGGGTTAGGCTTGTTTTAGGGTCAGGGACAGGGCCCACGGTTAGGGTTGTTTTAGGGTCAGGTCCTGGGCCCCGGTTTAGGGTTGTTTTTGTGCCAGGGCCCAGGGTTAGGGTTGTTTTAGGGTCAGGGCCAGGGCCCAGGGTTAGGGTTGTTTTAGGTCATGGCCAGGCCCCAGGGATAGGGTTGTTTTAGGGTCAGGGGCAGGGCCCAGGGTTAGGGGTGTTTTAGGGTCAGGGCCAGGACCCAGGGTAAGGGTTGTTTCAGTGTCAGGGCCAGGGCCCAGTGTTAGGGTTGTTTTAGGGTCAGGGCCAGGGTCCAGGGTAAGGGTTGTTTCAGTGTCAGGGCCAGGGCCCAGGATTAGGGTTGTTTTAGGGTTAGGGCCAGGTCCCAGGGTTATGGTTATTTTAGGGTCAGTACCCAGGCTTAGGGTTGTTTTAGGGTCAGTGCCCAGGGTTAGGGTTGTTTTAGGGTCAGGTCCAGGACCCAGGGATAGGCTTGTTTTAGGGTCAGGGCCAGGGGCCTGGGTTAGGGTTGTTTTTGGGTCAGGTCCAGGGCCCACGGATAGGCTTGTTTTAGGGTCAGGGCCAGGGCCCAGGATTAGGCTTGTTTTAGGGTCAAGGACAGGGCCCAGGGTTAGGGTTGTTTTAGGGTCAGGGCCAGGGCCCAGGGTTAGGCTTGTTTTAGGGTCAGGGCCAGGTCCCAGGTTTAGGCTTGTTTTAGGGTCAGGGACAGGGCCCAGGGTCAGGGTCGTTTTAGGTCAGGGCCAGGGCCCAGCATTAGGGTTGTTTTAGGGTCAGGGTCAGGGCACAGGGTTAGGCTTGTTTTAGGGTCAGGGCCAGGTCCCAGGGTTAGGCTTGTTTTAGGGTCAGGGCCAGGGCCCAGGGTTAGGCTTGTTTTAGGGTCAGGGCCAGGGCCCAGGGTTAGGGTAGTTTTAGGATCAGGGCCAGGGCCCAGCGTTAGGGTTTTTTTAGGGTCAGGGCCAGGGCCCAGGGTTTGGGTTGTTTTAGGGTCAGGACCTGGGCCCAGGGTTAGCCTTGATTTAGTGCCAGGGCCGAGGGTTCGGGTTGTTTTAAGGTCAGGGCCAGGGCCCAGGGTCGGGGTTGTTTTATGTCAGGGCCAGGGCCTAGCATTAGGGTTGTTTTAGGGTCAGGGCCAGGGCCCAGGTTTAGGGGTGTTTTAGGGTCAGGGCCAGGGCCCAGGGTTAGGGTTGTGTTAGGTCAGGGCCAGGGCCCAGGGATAGGTTTGTTTTAGGGTCAGGGCCAGGGCGCAGGGATAGGTTTGTTTTAGGGTCAGGGCCAGGGCACAGGGTTAGGGTTGTTGTAGGGTCAGGGCCAGGGCACAGTGTTAGGGTTGTTGTAGGGTCAGGGCCACGGCCCTGGGTTAGGCTTGTTTTAGCGTCAGGGCCAGTGCCCAGGGTTAGGGTTGTTTTAGGGTCAGGGCCAGGGCCCAGGGTTAGGCTTGTTTTAGGGTCAGGGCCAGGGCCCAGGGTTAGGCTTCTTTTAGGGTCAGGGCCAGGGCCCAGCATTTGGGTTGTTTTAGGTTCAGGGCCAGGGCCCAGGGTTAGGGTTGTTTCAGGGTCAGGGCCATGGCCCAGGTTTAGGGTTGTTTTAGGGTCAGGATCTGGGCCCAGGGTTAGGCTTGTTTTAGTGCCAGGGCCCAGTGTTAAGGTTGTTTTAGGGGCTGGTCCAGGGCCCATGGTTAGGCTTGTTTTAGGGTCAGGGCCAGGGCCCAGGGTTAGGCTTGTTTTAGGGTCAGTTCCAGGGCCCAGGGTTAGGCTTCTTTTAGGGTCAGGGCCAGGGCCCAGCATTTGGGTTGTTTTAGGTTCATGGCCAGGGCCCAGGGTTAGGGTTGTTTTAGGGTCGGGGCCATGGCCCAGGTTTAGGGTTGTTTTAGGGTCAGGATCTGGGCCCAGGGTTAGGCTTGTTTTAGTGCCAGGGCCCAGTGTTAGGGTTGTTTTAGGGGCAGGTCCAGGGCCCAGGGTTAGGCTTGTTTTAGTGCCAGGGCCCAGTGTTAGGGTTGTTTTAGGGGCAGGTCCAGGGCCCAGGGTTAGGCTTGTTTTAGTGCCAGGGCCCAGGGTTAGGGTTTTTTTAGGTTCGGGTACCAAGGTTAGGCTTGTTTTAGAATCAGGGCCCAGTGTTAGGATTGTTTTAGGGTCATGGCCAGGGCCCAGGGTTAGGGTTGTTTTAGGGTCAGGGCCAGGGCCCAGGGTTAGGGTTGTTTTAGTGTCAGGGCCAGGGCCCAGGGTCAGGGTTGTTTTAGGTCAGGGCCAGGGACCAGGGTTAGGCTTGTTTTAGGGTCAGGGACAGGGCCCTCGGTTAGGGTTGTTTTAGGGTCAGGGCCAGGGCCCAGGGTTAGGCTTGTTTTAGGGTCAGGGACAGGGCCCACGGTTAGGGTTGTTTTAGGGTCAGGTCCTGGGCCCCGGTTTAGGGTTGTTTTTGTGCCAGGGCCCAGGGTTAGGGTTGTTTTAGGGTCAGGGCCAGGGCCCAGGGTTAGGGTTGTTTTAGGTCATGGCCAGGCCCCAGGGATAGGGTTGTTTTAGGGTCAGGGGCAGGGCCCAGGGTTAGGGTTGTTTTAGGGTCAGGGCCAGGGCCCAGGGTTAGGCTTGTTGTAGGGTCAGGGCCAGGGCCCAGGGTCAGGGTCGTTTTAGGTCAGGGCCAGGGCCCAGCATTAGGGTTGTTTTAGGGTCAGGGTCAGGGCACAGGGTTAGGCTTGTTTTAGGGTCAGGGCCAGGTCCCAGGGTTAGGCTTGTTTTAGGGTCAGGGCCAGGGCCCAGGGTTAGGCTTGTTTTAGGGTCAGGGCCAGGGCCCAGGGTTATGGTTGTTTTAGGGTCATTGCCAGGGCCCAGCGTTAGGGTTTTTTTAGGGTCAGGGCCAGGGCCCAGGGTTTGGGTTGTTTTAGGGTCAGGACCTGGGCCCAGGGTTAGCCTTGATTTAGTGCCAGGGCCGAGGGTTCGGGTTGTTTTAGGGTCAGGGCCAGGGCCCAGGGTCAGGGTTGTTTTAGGTCAGGGCCAGGGCCTAGCATTAGGGTTGTTTTAGGGTCAGGGCCAGGGCCCAGGTTTAGGGGTGTTTTAGGGTCAGGGCCAGGGCCCAGGGTTAGGGTTGTGTTAGGTCAGGTCCAGGGCCCAGGGATAGGTTTGTTTTTGGGTCAGTGCCAGGGCGCAGGGATAGGTTTGTTTTAGGGTCAGGGCCAGGGCACAGGGTTAGGGTTGTTGTAGGGTCAGGGCCAGGGCACAGTGTTAGAGTTGTTGTAGGGTCAGGGCCACAACCCTGGGTTAGGCTTGTTTTAGGGTCAGGGCCTGCGCCCAGGGTTAGGGTTGTTTTAGGGTCAGGGCCAGGTCCCAGGGTTAGGCTTGTTTTAGGGTCAGGGCCAGGGCCCAGGGTTAGGCTTCTTTTAGGTTCAGGGCCAGGGCCCAGCATTTGGGTTGTTTTAGGTTCATGGCCAGGGCCCAGGGTTAGGGTTGTTTTAGGGTCAGGGCCATGGCCCAGGTTTAGGGTTGTTTTAGGGTCAGGATCTGGGCCCAGGGTTAGGCTTGTTTTAGTGCCAGGGCCCAGTGTTAGGGTTGTTTTAGGGGCAGGTCCAGGGCCCAGGGTTAGGCTTGTTTTAGGGTCAGGGCCAGGGCCCAGGGTTAGGCTTGTTTTAGTGCCAGGGCCCAGGGTTAGGGTTTTTTTAGGTTCGGGTACCAAGGTTAGGCTTGTTTTAGAATCAGGGCCCAGAGTTAGGATTGTTTTAGGGTCATGGCCAGGGCCCAGGGTTAGGGTTGTTTTAGGGTCGGGGCCAGGGCCCAGGGTTAGGGTTGTTTTAGTGTCAGGGCCAGGGCCCAGGGTCAGGGTTGTTTTAGGTCAGGGCCAGGGACCAGGGTTAGGCTTGTTTTAGGGTCAGGGACAGGGCCCTCGGTTAGGGTTGTTTCAGGGTCAGGGCCAGGGCCCAGGGTTAGGCTTGTTTTAGGGTCAGGGACAGGGCCCACGGTTAGGGTTGTTTTAGGGTCAGGTCCTGGGCCCCGGTTTAGGGTTGTTTTTGTGCCAGGGCCCAGGGTTAGGGTTGTTTTAGGGTCAGGGACAGGGCCCTGGGTTAGGGTTGTTTTAGGTCATGGCCAGGCCCCAGGGATAGGGTTGTTTTAGGGTCAGGGGCAGGGCCCAGGGTTAGGGTTGTTTTAGGGTCAGGGCCAGGGCCCAGGGTTAGGCTTGTTTTAGGATCAGGTCCTGGGCCCAAGGTTAGGCTTGTTTTAGGGTCAGGGCCAGGTCCCTGGATTGGGCTTGTTTTAGGGTCAGGGACAGGGCCCAGGGTTAGGGTTGTTTGAGGGTCAGGGCCAGGGCCCAGGGTTAGGCTTGTTTTAGGGTCAGGGCCAGGGCCCAGGGTTAGGGTTGTTTTAGGGTCAGGGCCAGGGCCCAGAGTTAGGGTTGTTTCAGGTTCAGGGCCAGGGCCCAGGGTTACGGTTGTTTTAGGGTCAGGACCTGGGCCCTGGTTTAGGCTTGTTTTAGTGCCAGGGCCCAGGGTTAGTGTTGTTTTAGGGTAAGGGTCAGGGCCCAGGGTCAGGGTTGTTTTAGGTCAGGGCCAGGGCCCAGTATTAGGGTTGTTTTAGGTTTAGGGCCAGGGCCCAGGTTTAGGGGTGTTTTAGGGTCAGGGCCAGGTCCCAGGGTTAGGCTTGTTTTAGGGTCAGGGCCAGGGCCCAGGGTTAGGCTTGTTTTAGGGTCAGGGCCAGGGCCCAGGGTTAGGCTTGTTTTAGGGTCAGGGCCAGGGCCCAGGGTTATGGTTGTTTTAGGGTCATTGCCAGGGCCCAGCGTTAGGGTTTTTTTAGGGTCAGGGCCAGGGCCCAGTGTTTGGGTTGTTTTAGGGTCAGGACCTGGGCCCAGGTTTAGCCTTGATTTAGTGCCAGGGCCGAGGGTTCGGGTTGTTTTAGGGTCAGGGCCAGGGCCCAGGGTCAGGGTTGTTTTAGGTCAGGGCCAGGGCCTAGCATTAGGGTTGTTTTAGGGTCAGGGCCAGGGCCCAGGTTTAGGGGTGTTTTAGGGTCAGGGCCAGGGCCCAGGGTTAGGGTTGTGTTAGGTCAGGTCCAGGTCCCAGGGATAGGTTTGTTTTAGGGTCAGTGCCAGGGCGCAGGGATAGGTTTGTTTTTGGGGTCAGGGCCAGGGCACAGGGTTAGGGTTGTTGTAGGGTCAGGGCCAGGGCACAGTGTTAGAGTTGTTGTAGGGTCAGGGCCACGACCCTGGGTTAGGCTTGTTTTAGGGTCAGGGCCAGCGCCCAGGGTTAGGGTTGTTTTAGGGTCAGGGCCAGGTCCCAGGGTTAGGCTTGTTTTAGGGTCAGGGCCAGGGCCCAGGGTTAGGCTTCTTTTAGGGTCAGGGCCAGGGCCCAGCATTTGGGTTGTTTTAGGTTCATGGCCAGGGCCCAGGGTTAGGGTTGTTTTAGGGTCAGGGCCATGGCCCAGGTTTAGGGTTGTTTTAGGGTCAGGATCTGGGCCCAGGGTTAGGCTTGTTTTAGTGCCAGGGCCCATTGTTAGGTTTGTTTTAGGGGCAGGTCCAGGGCCCAGGGTTAGGCTTGTTTTAGGGTCAGGGCCAGGGCCCAGGGTTAGGCTTGTTTTAGTGCCAGGGCCCAGGGTTAGGGTTTTTTTAGGTTCGGGTACCAAGGTTAGGCTTGTTTTAGAATCAGGGCCCAGAGTTAGGATTGTTTTAGGGTCATGGCCAGGGCCCAGGGTTAGGGTTGTTTTAGGGTCAGGGCCAGGGCCCAGGGTTAGGGTTGTTTTAGTGTCAGGGCCAGGGCCCAGGGTCAGGGTTGTTTTAGGTCAGGGCCAGGGACCAGGGTTAGGCTTGTTTTAGGGTCAGGGACAGGGCCCTCGGTTAGGGTTGTTTCAGGGTCAGGGCCAGGGCCCAGGGTTAGGCTTGTTTTAGGGTCAGGGACAGGGCCCACGGTTAGGGTTGTTTTAGGGTCAGGTCCTGGGCCCCGGTTTAGGGTTGTTTTTGTGCCAGGGCCCAGGGTTAGGGTTGTTTTAGGGTCAGGGACAGGGCCCTGGGTTAGGGTTGTTTTAGGTCATGGCCAGGCCCCAGGGATAGGGTTGTTTTAGGGTCAGGGGCAGGGCCCAGGGTTAGGGTTGTTTTAGGGTCAGGGCCAGGGCCCAGGGTTAGGCTTGTTTTAGGATCAGGTCCTGGGCCCAAGGTTAGGCTTGTTTTAGGGTCAGGGCCAGGGCCCTGGATTGGGCTTGTTTTAGGGTCAGGGACAGGGCCCAGGGTTAGGGTTGTTTGAGGGTCAGGGCCAGGGCCCAGGGTTAGGCTTGTTTTAGGGTCAGGGCCAGGGCCCAGGGTTAGGGTTGTTTTAGGGTCAGGGCCAGGGCCCAGAGTTAGGGTTGTTTCAGGTTCAGGGCCAGGGCCCAGGGTTACGGTTGTTTTAGGGTCAGGACCTGGGCCCTGGTTTAGGCTTGTTTTAGTGCCAGGGCCCAGAGTTAGTGTTGTTTTAGGGTAAGGGTCAGGGCCCAGGGTCAGGGTTGTTTTAGGTCAGGGCCAGGGCCCAGTATTAGGGTTGTTTTAGGTTTAGGGCCAGGGCCTAGGTTTAGGGGTGTTTTAGGGTCAGGGCCAGGTCCCAGGGTTAGGCTTGTTTTAGGGTCAGGGCCAGGGCCCAGGGTTAGGCTTGTTTTAGGGTCAGGGCCAGGGCCCAGGGTTAGGGTTGTTTTAGGGTCAGGGCCAGGGCCCAGCGTTAGGGTTGTTTTAGGGTCAGGACCAGGGCCCAGGGTTAGAGTTGTTTTAGTTTCAGGACCTGGGCCCAGGGTTAGGCTTGTTTTAGTGCCAGGGTCCAGGGTGAGGGTTGTTTTAGGGTCAGGGCCAGGACCCAGGGTCAGGGTTGTTTTAGGTCCGGGCCAGGGCCCAGCATTAGGGTTGTTTTAGGGTCAGGGACAGGGCCCAGGTTTAGGGGTGTTTTAGGGTCAGGGCCAGGGCCCAGGGTAAGGGTTGTTTCAGTGTCAGGGCCAGGGCCCAGGGTTAGGGTTGTTTTAGGGTCAGGGCCAGGGTCCAGGGTAAGGGTTGTTTCAGTGTCAGGGCCAGGACCCAGGATTAGGGTTGTTTAAGGGTTAGGGCCAGGGCCCAGGGTTATGGTTATTTTAGGGTCAGTACCCAGGGTTAGGGTTGTTTTAGGGTCAGTGCCCAGGGTTAGGGTTGTTTTCGGGTCAGGTCCAGGACCCAGGGATAGGCTTGTTTTAGGGTGAGGGCCAGGGCCCAGGGTTAGGGTTTTTTTAGGGTCAGGTCCAGGGCCCACGGATAGGCTTGTTTTAGGCTCAGGGCCAGGGCCCAGGGTTAGGCTTGTTTTAGGGTCAGGGCCAGAGCCCAGGGTTAGGGTTGTTTTAGGGTCAGGGCCAGGGCCCAGGGTTAGGGTTGTTTTACGGTCAGGGCCAGGGCTCAGGGTTATGGTTGTTTTAGGGTCAGGTCCAGGGACCAGGTTTAGGGTTGTTTTAGGGTCAGGGCCAGGGCCCAGGTTTAGGGTTGTTTTACGGTCAGAGCCAGGGCTTAGGGTTAGGGTTGTTTTAGGGTCATGTCCAGGGCCCAGGGTTAGGGTTGTTTTAGGGTCAGTGCCAAGGCCCAGGGTTAGGGTTGTTTTGGGTGAGGGCCAGGGCCCAGTGTTAGGGTTGTTTTAGGGTCAGGGCCAGGGTCCAGGGTAAGAGTTGTTTCAGTTTCTGGGCCAGGGCCCAGGGTTAGGGTTGTTTTAGGGTCAGGGCTAGGGCCAAGGGTTATGGTTATTTTAGGATCAGTGCCCATGGTTAAGGTTGTTTTAGGGTCAGTGCCCAGGGTTAGGGTTGTTTTATGGTCAGGTCCAAGGCCCAGGGTTAGGCTTGATTTAGGGTCAGGGCCAGGGCCCAGGGTTAGGGTTGTTTTAGGGTCAGGGCCAGGGCCCAGGTTTAGGGTTGTTTTAGGTCAGGGCCAGGGCCCAGGGTTAGGGTTGTTTTAGGTCAGGGCCAGGTCCCAGGGTTAGGGTTGTTTTAGGGTCAGGGCCAGGACCCAGGGTTAGGGTTGTTTTAGGGTCAGGGCCAGGGCCCAGATTTAGGGTTGTTTTAGGGTCAGGGCCAGGGCCGAGCGTTAGGCTTGTTTTAAGGTCAGGGACAGGTCCCAGGTTTAGGGTTGTTTTAGGGTCAGGGCCAGGGCCCAGAGTTAGGATTGTTTTAGGGTCAGGTCCAGGGCCCAGGGTTAGGGTTGTTTTAGGGTCAGGACCTGAGCCCAGTGTTAGGCTTGTTTTAGTGCCAGTGCCCAGAGTTAGGGTTGTTTTAGGGTCAGGGCCAGGGCCCAGGGTTAGGGTTGTTTTAGGTCAGGGCCAGGGCCCAGGATTAGGGTTGTTTTAGGGTCAGGGCCAGGGCCCAGGGTTAGGCTTGTTTTAGGGTCAGGGCCAGGGCCCAGGGTTAGGCTTGTTTTAGGGTCAGGGCCAGGGCCTAGGGTTAGGGTTGTTTTAGGGTCAGGGCCAGGGCCCAGCGTTAGGGTTTTTTTAGGGTCAGGGCCAGGGCCCAGGGTTTCGGTTGTTTTAGGGTCAGGACCTGGGCCCAGGGTTAGCCTTGATTTTGTGCCAGGGCCGAGGGTTCGGGTTGTTTTAGGGTCAGGGCCAGGGACCAGGGTCAGGGTTGTTTTAGGTCGGGGCCAGGGTTCAGCATTAGGGTTGTTTTAGGGTCAGGGCCAGGGCCCAGGTTTAGGGGTGTTTTAGGGTCAGGGCCAGGGCCCAGGGTTAGTGATGTTTTAGGTCAGGGCCAGGGCCCATGGATTGGTTTGTTTTAGGGTCAGGGCCAGGGCACAGGGTTAGGGTTGTTGTAGGGTCAGGGCCAGGGCACAGGGTTAGGGTTGTTGTAGGGTCAGGGCCACGGCCCTGGGTTAGGCTTGTTTTAGGGTCAGGGCCAGGGCCCAGGGTTAGGGTTGTTTTAGAGTGAGGGCCAGGGCCCAGGGTTAGGCTTGTTTTAGGGTCAGGACCTGGGCCCAGGGTTAGCCTTGATTTTGTGCCAGGGCCGAGGGTTCGGGTTGTTTTAGGGTCAGGGCCAGGGACCAGGGTCAGGGTTGTTTTAGGTCGGGGCCAGGGTTCAGCATTAGGGTTGTTTTAGGGTCAGGGCCAGGGCCCAGGTTTAGGGGTGTTTTAGGGTCAGGGCCAGGGCCCAGGGTTAGTGATGTTTTAGGTCAGGGCCAGGGCCCATGGATTGGTTTGTTTTAGGGTCAGGGCCAGGGCACAGGGTTAGGGTTGTTGTAGGGTCAGGGCCAGGGCACAGGGTTAGGGTTGTTGTAGGGTCAGGGCCACGGCCCTGGGTTAGGCTTGTTTTAGGGTCAGGGCCAGGGCCCAGGGTTAGGGTTGTTTTAGAGTGAGGGCCAGGGCCCAGGGTTAGGCTTGTTTTAGGGTCCGGCCCAGGGCCCAGGGTTAGGCTTGTTTTAGGGTCAGGGCCAGGGCCCAGCATTTGGGTTGTTTTAGGTTCAGGGCCAGGGCCCAGCGTTAGGGTTGTTTTAGGGTCAGGGCCATGGCGCAGGTTTAAAGTTGTTTTAGGGTCAGGACCTGGGCCCAGGGTTAGGCTTGTTTTAGTGCCAGGGCCCAGTGTTAGGGTTGTTTTAGGGGCAGGTCCAGGGCCCAGGGTTAGGGTTGTTTTAGGTCAGGGCCAGGGCCCAGGGTTAGGGTTGTTTTAGGTCAGGGCCAGGTCCCAGGGTTAGGGTTGTTTTAGGGTCAGGGCCAGGGCCCAGGGGTAGGGTTGTTTTAGGGTCAGGGCCAGGTCCCAGGGTTAGGCTTTTTTTAGGGTCAGGGTCAGGGCCCAGGGTAGGTTTGTTTTAGGGTCAGGGCCAGGGCCCAGGGTTAGGCTTGTTTTAGGTTCAGGGACAGGGCCCAGGTTTAGGGTTGTTTTAGGGTCAGGGCCAGGGCCCAGGATTAGGCTTGTTTTAGGGTCAGGGCCAGGGCCCGGGGTTAGGGTTGTTTTAGGGTCAGGACCTGGGCCCAGTGTTAGGCTTGTTTTAGTGCCAGGGCCCAGGGATAGGGTTGTTTTAGGGTCAGGGCCAGGGCCCTGGATTGGGCTTGTTTTAGGGTCAGGGACAGGGCCCAGGGTTAGGGTTGTTTTAGGGTCAGGGCCAGGGCCCAGGGTTAGGCTTGTTTTAGTGCCAGGGCCCAGGGTTAGGGTTGTTTTAGGGTCAGGGCCAGGGCCCAGAGTTAGGGTTGTTTTAGGGTCAGGGCCAGGGCCCAGGGTTACTGTCGTTTTAGGGTCAGAACCTGCGCCCTGGTTTAGGCTTGTTTTAGTGCCAGGGCCCAGGGTTGGTGTTGTTTTAGGGTCAGGGTCAGGGCCCAGGGTCAGGGTTGTTTTAGGTCAGGGCCAGGGCCCAGCATTAGGGTTGTTTTAGGTTTAGGGCCAGGGCCCAGGTTTAGGGGTGTTTTAGGGTCAGGGCCAGGGCCCAGGGTTAGGCTTGTTTTAGGGTCAGGGCCAGGGCCCAGGGTTAGGCTTGTTTTAGGGTCAGGGCCAGGGCCCAGGGTTAGGGTTGTTTTAGGGTCAGGGCCAGGGCCCAGCGTTAGGGTTGTTTTAGGGTCAGGACCAGGGCCCAGGGTTAGAGTTGTTTTAGTTGCAGGTCCTGGGCCCAGGGTTAGAGTTGTTTTAGTTGCAGGTCCTGGGCCCAGGGTTAGGCTTGTTTTAGTGCCAGGGCCCAGGGTTAGGGTTGTTTTAGGGTCAGGGCCAGGACCCAGGGACAGGGTTGTTTTAGGTCCGGGCCAGGGCCCAGCATTAGGGTTGTTTTAGGGTCAGGGACAGGGCCCAGTGTTAGGGTTGTTTTAGGGTCAGGGCCAGGGTCCAGGGTAAGGGTTGTTTCAGTGTCAGGGCCAGGGCCCAGGATTAGGGTTGTTTTAGGGTTAGGGCCAGGGCCCAGGGTTATGGTTATTTTAGGGTCAGTACCCAGGGTTAGGGTTGTTTTAGGGTCAGTGCTCAGGGTTAGGGTTGTTTTAGGGTCAGGTCCAGGACCCAGGGATAGGCTTGTTTTAGGGTCAGGGCCAGGGCCCTGGGTTAGGGTTGTTTTAGGGTCAGGTCCAGGGCCCACGGATAGGCTTGTTTTAGGGTCAGGGCCAGGGCCCAGGATTAGGCTTGTTTTAGGGTCAAGGACAGGGCCCAGGGTTAGGGTTGTTTTAGGGTCAGGGCCAGGGCCCAGGGTTAGGCTTGTTTTAGGGTCAGGGCCAGGGCCCAGGGTTAGGCTTGTTTTAGGGTCAGGGCCAGGGCCCAGGGTCAGGGTCGTTTTAGGTCAGGGCCAGGGCCCAGCATTAGGGTTGTTTTAGGGTCAGGGTCAGGGCACAGGGTTAGGCTTGTTTTAGGGTCAGGGCCAGGTCCCAGTGTTAGGCTTGTTTTAGCGTCAGGGCCAGGGCCCAGGGTTAGGCTTGTTTTAGGGTCAGGGCCAGCGCCCAGGGTTAGGCTTCTTTTAGGGTCAGGGCCAGGGCCCAGCGTTAGGGTTTTTTTAGGGTCAGGGCCAGGGCCCAGGGTTTGGGTTGTTTTAGGGTCAGGACCTGGGCCCAGGGTTAGCCTTGATTTAGTGCCAGGGCCGAGGGTTCGTGTTGTTTTAGGGTCAGGGCCAGGGCCCAGGGTCAGGGTTGTTTTTGGTCAGGGCCAGGGCCTAGCATTAGGGTTGTTTTAGGGTCAGGGCCAGGGCCCAGGTTTAGGGGTGTTTTAGGGTCAGGGACAGGGCCCAGGGTTAGGGTTGTGTTAGGTCAGGGCCAGGGCCCAGGGATAGGTTTGTTTTAGGGTCAGGGCCAGGGCGCAGGGATAGGTTTGTTTTAGGGTCAGGGCCAGGGCACAGGGTTAGGGTTGTTGTAGGGTCAGGGCCAGGGCACAGTGTTAGGGTTGTTGTAGGGTCAGGTGCACGGCCCTGGGTTAGGCTTGTTTTAGGGTCATGGCCAGCGCCCAGGGGTAGGGTTGTTTTAGGGTCAGGGCCAGGGCCCAGGGTTAGGGTTGTTTTAGGGTCAGGGCCATGGCCCAGGTTTAGGGTTGTTTTTGGGTCAGGATCTGGGCCCAGGGTTAGGCTTGTTTTAGTGCCAGGGCCCAGTGTTAGGGTTGTTTTAGGGGCAGGTCCAGGGCCCAGGGTTAGGCTTGTTTTAGTGCCAGGGCCCAGGGTTAGGGTTTTTTTAGGTTCGGGTACCAAGGTTAGGCTTGTTTTAGAATCAGGGCCCAGGGTTAGGATTGTTTTAGGGTCATGGCCAGGGCCCAGGGTTAGGGTTGTTTTAGGGTCAGGGCCAGGGCCCAGGGTTAGGGTTGTTTTAGTGTCAGGGCCAGGGCCCAGGGTCAGGGTTGTTTTAGGTCAGGGCCAGGGACCAGGGTTAGGCTTGTTTTAGGGTCAGGGACAGGGCCCTCGGTTAGGGTTGTTTTAGGGTCATGGCCAGGCCCCAGGGTTAGGCTTGTTTTAGGGTCAGGGCCAGGGCCCAGGGTTAGGGTTGTTTTAGGGTCAGGGCCAGGGCCCAGGGTTAGGGTTGTTTTAGGGTCAGGGCCAGGGCCCAGGTTTAGGGTTGTTTTAGGGAAAGGGCCAGGGCCCAGGGTTAGGATTGTTTTAGGTTCAGGGCCAGGGCCCAGGTTTAGGGTTGTTTTAGGGTCAGGTCCGGGGCCCAGTGTTAGGGTTGTTTTAGGTTCAGGGCCGTGGCCCAATTTTAGAGTTGTTTAAGGTCAGGGCCGGGACCCAGGTTTGGGGTTTTAGGCTCAGGACCAGGGCCTAGTGTTAGGGTATTAGTGTCAGGGCCCAGGGTTAGGGTTTTAGGGTCAGGGCCCAGGTTTAGGGTGATTTCCAGGAAGTGACCTCACAATGACTCAAGCTACCACTTACTGTTGATTGTGATGAAATGCCAGCTGAGGCACATGCCTTGGAAGCTAAGTGGTTGCTGCCCTTGACTACTATGAAGACTGGTGTGGGAAGGGTCGCTTTAATGCACTTGAGCTGGGGTCCCCAACCCCTGAGCCATGGAGCCGTAAGGAGCCACACAGCAGGTGAGTGGTGTCGAGTGAGGGAGTGAGGGAAGCTTCGTCTGTATTTACAGCCACTCCCCTTTGCTCACATTCCCGCCTGAGCTCCACCTTCTCAGATGAGCAGCAGCATTAGATTCTCATAGGAGAACGCACCCTGTTGTGAACCGTGCATGTGAGGGATCTAGGTTGCGCTGTTCTTATGAGAATCTAATACCTATTGATCTGTCACTTACTCCCATCACGCTCAGGTGGGACCATCCAGTTTCAGGAAAACAAGCTTAACACGCCCACTGATTCTACATTATGGTGAGTTCTATAATTATTTTATTATATATTCCAGTGTAATAATGGAAATGAAGTGCCTAATCAACGTAAATGTGCTTAAATCTTTTGGCCCAGCTCCTACCTCCCGGCAGCCTCGCCAGGCCCAGAACTCTCTCCAGTCAGCCTCTACAGACCAAGCTCATGACTCACAATGGCCTATTTAGGCCCATACCCTACCTCACGGCAGTCTCCGCAGATGAGCCTACTGCCTCACAACAGCCTCCACAGGCACAGCTCCATCGTTACAATGGCCTCTTTAGACCCAGCTCCTGCCTCCCAGCCTTCTCTCCAGGCCCTGAACTTTCTCCGTAAGTTGAGGTAGCTGGGACTGTAGGTATACATGACGATACTTGGCTAATTTTTAAATTGTTTTGCAGACATGGGGTCTCACTTTGTTGGCCAGGCTGGTGTCAAACTAATGGCCTCAAGTGACCCTTCCACCCCTGCCTCCCATCCTCGAGGTATGTGCCACCACAAGGAGCACTTGTTCAATTTTCTAAAGAAAAAATTTCTAAAGTAAGGCTGTGGGATGATGGCAGGAAGATAAAAGAAAAACAGAAGAATAAGTTAAAATGACTTATTCACACATATTCTTTTGACAGCAAGAAGAACTGTTAGTATATACATTCCTTACAAACAAACAAACAGCAGATAAACAATGTTGTATAGGAACTTCAACACACACTGTACAGTATTCCCACTTTGCTGACATAAGTTATGGAAATTTCGTGGTTTCCTTGAGTGTCGCTACCAGTATTTTGCTTCTCTGATGATTTTTATCAACTTCCTCATCTGTTAACTTCTCTCGAAAGTATGTCATGTCACGACATACTGCCGCTGCACGAACACAGTCAGTGTCTTCCTATTAAACATGTAGAATGCTTTCCTAATTTCTCTTTTTACTCTCTGTCTTTGTGTTCTGCATTTTCCTTACTTTTATTGTCAGAAACTCCAGAAAGTCAATCGTACTAATTTATCACGATTTGCTTTATTAATTTATACTTTGCTTATATGGAATTTTGCCCAACAGACCTCATTACAATTTCTAACCTGTTTTATTTTGTTTTTTTTTTTTTTTCTGAGACAGGGTCTCCCTCTGTTGTCCGAGGCTGGAGGGTAGTAGTGCTATCGCAGCTGACTGCAGCCTCAACCTTCCAGGCTGAAGCGATCCTCCCATCTCAACCTCCCACGTGGCTGAGACTACAGGTGCTTGCCACTACGCCCAACTAATATTTGGTATTTTCGTATACGTGGATTCCAGAGGGGTGACAGCGAAACGTGAGTAAGGATGGATTTTGGTATATGCAGAGATGGGGGGCTGTAACTAATTCTGTATACTGAGGGACGGCAACTGTACATGTTTTTACAATTACGCTGTAGGATACATACTGTTGCATAGCCTTGAAAATAATAATTTTTAATGGAGTGGAAGAATAATAATAATATTGCTAAAAGTAGCAGCTGGCCAGGTGTGGTGGCTCACACTGGTAATCGCAACACTTTGGGAGGCTGAGGCAGGAGGATGGCTTGAGGCCAAGAGTTTGCGATAGGCCTTGGAAACAAAGGGGGAGTCACCATCCCTACAGAAAAATACATGAATTAGCCTAGTGTGGTGGCACGTTCCTGTAGTCCCAGCTACTTGGGAGGCTGAGGTGGGAGGATCACTCAAGCCCAGGGAGGCTGAGACTGCAGTGAGTCATGATCAGGCCTCTGCACTCCAGCCTGGGTGACAGAGTGAGGCCCTGTCTCAAAACAACAAAAAAGTAGCAGCTAACATCAACTGACCTTTTATACCAGGTGCCTATTGATACCATAGTTTAATTTCTTAGAACTGTTTCTTATTTCACTTACCAACTCTGTCTTCAGTTACTCCCAGATTTTTACTGTGTGTGTACAGATGACCTTTTGTTTAGATTGAATTGTCTCCCCAGAAGTAAGATTACTGTGAGTCATGGTGAATGGACATTCTCATTACCCTTGATGTAAATTGACAGGGTTTTGGGTGCCTCCCAGCTATAATCTTAGCACTTTGGGAGGCTAAGAGAGGAGGATTGCTTGAGGCCAAGAGTTGGAGGAGGCAGTATGGCAGTATGGTGAGACCCTGTCTCCATTATTTTAAAAAATTGACAGGCTTTACCCGGGAAGGCTTATACACAATGTAAACACCCCTCATAGTATAAGAAAGTGCCCATTTCACTGCACCTTTGCCAGCACAGGGTATTATAATTTAGTAAGTCATTTTTTGTTTGATTATTTTAAATAGATAAAAGACCTCATATTACTTTACTTGTCACATTTCAACATCTTTCCTTAGCTTATTAGCTCTACCTCTTTTCTGTCTGTAAATGGTTGTTGTTGTTTTGTTCTTTGAGACAGGGTCTTGCTCTGTCACCAGGCTAGACTGTAGTGGCATAATCATGCCTCGCTGCAGCCTTGACCTCCCAGGCTCAAACTTCAGCATTCCGAGTAGCTGGGACTACAAGTGTGCACCACCACTCCCAGCTAACTTTTTTCTTCTTTTGGATAGAGACAGGTTCTCACTGTGTTGTCCAGACCGGTCTCTAGCTCCTGGCCTTAAGCAATCCTCCTGCATTAGCTTCTCAAATTGCTGGAATTTCAGGCATGAGCCACCATGCCTGGCCTGGGCTAGTCCTGTATTCTCTAGAGTTCTCTTTACTTTGTGCTAGCCAATCTCTCATTATGCTGTTCACCTGTTATAATGAATAATTCTCCGTATTAAATTTTACCACTTTAAACTTTTGAGTGGTTTATGCTTCCTGATTGGACTCTGACTAATACGTTAGGAAGGGTCCCAGGAGATAAACCCACACAGATGGGATTTGGGCATAGGTTTGGTTTCCCAGGGGGCAGTGCTGAGCTCTTTGCCAGTGGGAAATGGGATGCTGGTGATTTCCAGGAAGTGACCTCACAGTGACTCAAGCTACCACTTACTGTTGATTGTGACGAAATGCCAGCTGAGGCACATGCCTTGGGAGCTAAGTGGTTGCTGCCCTTGACCACTATGAAGACTGGTGTGGGAAGGGTCGCTTTGGATGCACTTGAGCAGGGGTCCCCAACCCCTGAGCCATGGAGCCGTAGGGAGCCACACAGCAGGAGGTGAGTGGTGTCGAGTGAGGGAGTGAGGGAAGCTTCGTCTGTATTTACAGCCACTCCCCTTTGCTCACATTCCCGCTTGAGCTCCACCTTCTCAGATGAGCAGCAGCATTAGATTCTCATAGGAGAACGCACCCTGTTGTGAACCATGCATGTGAGGGATCTAGGTTGCGCTGTGCTTATGAGTATCTAATACCTATTGATCTGTCACTTTCTCCCATCACGCTCAGGTGGGACCATCCAGTTTCAGGAAAACAAGCTTAACACGCCCACTGATTCTACATTATGGTGAGTTGTATAATCATTTTATTATATATTGGATATATAATACGTATATATATTTATATATATGTAATAATGGAAATAAAGTGCCTAATAAATGTAAATGTGCTTAAATCTTTTTAAGCAGATTCTTCAGGCCCAGCATCTGCCTCACTGTGGACCCCCCAAGCCAAGCTCCCAACCTTTCAGCAGCTTCTACACACCCAGCTCCCGCCTGCCAGTGGCCTCTTCAGGCCCATGGGGCTCATTCCTCACAACAGCCTTTCCAGTCCCAGTTTTTCCCTTCCGGCGGCCTCTCCGGGCTGAGAACCTCCTCAAGTCGGCCTCTCCAGACTCACTTGCACCCTCCAGGCGTCCTCTCCGGGCCAAGCTCCTCTTCCTGGCTGCGTCTCCAGGCCTGACTCCTGCCTCTCAACAACCTCTTTGGACTCAGTGCCTACCCATCTCCTGGCGTCCTTGGTCGGCCCACAGCTTCCTCAAGCCAAGCTCCCCAGGCCCAGGTCAGGCCTCACGGTGCCCCCTCCACGATGAGCTCCTGCCCTCCAATGGCACCTGCAGGACCCAAATGGTCTCCGGTCGGTGGGCTCCTCCACGCCAAGCTTGGGCCTCCCGGTGACCTCTGCAGGCCCAAGTTGTCCTGAAGTCGGCATCTCCCAGCCATGCCTCCCAGCAAGTAAGCAAGCTCTTTTGGCTCAACTCCTGCCCAGCTCCCAACCGCCTTTGTAGGTCCCGAACTTTCTCCAGCCAAGTTCTTTGGGCCTCATTCCTGCTGCCCGGTGGCCTGTACGGGCCCAGCAATGGTTGGAGAAC
This sequence comes from Gorilla gorilla gorilla, assembly GCF_029281585.2. Lineage (NCBI taxonomy): Eukaryota > Metazoa > Chordata > Mammalia > Primates > Hominidae > Gorilla > Gorilla gorilla. Next base: position 6,021,359 of record NC_073233.2, on the reverse strand, counting down.
GGCCTCTGCAGGTCCCGCTCTTGCCTCCCAGGGGCCTCTCCAGGCCCAGCTCTTGCCCCCACGGCGGCCACCTGGGGCCAAGTCCCTGCCTGCCTCCCAGCAGCCCGCATGCGGCCCAGCTCCTCCCTCACGGTGGCCTGTTGATGCCCATGCCTCTGGTACCCTGCCCAGAGGCATGAGCCCCTGCTACACACTGGCTCCTCCCATGCTGAGAGAGGTCAGCGTGAGCCCTTGCCTCACACCGGCCCCTCCCATCCTGAGAGAGGTCAGCGTGAGCCCCTTGACTCACACTGGCTCCTCCCACGCTGAGAGAGGTCAGCGTGAGCCCTTGCCTCACACCGGCCCCTCCCATGCTGAGAGAGGTCGGCGTGAGCCCTTGACTCACACCGGCCCCTCCCACGGTGAGAGAGGTCAGCGTCAGCCCCTTGCCTCACACCGGCCCCTCCCACGCTGAGAGAGGTCGGCGTGAGCCCTTGCCTCACACCGTCCCCTCCCACGCTGAGAGAGGTCAGCGTGAGCCCCTTGCCTCACACCGGCCCCTCCCACGCTGAGAGAGGTCGGCGTGAGCCCTTGCCTCACACCGGCCCCTCCCACGCTGAGAGAGGTCAACATGAGCCCCTTGCCTCACACCGGCCCCTCCCACGCTGAGAGAGGTCGGCGTGAGCCCTTGCCTCACACCGGCCCCTCCCACACTGAGAGAGGTCAACATGAGCCCCTTGCCTCACACCGGCCCCTCCCACGCTGAGAGAGGTCAACATGAGCCCCTTGCCTCACACCGGCCCCTCCCACGCTGAGAGAGGTCGGCGTGAGCCCTTGCCTCACACCGGCCCCTCCCACGCTGAGAGAGGTCAACATGAGCCCCTTGCCTCACACCGGCCCCTCCCACGCTGAGAGAGGTCAACATGAGCCCCTTGCCTCACACCGGCCCCTCCCACGCTGAGAGAGGTCAACATGAGCCCCTTGCCTCACACCGGCCCCTCCCACGCTGAGAGAGGTCAGCGTGAGCCCTTGCCTCACACCGGCCCCTCCCACGCTGAGAGAGGTCGGCATGAGCCCCTTGCCTCACACCGGCCCCTCCCACGCTGAGAGAGGTCGGCGTGAGCCCCTTGCCTCACACCGGCCCCTCCCACGCTGAGAGAGGTCGGCGTGAGCCCTTGCCTCACACCGGCCCCTCCCACGCTGAGAGAGGTCGGCGTGAGCCCCTTGCCTCACCCCGGCCCCTCCCATGCTGAGAGAGGTCGGCGTGAGCCCTTGCCTCACACCGGCCCCTCCCATGCTGAGAGAGGTCAGCGTGAGCCCCTTGCCTCACCCCGGCCCCTCCCATGCTGAGAGAGGTCAGCGTGAGCCCTTGCCTCACACCGGCCCCTCCCACGCTGAGAGAGGTCAGCGTGAGCCCCTGCCTCAACAGGCCACCGTGAGGGAGGAGCAGGTTTGCACGCGGGCTGCTGTGAGGCAGGCAGCGACTTGGGCCTGGGAGGTCGTGGTGGGGTGAGAGCTGGGCTTGGAGACTCCCCTGGGAGGCAACAGCGGGGCCTACAGACTCTGTTCTCCAGCCGGAGCTGGGACTGTTCAGGTACTGGGAGGTGGGATGTGGGTCTGAAGAGCTTGGTTGCAGAAACTTCGGGGTCTACAAACGCAGGCGGGAGCTGAGCCAAAAAAGCTTGTTTGCTGGGAGGCGGGAGATGCAGCCAGGAGAAACAGCTGTGCCTGCAGAGGCCGCCATGCGGGAGGCGGAGGCCGGGCCTCCTCAAATCGGCCTCTCCAGACCCACTTGCAGCCTCCCGGCATCCTCTCCGGGCCCAGCTCTTCCTCCCGGCTGCGTCTCCAGGCCTGACTCTGGCCTCCCAACAACGTCTTTGGACTCAGCTCCTGCCCAGCTCCCAGCAGGCCCAAGTTGTCGTCAAGTCGGCCTGGAATTGGGCCCGGAAGAGCAGCAAGTCGGCCTCCCCGGGCCCAGCTCCGTCCTCTCGGTGGCCTCTCCAGGTGCAAAACTTCCTCGAGTCAGCCTCTCCAGGCCCAGCTCCTCCTGCCTCCCAGTGGCCTCTTTCAGCCCAGACCAGCTCATGGCTCTTGGCGGCCTTCCCAGGCCCCGCTTTTGACTTTTGGTGGCCTCTTCAGGCCCAGAACTTGACCTCCAGTGGGCCTTTGCAGGCCCGGCCTCCTGCCTCTCGAAGGCCTGCACGGGCCCGGACTCACAGCGGACTCACAGCGGACTCTCCATGCCCAGCTAGCTCTCGCCTCATTGCGGCCTCCCGAGTCCAAAGCTCCTGCCTCTCGGCCGCTTCGGCAGGCCCAGCTCCCGCCTGCCAGTGGCCTCTTTAGGCCCAGCTCATTCCTCACAACGGCCTTCCCAGGCCCCGTTTTTCCCTTCTGGCAGCCTCTTGGCCTCTAATTTGTTTATCTTTTGTGTATAAATCCCAAAATATTGAATTTTGGAATATTTCCACCATTATGTAAATATTTTGGTAGGTGATTTATTTGGGGTGAGTTTCTGCACCAAGCTCGAATTTTTTATTTTATTTTCCTTATTATTTGGTGTTAAACAGGTTTAATGACGGTCATGGCAACTGTTTGGCACAATGAAAAATATCGCCCATGATCAACGTGTTCTGTTCTGGGGAAGGGGGCAAAGGCAGGGTGAATCACTTTCTTAAAAAGTATAGCTCAAGTTGGGAGTGCAGAGGGAATGGGGAGAAAACCCTCCCGCTGCCTGTGTCGAAGTGCAGGAGCCCCCACCCCCATACTCACCTGAGTCCAGCCCCTCTGGGGAAAGAAGGGGTGCATGAACTCCCCCTAGTCCACAGGCACCTCCCTGTGGCCCAAGGCCCTCTTCACACTCCATCTTGTAGCCCCAACAGGAGCTATTTTCCGAAAAGTGAAAAGCTCTGAAGGTCCCACAATTCATGGTATGTACTCCATACTGAGTAGAAGTCTTTGGGCCAGAGTCAGCATCTGGCTGACGGTCCGGATATCCTGGTTGGAGTGACCCTGGTGCGCCCTGCCAGGGCCTGGTGCCGCTTGCTGAAGATCATGACCGCCACTCATGGGCCACCGATGTGGTCCTTGTCCCATTTGTTGGGGCTGCGTCCATCCTTCTCAGAAGATGAGTCCTGTTCCTTGCGCAGGGCACTGAGGGACTGGGCCTGACATCATCTGAGTGGTAGAGGCAACTGGGTGTCAGGAGACATGATGGAGAGGAAAGCATCATCATGGTCATTCTCTGTCTCACTGTCCAGCAGGGACTCCCCTGAGGGGCCCAGGGCTCCTCCTCCATGGTGGGAGGTGAGCTTTTAACAGGTTCCACCACCCCCAAAGTGTGTAGGGTTGCGGGCCCTGGGCTTTCAGGGCAGGTGGCTCCAGGGGGCCGCCCAGGGTCAACACTCCCTGTGCCACCTGGTGGATGCTCATGAGCAACAGCTGCCAACTTGGCAGGTTGTTTTCTCTGGTTGGAGGCCACTGAGTAACTGGCAGGTTGCTGGGCCTCGTGTGGCTGCAGGGAGGGGTCAGGAAGGGGATGGAGTACCAGGGGAACATGGCCACAGAGTGACCTTCCACATTCCTCCACACGAACATGCTGACGCCACGGGAGGCCTCACTGAATGCAGGCCTGGGGGCCGAGTACTTGGTCCGGGCAGGGAGTTCCTGGCAGGGGCTCACACCTCACCCCCTCCTCAGCCCAGGTGGCTTGGGCCCAGAGAAGTGGGGGTTGGAGAGGAGCAGAAGACCAGGCCTCAAGTTTTGTTTTTTTTGTTTTTGAAATGTAGTTTGACTCTTGTCACCCAGGCTGGAGTGCAGTGGCACGATCTCAGTGGCCTTCATACCTGGCTAATTTTTTGTAGTTTTACTGGGGGTGGGGTTTTGCCATGTTGGCCAGGCTGGTCTTGACCTCCCAACCTCAGGTGATCCACCCACCTCAGCCTCCCAAAATGGGATTACGGGCATGAGCCACTGCTCCCAACTTCATTCATTTTTACTTGAAAAACTCCGTTAAGCATTTTTTTAAGGTAGACCTAGTGGTCCTGAATGCCCTCAGCTTTGTTTGTCGAGGAAGCACGTTATTTCTTTTTTCTTTCTGAAGGACAGCTTTGTCAGACATAGTATTAGTTGCTGGCACTTTTTTTCTTTCAGCACTTTGAATGTATTATTCGATTCTGTCCTGACCTGCAAAGTTTCTTTAACTTTTGACTATTTGATTATATTGTGACTTGGTGAGTATCTATTTGGTTTGAAACTCTTCAGGAATCTTTAAGCTTCATGGATTTAGATGTCTAAATCTTTCCCATGATTTAGGCAGTTTTCAGCCATTCTTTAAATAAGCTTTCTTCTCCTTTCTCTACTTTCCTTTTCAAACTCCCATAACCTGACAATGGGTTGCCTAATGGTGTCTTGTTGGCTTTCTTTTCTCTGTCTTTTTTCTTTTTTTTTTTTTTTGAGACAGAGTCATGCTCTGTCACCCAGGCTGGAGTGCAATGTGTGGTCTAGGCTCACTAGGGTTAGGGTTAGGGTTTTAGGGTAAGGGCGAAGGGTTAGGGTTTTAGGGTAAGGGCGAAGGGTTAGGGTTTTAGGGTCAGGGCCCAGGGTTAGGGTTTTAGGGTCAGGGCCCAGGGTTAGGGTTTTAGGGTCAGGGCCCAGGGTTAGGGTTTTAGGGACAGGGCCCAGCGTTAGGGTTTTAGGGTCAGGGCCCAGGGCCCAGGGTTAGGGTTTTAGGGTCAGTGCCTGGGGCCCAGGGTTAGGGCTTTAGGGCCAGGGCCCGGGGCCAGGGTTAGGGATTTAGGGCCAGGGCCCGGGGCCCACGGTTAGGGCTTTAGGGCCAGGGCCCGGGGCCCAGGGTTAGGGCTTTAGGGTCAGGGCCTGGGGCCCAGGGTTAGGGCTTTAGGGCCAGGGCCCGGGGCCCAGGGTTAGGGCTTCAAGGCCAGGGCCCGGGGCCCAGGGTTAGGGCTTCAGGGTCAGGGCCCGAGGCCCAGGGTTAGGGCTTCAGGGTCAGGGCCCGAGGCCCAGGGTTAGGGCTTCAGGGTCAGGGCCCGGGGCCCAGGGTTAGGGCTTCAGGGTCAGGGCCCGAGGCCCAGGGTTAGGGCTTCAGGGTCAGGGCCCGGGGCCCAGGGTTAGGGCTTCAGGGTCAGGGCGCGGGGCCCAGGGTTAGGGCTTCAGGGTCAGGGCCGGGGCCCAGGGTTTGGGCTTCAGGGTCAGGGCCCGGGGCACAGGGTTTGGGCTTCAGGGTCAGGGCCCGGGGCCCAGGGTTAGGGCTTCAGGGTCAGGGCCCGGGGCCCAGGGTTTGGGCTTCAGGGTCAGGGCCCGGGGCCCAGGGTTAGGGCTTCAGGGTCCGGTCCCGGGGCCCAGGGTTAGGGCTTCAGGGTCAGGGCCCGGGGCCCAGGGTTAGGGCTTCAGGGTCAGGGCCCGGGGCCCAGGGTTAGGGCTTCAGGGTCCGGGCCCGGGGCCCAGGGTTAGGGCTTCAGGGTCAGGGACCGGGGCCCAGGGTTAGGGTTTTAGGATCAGGTCCCGGGGCCCAGGGTTAGGGTTTTAGGGTCAGGGCCCGGGGCCCAGGGTTAGGGTGATTTCCAGGAAGTGACCTCACAACGACTCAAGCTACCACTTACTGTTGATTGTGATGAAATGCCAGCTGAGGCACACGCCTTGGGAGCTAAGTGGTTGCTGCCCTTGACTACTATGAAGACTGGTGTGGGAAGGGTCGCTTTGGATGCACTTGAGCAGGGGTCCCCAACCCCTGAGCCATGGAGCCGTAAGGAGCCACACAGCAGGTGAGTGGTGTCGAGTGAGGGAGTGAGGGAAGCTTCGTCTGTATTTACAGCCACTCCCCTTTGCTCACATTCCCGCCTGAGCTCCACCTTCTCAGATGAGCAGCAGCATTAGATTCTCATAGGAGAACGCACCCTGTTGTGAACCGTGCATGTGAGGGATCTAGGTTGCGCTGTGCTTATGAGAATCTAATACCTATTGATCTGTCACTTTCCCCCATCACGCTCAGGTGGGACCATCCAGTTTCAGGAAAACAAGCTTAACACGCCCACTGATTCTACATTATGGTGAGTTCTATAATTATTTTATTATATATTCCAGTGTAATAATGGAAATGAAGTGCCTAATCAACGTAAATGTGCTTAAATCTTTTGGCCCAGCTCCTACCTCCCGGCAGCCTCGCCAGGCCCAGAACTCTCTCCAGTCAGCCTCTACAGACCAAGCTCATGACTCACAATGGCCTATTTAGGCCCATACCCTACCTCACGGCAGTCTCCGCAGATGAGCCTACTGCCTCACAACAGCCTCCACAGGCACAGCTCCATCGTTACAATGGCCTCTTTAGACCCAGCTCCTGCCTCCCAGCCTTCTCTCCAGGCCCTGAACTTTCTCCGTAAGTTGAGGTAGCTGGGACTGTAGGTATACATGACGATACTTGGCTAATTTTTAAATTGTTTTGCAGACATGGGGTCTCACTTTGTTGGCCAGGCTGGTGTCAAACTAATGGCCTCAAGTGACCCTTCCACCCCTGCCTCCCATCCTCGAGGTATGTGCCACCACAAGGGGCACTTGTTCAATTTTCTAAAGAAAAAATTTCTAAAGTAAGGCTGTGGGATGATGGCAGGAAGATAAAAGAAAAACAGAAGAATAAGTTAAAATGACTTATTCACACATATTCTTTTGACAGCAAGAAGAACTTTTAGTACATACATTCCTTACAAACAAACAAACGGCAGATAAACAATGTTGTATAGGAACTTCAACACACACTGTACAATATTCCCACTTTGCTGACATAAGTTATGGAAATTTCGTGGTTTCCTTGAGTGTCGCTACCAGTATTTTGCTTCTCTGATGATTTTTATCAACTTCCTCATCTGTTAACTTCTCTCCAAGGTATGTCGTGTCACGACATGCTGCCGCTGCACGAACACGGCCAGTGTCTTCCTATTAAACATGTAGAATGCTTTCCTAATTTCTCTTTTTACTCTCTGTCTTTGTGTTCTGCATTTTCCTTACTTTTATTGTCAGAAACTCCAGAAAGTCAATCGTACTAATTTATCACGATTTGCTTTATTAATTTATACTATGCTTATATGGAATTTTGCCCAACAGACCTCATTACAATTTGGGCCAGGGCCCAGGGTTAGGGTTGTTTTAATGTCAGGGCCCAGAGTTAGGGTTGTTTTAGGGTCAGGGCCCAGGGTTAGGGTTGTTTTAGGGTCAGGGCCCAGGGTTAGGGTTGTTTAAGGGTCAGGGCCCAGGGATAGGGTTGTTTTAGGGTCAGGGCCCAGGGTTAGTGTTGTTTTAGGGTCAGGGCTCAGGGTTAGGGTTGTTTTAGGGTCAGGGTCAGGGCCCAGGGTTATGGTTGTTTTAGGGTCAGGGCCCATGGTTAGGGTTGTTTTAGGGTCAGGGCCCAGGGTTAGGGTTGTTTTAGGGTCAGGGCCCAGGGTTAGGGTTGTTTTAGGGTCAGGGACCAAGGTTAGGGTTGTTTTGGGGTGAGGGCCCAGGGTTGGGTTTGTTTTAGGGTCAGGGCCAGGGCCCAGGGTTAGGCTTGTTTTAGGGTCAGGGCCAAGGCCCAGGGTTAGGCTTGTTTTAGGGTCAGGGCCAGGGCCCAGGGTTAGGCTTGTTTTAGGGTCAGGGCCAGGGCCCAGGGTTAGGCTTGTTTTAGGGTCAGGGCCACGGCCTAGGGTTAGGGTTGTTTTAGGGTCAGGCCCAGGGCCCAGGGTTAGGCTTGTTTTAGCGTCAGGGCCAGGGCCCAGGGTTAGGCTTGTTTTAGGGTCAGGGCCACGGCCCAGGGTTAGGGTTGTTTTAGGGTCAGGGCACAGGGTTAGGGTTGTTTTAGGGTCAGGGCCCAGGGTTAGGGTTGTTTTAGGAGTCAGGGCCAGGGCCCAGGGTTAGCTTTCTTTTAGGGTCACGGCCACGGCCCAGGATTAGGGTTGTTTTAGGGTCAGGGCCAGGGCCCAGGTTTAGGGTTGTTTCAGGGTCAGGGCCCAGGGTTAGGGTTGTTTCAGGGTCAGGGCCCTGGGTTAGGGTTGTTTCAGGGCCAGGGCCCAGGGTTAGGGTTGTTTTAGGGTCATGGCCACGTCCCAGGATTAGGGTTGTTTTAGGGTCAGGGTCAGGGCCCAGTTTTAGGGTTGTTTTTGGGTCAGTTCCCAGGGTTAGGGTTGTTTTAGTTTCAGGGCGCAGGGTTAGGGTTGTTTTAGGGTCAGGGCCCAGGGTTATGGTTGTTTTAGGGTTAGGGCCCAGGGTTAGGTTTTTAGGCTCAGGGCCAGGGCCCAGGGTTAGGGTTTTAGGCTCAGGGCCAGGGCCCAGGGTTAGGGTTTTAGAGTCAGGGCCAGGGCCCAGGGTTAGGGTTTTAGGCTCAGGGCCAGGGCCCAGGATTAAGGTTTTAGGCTCAGGGCCAGGGCCCAGGGTTAGGGTTTTAGGCTGAGGGCCAGGTCCCACGGTTAGGGTTTTAGGGTCAGGGCCAGGGCCCAGGGTTAGGGTTTTAGGCTCAGGGCCAGGGCCCAGGGTTAGGGTTTTAGGCTCAGGACCAGGGCCCAGGGTTAGGGTTTTAGGGTCAGGGCCAGGGCCCAGGGTTAGGGTTTTAGGCTCAGGGTCAGGGCCCAGGGTTAGGGTTTTAGGATCAGTGTCAGGGCCCAGGGTTAGGGTTTTAGGGTCAGGGCCTGGGCCCAGGGTTAGGGTTTTAGGGTCAGGGCCAGGGCCCAGGGTTAGGGTTTTAGGGTCAGGGCCAGGGCCCAGGGTTAGGGTTTTTGGGTCAGGGCCTGGGCCCAGGGTTAGGTTTTTAGGGTCAGAGCCCAGGGTTAGAGTTTTAGGGTCAGGGCCCAGGGTTAGGGTTTTAGGGACAGGGCCCAGGGTTAGGGTGATTTCCAGGAAGTGACCTCACAGTGACTCAAGCTACCACTTACTGTTGATTGTGATGAAATGCCAGCTGAGGCACATGCCTTGGGAGCTAAGTGGTTGCTGCCCTTGACTACTATGAAGACTGGTGTGGGAAGGGTCGCTTTGGATGCACTTGAGCAGGGGTCCCCAACCCCTGAGCCATGGAGCCGTAAGGAGCCACACAGCAGGTGAGTGGTGTCGAGTGAGGGAGTGAGGGAAGCTTCGTCTGTATTTACAGCCACTCCCCTTTGCTCACATTCCCGCCTGAGCTCCACCTTCTCAGATGAGCAGCAGCATTAGATTCATAGGAGAACGCACCCTGTTGTGAACCGTGCATGTGAGGGATCTAGGTTGCGCTGTGCTTATGAGAATCTAATACCTATTGATCTGTCACTTTCTCCCATCACGCTCAGGTGGGACCATCCAGTTTCAGGAAAACAAGCTTAACACGCCCACTGATTCTACATTATGGTGAGTTCTATAATTATTTTATTATATATTCCAGTGTAATAATGGAAATGAAGTGCCTAATCAACGTAAATGTGCTTAAATCTTTTGGCCCAGCTCCTACCTCCCGGCAGCCTCGCCAGGCCCAGAACTCTCTCCAGTCAGCCTCTACAGACCAAGCTCATGACTCACAATGGCCTATTTAGGCCCATACCCTACCTCACGGCAGTCTCCGCAGATGAGCCTACTGCCTCACAACAGCCTCCACAGGCACAGCTCCATCGTTACAATGGCCTCTTTAGACCCAGCTCCTGCCTCCCAGCCTTCTCTCCAGGCCCTGAACTTTCTCCGTAAGTTGAGGTAGCTGGGACTGTAGGTATACATGACGATACTTGGCTAATTTTTAAATTGTTTTGCAGACATGGGGTCTCACTTTGTTGGCCAGGCTGGTGTCAAACTAATGGCCTCAAGTGACCCTTCCACCCCTGCCTCCCATCCTCGAGGTATGTGCCACCACAAGGGGCACTTGTTCAATTTTCTAAAGAAAAAATTTCTAAAGTAAGGCTGTGGGATGATGGCAGGAAGATAAAAGAAAAACAGAAGAATAAGTTAAAATGACTTATTCACACATATTCTTTTGACAGCAAGAAGAACTTTTAGTACATACATTCCTTACAAACAAACAAACGGCAGATAAACAATGTTGTATAGGAACTTCAACACACACTGTACAATATTCCCACTTTGCTGACATAAGTTATGGAAATTTCGTGGTTTCCTTGAGTGTCGCTACCAGTATTTTGCTTCTCTGATGATTTTTATCAACTTCCTCATCTGTTAACTTCTCTCCAAGGTATGTCGTGTCACGACATGCTGCCGCTGCACGAACACGGCCAGTGTCTTCCTATTAAACATGTAGAATGCTTTCCTAATTTCTCTTTTTACTCTCTGTCTTTGTGTTCTGCATTTTCCTTACTTTTATTGTCAGAAACTCCAGAAAGTCAATCGTACTAATTTATCACGATTTGCTTCATTAATTTATACTATGCTTATATGGAATTTTGCCCAACAGACCTCATTACAATTTGGGCCAGGGCCCAGGGTTAGGGTTGTTTTAATGTCAGGGCCCAGAGTTAGGGTTGTTTTAGGGTCAGGGCCCAGGGTTAGGGTTGTTTTAGGGTCAGGGCCCAGGGTTAGGGTTGTTTAAGGGTCAGGGCCCAGGGATAGGGTTGTTTTAGGGTCAGGGCCCAGGGTTAGTGTTGTTTTAGGGTCAGGGCTCAGGGTTAGGGTTGTTTTAGGGTCAGGGTCAGGGCCCAGGGTTATGGTTGTTTTAGGGTCAGGGCCCATGGTTAGGGTTGTTTTAGGGTCAGGGCCCAGGGTTAGGGTTGTTTTAGGGTCAGGGCCCAGGGTTAGGGTTGTTTTAGGGTCAGGGACCAAGGTTAGGGTTGTTTTGGGGTGAGGGCCCAGGGTTGGGTTTGTTTTAGGGTCAGGGCCAGGGCCCAGGGTTAGGCTTGTTTTAGGGTCAGGGCCAAGGCCCAGGGTTAGGCTTGTTTTAGGGTCAGGGCCAGGGCCCAGGGTTAGGCTTGTTTTAGGGTCAGGGCCAGGGCCCAGGGTTAGGCTTGTTTTAGGGTCAGGGCCACGGCCTAGGGTTAGGGTTGTTTTAGGGTCAGGCCCAGGGCCCAGGGTTAGGCTTGTTTTAGCGTCAGGGCCAGGGCCCAGGGTTAGGCTTGTTTTAGGGTCAGGGCCACGGCCCAGGGTTAGGGTTGTTTTAGGGTCAGGGCACAGGGTTAGGGTTGTTTTAGGGTCAGGGCCCAGGGTTAGGGTTGTTTTAGGAGTCAGGGCCAGGGCCCAGGGTTAGCTTTCTTTTAGGGTCACGGCCACGGCCCAGGATTAGGGTTGTTTTAGGGTCAGGGCCAGGGCCCAGGTTTAGGGTTGTTTCAGGGTCAGGGCCCAGGGTTAGGGTTGTTTCAGGGTCAGGGCCCTGGGTTAGGGTTGTTTCAGGGCCAGGGCCCAGGGTTAGGGTTGTTTTAGGGTCATGGCCACGTCCCAGGATTAGGGTTGTTTTAGGGTCAGGGTCAGGGCCCAGTTTTAGGGTTGTTTTTGGGTCAGTTCCCAGGGTTAGGGTTGTTTTAGTTTCAGGGCGCAGGGTTAGGGTTGTTTTAGGGTCAGGGCCCAGGGTTATGGTTGTTTTAGGGTTAGGGCCCAGGGTTAGGGTTTTAGGCTCAGGGCCAGGGCCCAGGGTTAGGGTTTTAGGCTCAGGGCCAGGGCCCAGGGTTAGGGTTTTAGAGTCAGGGCCAGGGCCCAGGGTTAGGGTTTTAGGCTCAGGGCCAGGGCCCAGGATTAAGGTTTTAGGCTCAGGGCCAGGGCCCAGGGTTAGGGTTTTAGGCTGAGGGCCAGGTCCCACGGTTAGGGTTTTAGGGTCAGGGCCAGGGCCCAGGGTTAGGGTTTTAGGCTCAGGGCCAGGGCCCAGGGTTAGGGTTTTAGGCTCAGGACCAGGGCCCAGGGTTAGGGTTTTAGGGTCAGGGCCAGGGCCCAGGGTTAGGGTTTTAGGCTCAGGGTCAGGGCCCAGGGTTAGGGTTTTAGGATCAGTGTCAGGGCCCAGGGTTAGGGTTTTAGGGTCAGGGCCTGGGCCCAGGGTTAGGGTTTTAGGGTCAGGGCCAGGGCCCAGGGTTAGGGTTTTAGGGTCAGGGCCAGGGCCCAGGGTTAGGGTTTTTGGGTCAGGGCCTGGGCCCAGGGTTAGGTTTTTAGGGTCAGAGCCCAGGGTTAGAGTTTTAGGGTCAGGGCCCAGGGTTAGGGTTTTAGGGACAGGGCCCAGGGTTAGGGTGATTTCCAGGAAGTGACCTCACAGTGACTCAAGCTACCACTTACTGTTGATTGTGATGAAATGCCAGCTGAGGCACATGCCTTGGGAGCTAAGTGGTTGCTGCCCTTGACTACTATGAAGACTGGTGTGGGAAGGGTCGCTTTGGATGCACTTGAGCAGGGGTCCCCAACCCCTGAGCCATGGAGCCGTAAGGAGCCACACAGCAGGTGAGTGGTGTCGAGTGAGGGAGTGAGGGAAGCTTCGTCTGTATTTACAGCCACTCCCCTTTGCTCACATTCCCGCCTGAGCTCCACCTTCTCAGATGAGCAGCAGCATTAGATTCATAGGAGAACGCACCCTGTTGTGAACCGTGCATGTGAGGGATCTAGGTTGCGCTGTGCTTATGAGAATCTAATACCTATTGATCTGTCACTTTCTCCCATCACGCTCAGGTGGGACCATCCAGTTTCAGGAAAACAAGCTTAACACGCCCACTGATTCTACATTATGGTGAGTTCTATAATTATTTTATTATATATTCCAGTGTAATAATGGAAATGAAGTGCCTAATCAACGTAAATGTGCTTAAATCTTTTGGCCCAGCTCCTACCTCCCGGCAGCCTCGCCAGGCCCAGAACTCTCTCCAGTCAGCCTCTACAGACCAAGCTCATGACTCACAATGGCCTATTTAGGCCCATACCCTACCTCACGGCAGTCTCCGCAGATGAGCCTACTGCCTCACAACAGCCTCCACAGGCACAGCTCCATCGTTACAATGGCCTCTTTAGACCCAGCTCCTGCCTCCCAGCCTTCTCTCCAGGCCCTGAACTTTCTCCGTAAGTTGAGGTAGCTGGGACTGTAGGTATACATGATGATACTTGGCTAATTTTTACATTGTTTTGCAGACATGGGGTCTCACTTTGTTGGCCAGGCTGGTGTCAAACTAATGGCCTCAAGTGACCCTTCCACCCCTGCCTCCCATCCTCGAGGTATGTGCCACCACAAGGGGCACTTGTTCAATTTTCTAAAGAAAAAATTTCTAAAGTAAGGCTGTGGGATGATGGCAGGAAGATAAAAGAAAAACAGAAGAATAAGTTAAAATGACTTATTCACACATATTCTTTTGACAGCAAGAAGAACTTTTAGTACATACATTCCTTACAAACAAACAAATGGCAGATAAACAATGTTGTATAGGAACTTCAACACACACTGTACAATATTCCCACTTTGCTGACATAAGTTATGGAAATTTCGTGGTTTCCTTGAGTGTCGCTACCAGTATTTTGCTTCTCTGATGATTTTTATCAACTTCCTCATCTGTTAACTTCTCTCCAAGGTATGTCGTGTCACGACATGCTGCCGCTGCACGAACACGGCCAGTGTCTTCCTATTAAACATGTAGAATGCTTTCCTAATTTCTCTTTTTACTCTCTGTCTTTGTGTTCTGCATTTTCCTTACTTTTATTGTCAGAAACTCCAGAAAGTCAATCGTACTAATTTATCACGATTTGCTTTATTAATTTATACTATGCTTATATGGAATTTTGCCCAACAGACCTCATTACAATTTGGGCCAGGGCCCAGGGTTAGGGTTGTTTTAATGTCAGGGCCCAGAGTTAGGGTTGTTTTAGGGTCAGGGCCCAGGGTTAGGGTTGTTTTAGGGTCAGGGCCCAGGGTTAGGGTTGTTTAAGGGTCAGGGCCCAGGGATAGGGTTGTTTTAGGGTCAGGGCCCAGGGTTAGTGTTGTTTTAGGGTCAGGGCTCAGGGTTAGGGTTGTTTTAGGGTCAGGGTCAGGGCCCAGGGTTATGGTTGTTTTAGGGTCAGGGCCCATGGTTAGGGTTGTTTTAGGGTCAGGGCCCAGGGTTAGGGTTGTTTTAGGGTCAGGGCCCAGGGTTAGGGTTGTTTTAGGGTCAGGGACCAAGGTTAGGGTTGTTTTGGGGTGAGGGCCCAGGGTTGGGTTTGTTTTAGGGTCAGGGCCAGGGCCCAGGGTTAGGCTTGTTTTAGGGTCAGGGCCAAGGCCCAGGGTTAGGCTTGTTTTAGGGTCAGGGCCAGGGCCCAGGGTTAGGCTTGTTTTAGGGTCAGGGCCAGGGCCCAGGGTTAGGCTTGTTTTAGGGTCAGGGCCACGGCCTAGGGTTAGGGTTGTTTTAGGGTCAGGCCCAGGGCCCAGGGTTAGGCTTGTTTTAGCGTCAGGGCCAGGGCCCAGGGTTAGGCTTGTTTTAGGGTCAGGGCCACGGCCCAGGGTTAGGGTTGTTTTAGGGTCAGGGCACAGGGTTAGGGTTGTTTTAGGGTCAGGGCCCAGGGTTAGGGTTGTTTTAGGAGTCAGGGCCAGGGCCCAGGGTTAGCTTTCTTTTAGGGTCACGGCCACGGCCCAGGATTAGGGTTGTTTTAGGGTCAGGGCCAGGGCCCAGGTTTAGGGTTGTTTCAGGGTCAGGGCCCAGGGTTAGGGTTGTTTCAGGGTCAGGGCCCTGGGTTAGGGTTGTTTCAGGGCCAGGGCCCAGGGTTAGGGTTGTTTTAGGGTCATGGCCACGTCCCAGGATTAGGGTTGTTTTAGGGTCAGGGTCAGGGCCCAGTTTTAGGGTTGTTTTTGGGTCAGTTCCCAGGGTTAGGGTTGTTTTAGTTTCAGGGCGCAGGGTTAGGGTTGTTTTAGGGTCAGGGCCCAGGGTTATGGTTGTTTTAGGGTTAGGGCCCAGGGTTAGGTTTTTAGGCTCAGGGCCAGGGCCCAGGGTTAGGGTTTTAGGCTCAGGGCCAGGGCCCAGGGTTAGGGTTTTAGAGTCAGGGCCAGGGCCCAGGGTTAGGGTTTTAGGCTCAGGGCCAGGGCCCAGGATTAAGGTTTTAGGCTCAGGGCCAGGGCCCAGGGTTAGGGTTTTAGGCTGAGGGCCAGGTCCCACGGTTAGGGTTTTAGGGTCAGGGCCAGGGCCCAGGGTTAGGGTTTTAGGCTCAGGGCCAGGGCCCAGGGTTAGGGTTTTAGGCTCAGGACCAGGGCCCAGGGTTAGGGTTTTAGGGTCAGGGCCAGGGCCAGGGTTAGGGTTTTAGGCTCAGGGTCAGGGCCCAGGGTTAGGGTTTTAGGATCAGTGTCAGGGCCCAGGGTTAGGGTTTTAGGGTCAGGGCCTGGGCCCAGGGTTAGGGTTTTAGGGTCAGGGCCAGGGCCCAGGGTTAGGGTTTTAGGGTCAGGGCCAGGGCCCAGGGTTAGGGTTTTTGGGTCAGGGCCTGGGCCCAGGGTTAGGTTTTTAGGGTCAGAGCCCAGGGTTAGAGTTTTAGGGTCAGGGCCCAGGGTTAGGGTTTTAGGGACAGGGCCCAGGGTTAGGGTGATTTCCAGGAAGTGACCTCACAGTGACTCAAGCTACCACTTACTGTTGATTGTGATGAAATGCCAGCTGAGGCACATGCCTTGGGAGCTAAGTGGTTGCTGCCCTTGACTACTATGAAGACTGGTGTGGGAAGGGTCGCTTTGGATGCACTTGAGCAGGGGTCCCCAACCCCTGAGCCATGGAGCCGTAAGGAGCCACACAGCAGGTGAGTGGTGTCGAGTGAGGGAGTGAGGGAAGCTTCGTCTGTATTTACAGCCACTCCCCTTTGCTCACATTCCCGCCTGAGCTCCACCTTCTCAGATGAGCAGCAGCATTAGATTCATAGGAGAACGCACCCTGTTGTGAACCGTGCATGTGAGGGATCTAGGTTGCGCTGTGCTTATGAGAATCTAATACCTATTGATCTGTCACTTTCTCCCATCACGCTCAGGTGGGACCATCCAGTTTCAGGAAAACAAGCTTAACACGCCCACTGATTCTACATTATGGTGAGTTCTATAATTATTTTATTATATATTCCAGTGTAATAATGGAAATGAAGTGCCTAATCAACGTAAATGTGCTTAAATCTTTTGGCCCAGCTCCTACCTCCCGGCAGCCTCGCCAGGCCCAGAACTCTCTCCAGTCAGCCTCTACAGACCAAGCTCATGACTCACAATGGCCTATTTAGGCCCATACCCTACCTCACGGCAGTCTCCGCAGATGAGCCTACTGCCTCACAACAGCCTCCACAGGCACAGCTCCATCGTTACAATGGCCTCTTTAGACCCAGCTCCTGCCTCCCAGCCTTCTCTCCAGGCCCTGAACTTTCTCCGTAAGTTGAGGTAGCTGGGACTGTAGGTATACATGACGATACTTGGCTAATTTTTAAATTGTTTTGCAGACATGGGGTCTCACTTTGTTGGCCAGGCTGGTGTCAAACTAATGGCCTCAAGTGACCCTTCCACCCCTGCCTCCCATCCTCGAGGTATGTGCCACCACAAGGGGCACTTGTTCAATTTTCTAAAGAAAAAATTTCTAAAGTAAGGCTGTGGGATGATGGCAGGAAGATAAAAGAAAAACAGAAGAATAAGTTAAAATGACTTATTCACACATATTCTTTTGACAGCAAGAAGAACTTTTAGTACATACATTCCTTACAAACAAACAAACGGCAGATAAACAATGTTGTATAGGAACTTCAACACACACTGTACAATATTCCCACTTTGCTGACATAAGTTATGGAAATTTCGTGGTTTCCTTGAGTGTCGCTACCAGTATTTTGCTTCTCTGATGATTTTTATCAACTTCCTCATCTGTTAACTTCTCTCCAAGGTATGTCGTGTCACGACATGCTGCCGCTGCACGAACACGGCCAGTGTCTTCCTATTAAACATGTAGAATGCTTTCCTAATTTCTCTTTTTACTCTCTGTCTTTGTGTTCTGCATTTTCCTTACTTTTATTGTCAGAAACTCCAGAAAGTCAATCGTACTAATTTATCACGATTTGCTTCATTAATTTATACTATGCTTATATGGAATTTTGCCCAACAGACCTCATTACAATTTGGGCCAGGGCCCAGGGTTAGGGTTGTTTTAATGTCAGGGCCCAGAGTTAGGGTTGTTTTAGGGTCAGGGCCCAGGGTTAGGGTTGTTTTAGGGTCAGGGCCCAGGGTTAGGGTTGTTTAAGGGTCAGGGCCCAGGGATAGGGTTGTTTTAGGGTCAGGGCCCAGGGTTAGTGTTGTTTTAGGGTCAGGGCTCAGGGTTAGGGTTGTTTTAGGGTCAGGGTCAGGGCCCAGGGTTATGGTTGTTTTAGGGTCAGGGCCCATGGTTAGGGTTGTTTTAGGGTCAGGGCCCAGGGTTAGGGTTGTTTTAGGGTCAGGGCCCAGGGTTAGGGTTGTTTTAGGGTCAGGGACCAAGGTTAGGGTTGTTTTGGGGTGAGGGCCCAGGGTTGGGTTTGTTTTAGGGTCAGGGCCAGGGCCCAGGGTTAGGCTTGTTTTAGGGTCAGGGCCAAGGCCCAGGGTTAGGCTTGTTTTAGGGTCAGGGCCAGGGCCCAGGGTTAGGCTTGTTTTAGGGTCAGGGCCAGGGCCCAGGGTTAGGCTTGTTTTAGGGTCAGGGCCACGGCCTAGGGTTAGGGTTGTTTTAGGGTCAGGCCCAGGGCCCAGGGTTAGGCTTGTTTTAGCGTCAGGGCCAGGGCCCAGGGTTAGGCTTGTTTTAGGGTCAGGGCCACGGCCCAGGGTTAGGGTTGTTTTAGGGTCAGGGCACAGGGTTAGGGTTGTTTTAGGGTCAGGGCCCAGGGTTAGGGTTGTTTTAGGAGTCAGGGCCAGGGCCCAGGGTTAGCTTTCTTTTAGGGTCACGGCCACGGCCCAGGATTAGGGTTGTTTTAGGGTCAGGGCCAGGGCCCAGGTTTAGGGTTGTTTCAGGGTCAGGGCCCAGGGTTAGGGTTGTTTCAGGGTCAGGGCCCTGGGTTAGGGTTGTTTCAGGGCCAGGGCCCAGGGTTAGGGTTGTTTTAGGGTCATGGCCACGTCCCAGGATTAGGGTTGTTTTAGGGTCAGGGTCAGGGCCCAGTTTTAGGGTTGTTTTTGGGTCAGTTCCCAGGGTTAGGGTTGTTTTAGTTTCAGGGCGCAGGGTTAGGGTTGTTTTAGGGTCAGGGCCCAGGGTTATGGTTGTTTTAGGGTTAGGGCCCAGGGTTAGGTTTTTAGGCTCAGGGCCAGGGCCCAGGGTTAGGGTTTTAGGCTCAGGGCCAGGGCCCAGGGTTAGGGTTTTAGAGTCAGGGCCAGGGCCCAGGGTTAGGGTTTTAGGCTCAGGGCCAGGGCCCAGGATTAAGGTTTTAGGCTCAGGGCCAGGGCCCAGGGTTAGGGTTTTAGGCTGAGGGCCAGGTCCCACGGTTAGGGTTTTAGGGTCAGGGCCAGGGCCCAGGGTTAGGGTTTTAGGCTCAGGGCCAGGGCCCAGGGTTAG
This sequence comes from Gorilla gorilla gorilla, assembly GCF_029281585.2. NCBI lineage: Eukaryota > Metazoa > Chordata > Mammalia > Primates > Hominidae > Gorilla > Gorilla gorilla. The sequence goes on along the minus strand of NC_073233.2, from coordinate 6,003,000 downwards.
GGTTTTAGGCTCAGGACCAGGGCCCAGGGTTAGGGTTTTAGGGTCAGGGCCAGGGCCCAGGGTTAGGGTTTTAGGCTCAGGGTCAGGGCCCAGGGTTAGGGTTTTAGGATCAGTGTCAGGGCCCAGGGTTAGGGTTTTAGGGTCAGGGCCTGGGCCCAGGGTTAGGGTTTTAGGGTCAGGGCCAGGGCCCAGGGTTAGGGTTTTAGGGTCAGGGCCAGGGCCCAGGGTTAGGGTTTTTGGGTCAGGGCCTGGGCCCAGGGTTAGGTTTTTAGGGTCAGAGCCCAGGGTTAGAGTTTTAGGGTCAGGGCCCAGGGTTAGGGTTTTAGGGACAGGGCCCAGGGTTAGGGTGATTTCCAGGAAGTGACCTCACAGTGACTCAAGCTACCACTTACTGTTGATTGTGATGAAATGCCAGCTGAGGCACATGCCTTGGGAGCTAAGTGGTTGCTGCCCTTGACTACTATGAAGACTGGTGTGGGAAGGGTCGCTTTGGATGCACTTGAGCAGGGGTCCCCAATCCCTGAGCCATGGAGCCGTACGGAGCCACACAGCAGGTGAGTGGTGTCGAGTGAGGGAGTGAGGGAAGCTTCGTCTGTATTTACAGCCACTCCCCTTTGCTCACATTCCCGCCTGAGCTCCACCTTCTCAGATGAGCAGCAGCATTAGATTCATAGGAGAACGCACCCTGTTGTGAACCGTGCATGTGAGGGATCTAGGTTGCGCTGTGCTTATGAGAATCTAATACCTATTGATCTGTCACTTTCCCCCATCACGCTCAGGTGGGACCATCCAGTTTCAGGAAAACAAGCTTAACACGCCCACTGATTCTACATTATGGTGAGTTCTATAATTATTTTATTATATATTCCAGTGTAATAATGGAAATGAAGTGCCTAATCAACGTAAATGTGCTTAAATCTTTTGGCCCAGCTCCTACCTCCCGGCAGCCTCGCCAGGCCCAGAACTCTCTCCAGTCAGCCTCTACAGACCAAGCTCATGACTCACAATGGCCTATTTAGGCCCATACCCTACCTCACGGCAGTCTCCGCAGATGAGCCTACTGCCTCACAACAGCCTCCACAGGCACAGCTCCATCGTTACAATGGCCTCTTTAGACCCAGCTCCTGCCTCCCAGCCTTCTCTCCAGGCCCTGAACTTTCTCCGTAAGTTGAGGTAGCTGGGACTGTAGGTATACATGACGATACTTGGCTAATTTTTACATTGTTTTGCAGACATGGGGTCTCACTTTGTTGGCCAGGCTGGTGTCAAACTAATGGCCTCAAGTGACCCTTCCACCCCTGCCTCCCATCCTCGAGGTATGTGCCACAAGGGGCACTTGTTCAATTTTCTAAAGAAAAAATTTCTAAAGTAAGGCTGTGGGATGATGGCAGGAAGATAAAAGAAAAACAGAAGAATAAGTTAAAATGACTTATACACACATATTCTTTTGACAGCAAGAAGAACTGTTAGTATATACATTCCTTACAAACAAACAAACGGCAGATAAACAATGTTGTATAGGAACTTCAACACACACTGTACAATATTCCCACTTTGCTGACATAAGTTATGGAAATTTCGTGGTTTCCTTGAGTGTCGCTACCAGTATTTTGCTTCTCTGATGATTTTTATCAACTTCCTCATTTGTTAACTTCTCTCCAAGGTATGTCATGTCACGACATACTGCCGCTGCACGAACACGGCCAGTGTCTTCCTATTAAACATGTAGAATGCTTTCCTAATTTCTCTTTTTACTCTCTGTCTTTGTGTTCTGCATTTTCCTTACTTTTATTGTCAGAAGCTCCAGAAAGTCAATCGTACTAATTTATCACGATTTGCTTTATTAATTTATACTATGCTTATATGGAATTTTGCCCAACAGACCTCATTACAATTTGGGCCAGGGCCCAGGGTTAGGGTTGTTATAATGTCAGGGCCCAGAGGTAGGGTTGTTTTAGGGTCAGGGCCCAGGGTTAGGGTTGTTTTAGGGTCAGGGCCCAGGGTTAGGGTTGTTTAAGGGTCACGGCCCAGGGTTAGGGTTGTTTTAGGTTCAGGGCCCAGGGTTAGTGTTGTTTTAGGGTCAGGGCCCAGGGTTAGGGTTGTTTTAGGGTAACGGCCCAGTGCTAGGGTTGTTTTAGGGTCAGGGCCCAGGGTTGGGGTTGTTTTAGGGTCAAGGCCCAGGGTAGGGTTGTTTTAGGGTCAGGACCCACGGTTAGGGTTTTAGGATCAGGGCCAGGGCCCTGGGTTAGGGTTTTAGGCTCAGGGCCAGGGCCCAGGGTTAGGGTTTTAGGCTCAGGGCCAGGGCCCAGGGTTAGGCATGTTTTAGGGTCAGGTCCTGGGCCCACGGTTAGGCTTGTTTTAGGGTCAGGGCCAGGGCCCAGGATTAGGCTTATTTTAGGGTCAAGGACAGGGCCCAGGGTTAGGGTTGTTTTAGGGTCAGGGCCCAGGGTTAGTGTTGTTTTAGGGTCAGGGCCCAGGGTTAGGGTTGTTTTAGGGTAAGGGCCCAGTGTTAGGGTTGTTTTAGGGTCAGGGCCCAGGGTTGGGGTTGTTTTAGGGTCAAGGCCCAGGGTAGGGTTGTTTTAGGGTCAGGACCCACGGTTAGGGTTTTAGGATCAGGGCCAGGGCCCTGGGTTAGGGTTTTAGGCTCAGGGCCAGGGCCCAGGGTTAGGGTTTTAGGCTCAGGGTCAGGGCCCATGTTTAGGGTTGTTTCAGGGTCAGGGCCCAGGGTTAGGGTTTTTTCAGGGTCAGGGCCCAGGGTTAGGGTTGTTTCAGGGTCAGGGCCCTGGGTTAGGGTTGTTTCAGGGTCAGGGCCCAGGGTTAGGGTTGTTTTAGGGTCAGGGCCCGGGGTTAGGGTTGTTTTAGAGTCAGGGCCAGGGCCCAGGGTTAGCTTTGTTTTAGGGTCAGGGCCACGGCCTAGGGTTAGGGTTGTTTTAGGGTCAGGGCCAGGGCCCAAAGTTAGGGTTGTTTCAGGGTCAGGGCCCAGGGTTAGGTTTTTAGGCACTGGTCCAGGGTCCAGGGTTAGGGTTTTAGGCTCAGGGCCAGGGCCCAGGTTTAGGGTTGTTTTAGGGTCGGGGCCAGGGCCCAGGGTAAGGGTTGTTTTAGGGTCATGGCCAGGTCCCAGGATTAGGGTTGTTTTAGGGTCAGGGCCAGGGCCCAGAGTTATGGTTGTTTTAGGGTCAGGGTCAGGGCCCAGGGTTAGGTTTGTTTTAGGGTCAGGGCCAGGGCCCAGGTTAGGCTTGTTTTAGGGTCACGGCCAGATCCCAGGGTTAGGGTTGTTTTAGGGTCAGGGCCCAGGGTTAGGTTTGTTTTAGGGTGAGTGCCCATGGTTGGGTTTGTTTTAGGGTCAGGGCCAGGGCCCAGGGTTAGGTTTGTTTTAGTGTTAGGGCCAGTGCCCAGGGTTAGGGTTGTTTTAGGGTCAGTGCCAGGGCCCAGGGTTAGGGTTGTTTTCGGTCAGGGCCAGGGCCCAGGGTTAGGGTTGTTTTAGGGTCAGGGCCAGGGCCCAGGGTTAGGGTTGTTTTAGGTTCAGGGCCAGGGCCCAGGGATAGGGTTGTTTTAGGGTCAGGGCCAGGGCCCAGGTTTAGGGAGGTTTTAGGGTCAGGGCCAGGGCCCAGGGTTAGGCTTGATTTAGGGTCAGGGCCAGGGCCCAGGGTTAGGGTTGTTTTAGGACATGGCCAGGGCCCAGGGATAGGGTTGTTTTAGGGTCAGGGCCAGGGCCCAGGGTTAGGGTTGTTTTAGGGTCAGGGCCAGGGCCCAGGGTTAGGCTTGTTTTAGGGTCAGGTCCTGGGCCCACGGTTAGGCTTGTTTTAGGTTCAGGGCCAGGGCCCAGGATTAGGCTTATTTTAGGGTCAAGGACAGGGCCCAGGGTTAGGGTTGTTTTAGGGTCAGGGCCAGGGCCCAGGGTTAGGCTTGTTTTAGGGTCAGGGCCAGGGCCCAGGGTTACGGTTGTTTTAGGGTCAGGGCCAGGGCCCAGGGTTAGGGTTGTTTTAGGGTCAGGGCCAGGGCCCAGGGTTAGGGTTGTTTTAGAGTCAGGGCCAGGGCCCAGGGTTAGGGTTGTTTTAGGGTCAGGACCTGGGCCCAGGTATAGGCTTGTTTTATTGTCAGGGCCCAAAGTTAGGGTTGTTTTAGGGTCAGGGCCATGGCTCAGGGTCAGGGTTGTTTTAGGTCAGGGCCAGGGCCCAGCATTAGGTTTGTTTTAGGGTCAGGGCCAGAGCCAAGGTTTAGGGGTGTTTTAGGGTCAGGGCCAGAGCCCAGGTTTAGGGGTGTTTTAGGGTCAGGGCCAGGGCCCAGGGTTAGGGTAGTTTTAGGGTCAGCCCATGGATGAGGTTTAGGGTTGTTTTAGCGTCAGGACCTGGGCTCAGGGTTTGGCTTGTTTTAGTGCCAGGGCCCCGGGTAAGGGTTGTTTCAGTGTCAGCGCCAGGGCCCAGGGTTAGGGTTGTTTTAGGGTCAGGGCCAGGGTCCAGGGTAAGGGTTGTTTCAGTGTCAGGGCCAGGGCCCAGGATTAGGGTTGTTTTAGGGTTAGGGCCAGGGCCTAGGGTTATGGTTATTTTAGGGTCAGTACCCAGGGTTAGGGTTGTCTTAGGGTCAATGCCCAGGGTTAGGGTTGTTTTAGGGTCAGGTCCAGGACCCAGGGATAGGCTTGTTTTAGGGTCAGGGCCAGGGCCCAGGGTTAGGGTTGTTTTAGGGTCAGGTCCAGGGCCCACGGATAGGCTTGTTTTAGGGTCAGGGCCAGGGCCCAGGATTAGGCTTGTTTTAGGGTCAAGGACAGGGCCCAGGGTTAGGGTTGTTTTAGGGTCAGGGCCAGGGCCCAGGGTTAGGCTTGTTTTAGGGTCAGGGCCAGGGCCCAGGGTTAGGCTTGTTTTAGGGTCAGGGCCAGCGCCCAGGGTTAGGCTTGTTTTAGGGTCAGGGCCAGGGCCCAGTGTTAGGGTTTTTTTAGGGTCAGGGCCAGGGCCCAGGGTTTGGGTTGTTTTAGGATCAGGACCTGGGCCCAGGGTTAGCCTTGTTTTAGTGCCAGGGCCGAGTGTTCGGGGTGTTTTAGGGTCAGGGCCAGGGCCCAGGGTCAGGGTTGTTTTAGGTGAGGGCCAGGGCCCAGCATTAGGGTTGTTTTAGGGTCAGGGCCAGGGCCCAGGTTTAGGGGTGTTTTAGGGTCAGGGCCAGGGCCCAGGGTTAGGGTTGTTTTAGGTCAGGGCCAGGGCCCAGGGATAGGTTTGTTTTAGGGTCAGGGCCAGGGCGCAGGGATAGGTTTGTTTTAGGGTCAGGGCCAGGGCACAGGGTTAGGGGTGTTGTAGGGTCAGGGCCAGGGCACAGGATTAGGGTTGTTGTAGGGTCAGGGCCACGGCCCTGGGTTAGGCTTGTTTTAGGGTCAGGGCCACCGCCCAGGGTTAGGGTTGTTTTAGGGTCAGGGCCAGGGCCCAGGATTTGGCTTGTTTTAGGGTCAGGGCCAGGGCCCAGAGTTAGGCTTGTTTTAGGGTCAGGGCCAGGGCCCAGCATTTGGGTTGTTTTAGGTTCAGGGCCAGGGCCCAGGGTTAGGGTAGTTTTAGGGTCAGCCCATGGCCGAGGTTTAGGGTTGTTTTAGGGTCAGGACCTGGGCCCAGGGGTAGGCTTGTTTTAGTGCCAGGGCCCAGTGTTAGGGTTGTTTTAGGGGCAGGTCCAGGGCCCAGGGTTAGGGTTGTTTTAGGGTCAGGAGCTGGGCCCAGGTATAGGCTTGTTTTATTGTCAGGGCCAAAAGTTAGGGTTGTTTTAGGGTCAGGGCCACGGCTCAGGGTCAGGGTTGTTTTAGGTCAGGGCCAGGGCCCAGCATTAGGTTTGTTTTAGGGTCAGGGCCAGGGCCCAGGTTTAGGGGTGTTTTAGGGTCAGGGCCAGAGCCCAGGTTTAGGGGTGTTTTAGGGTCAGGGCCAGGGCCCAGGGTTAGGGTAGTTTTAGGGTCAGCCCATGGACGAGGTTTAGGGTTGTTTTAGGGTCAGGACCTGGGCCCAGGGTTAGGCTTGTTTTAGTGCCAGGGCCCCGGGTAAGGGTTGTTTCAGTGTCAGCGCCAGGGCCCAGGGTTAGGGTTGTTTTAGGGTCAGGGCCAGGGTCCAGGGTAAGGGTTGTTTCAGTGTCAGGGCCAGGGCCCAGGATTCGGGTTGTTTTAGGGTTAGGGCCAGGGCCTAGGGTTATGGTTATTTTAGGGTCAGTACCCAGGGTTAGGGTTGTCTTAGGGTCAGTGCCCAGGGTTAGGGTTGTTTTAGGGTCAGGTCCAGGACCCAGGGATAGGCTTGTTTTAGGGTCAGGGCCAGGGCCCAGGGTTAGGGTTGTTTTAGGGTCAGGTCCAGGGCCCACGGATAGGCTTGTTTTAGGGTCAGGGCCAGGGCCCAGGATTAGGCTTGTTTTAGGGTCAAGGACAGGGCCCAGGGTTAGGGTTGTTTTAGGGTCAGGGCCAGGGCCCAGGGTTAGGCTTGTTTTAGGGTCAGGGCCAGGGCCCAGGGTTAGGCTTGTTTTAGGGTCAGGGCCAGGGCCCAGGGTTAGGCTTGTTTTAGGGTCAGGGCCAGGGCCCAGGGTTAGGGTTGTTTTAGGGTCAGGGCCAGGGCCCAGCGTTAGGGTTTTTTTAGGGTCAGGGCCAGGGCCCAGGGTTTGGGTTGTTTTAGGATCAGGACCTGGGCCCAGGGTTAGCCTTGTTTTAGTGCCAGGGCCGAGTGTTCGGGGTGTTTTAGGGTCAGGGCCAGGTCCCAGGGTCAGGGTTGTTTTAGGTATGGGCCAGGTCCCAGCATTAGGGTTGTTTTAGGGTCAGGGCCAGGGCCCAGGTTTAGGGGTGTTTTAGGGTCAGGGCCAGGGCCCAGGGTTAGGGTTGTTTTAAGTCAGGGCCAGGGCCCAGGGATAGGTTTGTTTTAGGGTCAGGGCCACGGCGCAGGGATAGGTTTGTTTTAGGGTCAGGGCCAGGGCACAGGGTTAGGGGTGTTGTAGGGTCAGGGCCAGGGCACAGGATTAGGGTTGTTGTAGGGTCAGGGCCACGGCCCTGGGTTAGGCTTGTTTTAGGGTCAGGGCCACCGCCCAGGGTTAGGGTTGTTTTAGGGTCAGGGCCAGGGCCCAGGGTTTGGCTTGTTTTAGGGTCAGGGCCAGGGCCCAGGGTTAGGCTTGTTTTAGGGTCAGGGCCAGGGCCCAGCATTTGTGTTGTTTTAGGTTCAGGGCCAGGGCCCAGGGTTAGGGTAGTTTTAGGGTCAGCCCATGGCCGAGGTTTAGGGTTGTTTTATGGTCAGGACCTGGGCCCAGGGTTAGGCTTGTTTTAGTGCCAGGGCCCAGTGTTAGGGTTGTTTTAGGGGCAGGTCCAGGGCCCAGGTTTAGGGTTGTTTTAGGTCAGGGCCAGGGCCCAGGGTTAGGGTTGTTTTAGGTCACGGCCAGGGCCCAGGGTTAGGGTTGTTTTAGGGTTAGGGCCAGGGCCCAGGGGTTGGGTTGTTTTAGGGTCAGGGCCAGGTCCCAGGGTTAGGCTTGTTTTAGGGTCAGGGCCAGGGCCCAGGGTAGGTTTGTTTTAGGGTCAGGGCCAGGGCCCAGGGTTAGGCTTGTTTTAGGTTCAGGGACAGGGCCCAGGTTTAGGGTTAGGGTTAGGGTCAGGACCAGGGCCCAGGGTTAGGCTTGTTTTAGGGTCAGGACCAGGGCCCAGGGTTAGGGTTGTTTTAGGTTAGGGCCAGGTCCCAAGGTTAGGGTTGTTTTAGGGTCAGGTCATGGGCTCAGGTTTAGGGTTGTTTTTGTGCCAGTGCCCAGGGTTAGGGTTGTTTTAGGGTCAGCGCCAGGGCCGAGGTTTAGGGTTGTTTTAGGTCATGGCCAGGGCCCAGGGATAGGGTTGTTTTAGGGTCAGGGCCAGGGCCCAGGATTAGGGTTGTTTTAGGGTCAGGGCCAGGGCCGAGGGTTAGGCTTGTTTTAGGGTCAGGTCCTGGGCTCACGGTTAGGCTTGTTTTAGGGTCAGGGCCAGGGCCCAGGTTTAGGGAGGTTTTAGGGTCAGGGCCAGGGCCCAGGGTTAGGCTTGATTTAGGGTCAGGGCCAGGGCCCAGGGTTAGGGTTGTTTTAGGTTAGGGTCAGGTCCCAAGGTTAGGGTTGTTTTAGGGTCAGGTGCTGGGCCCAGGTTTAGGGTTATTTTTGTGCCAGTGCCCAGGGTTAGGGTTGTTTTAGGGTCAGGGCCAGGGCCCAGGTTTAGGGTTGTTTTAGGACATGGCCAGGGCCCAGGGATATGGTTGTTTTAGGGTCAGGGCCAGGGCCCAGGGTTACGGTTGTTTTAGGGTCAGGGCCAGGGCCCAGGGTTAGGCTTGTTTTAGGGTCAGGTCCTGGGCCCACGGTTAGGCTTGTCTTAGGTTCAGGGCCAGGGCCCAGGATTAGGCTTATTTTAGGGTCAAGGACAGGGCCCAGGGTTAGGGTTGTTTTAGGGTCAGGGCCAGGGCCCAGTTTTAGGCTTGTTTTAGGGTCAGGGCCAGGGCCCAGGGTTACGGTTGTTTTAGGGTCAGGGCCAGGGCCCAGGGTTAGGGTTGTTTTAGGGTCAGGGCCAGGGCCCAGGGTTAGGGTTGTTTTAGAGTCAGGGCCAGGGCCCAGGGTTAGGGTTGTTTTAGCGTCAGGGACAGGGCCCAGGTTTAGGGTTGTTTCAGGGTCAGGTCCAGGGCCCACGGATAGGCTTGTTTTAGGGTCAGGGCCAGGGCCCAGGATTAGGCTTGTTTTAGGGTCAAGGACAGGGCCCCGGGTAAGGGTTGTTTCAGTGTCAGGGCCAGGGCCCAGGATTAGGGTTGTTTTAGGGTTAGGGCCAGGGCCCAGGGTTATGGTTATTTTAGGGTCAGTACCCAGGGTTAGGGTTGTCTTAGGGTCAGTGCCCAGGGTTAGGGTTGTTTTAGGGTCAGGTCCAGGACCCAGGGATAGGCTTGTTTTAGGGTCAGGGCCAGGGCCCAGGGTTAGGGTTGTTTTAGGGTCAGGTCCAGGGCCCACGGATAGGCTTGTTTTAGGGTCAGGGCCAGGGCCCAGGATTAGGCTTGTTTTAGGGTCAAGGACAGGGCCCAGGGTTAGGGTTGTTTTAGGGTCAGGGCCAGGGCCCAGGGTTAGGCTTGTTTTAGGGTCAGGGCCAGGGCGCAGGTTTAGGCTTGTTTTAGGGTCAGGGCCAGGGCCCAGGGTTAGGGTTGTTTTAGGGTCAGGGCCATGGCCCAGCGTTAGGGTTTTTTTAGGGTCAGGGCCAGTGCCCTGGGTTTGGGTTGTTTTAGGATCAGGACCTGGGCCCAGGGTTAGCCTTGTTTTAGTGCCAGGGCCGAGGGTTCGGGGTGTTTTAGGGTCAGGGCCAGGGCCCAGGGTCAGGGTTGTTTTAGGTCAGGGCCAGGGCCCAGCATTAGGGTTGTTTTAGGGTCAGGGCCAGGGCCCAGGTTTAGGGGTGTTTTAGGGTCAGGGCCAGGGCCCAGGGTTAGGGTTGTTTTAGGTCAGGGCCAGGGCCCAGGGATAGGTTTGTTTTAGTGTCAGGGCCAGGTCGCAGGGATAGGTTTGTTTTAGGGTCAGGGCCAGGGCACAGGGTTAGGGTTGTTGTAGGGTCAGGGCCAGGGCACTGGGTTAGGGTTGTTGTAGGGTCAGGGCCACGGCCCTGGGTTAGGCTTGTTTTAGGCTCAGGGCCACGGCCCTGGGTTAGGCTTATTTTAGGGTCAAGGACAGGTCCCAGGGTTAGGGTTGTTTTAGGGTCAGGGCCAGGGCCCAGGGTTAGGCTTGTTTTAGGGTCAGGGCCAGGGCCCAGGGTTACGGTTGTTTTAGGGTCAGGGCCAGGGCCCCGGGTTAGGCTTGTTTTAGGGTCAGGGCCAGGGCCCAGGGGTAGGGTTGTTTTAGAGTCAGGGCCAGGGCCCAGGGTTAGGGTTGTTTTAGGGTCAGGACCTGGGCCCAGGTATAGGCTTGTTTTATTGTCAGGGCCCAAGGTTAGGGTTGTTTTAGGGTCAGGGCCACTGCTCAGGGTCAGGGTTGTTTTAGGTCAGGGCCAGGGCCCAGCATTAGGGTTGTTTTAGGGTCAGGGCCAGAGCCCAGGTTTAGGGGTGTTTTAGGGTCAGGGCCAGGGCCCAGGGTTAGGCTTGTTTTAGGGTCAGGGCCAGGGCCCAGGGATAGGGTTGTTTTAGGGTCAGGGCCAGGGCCCAGGGTTAGGGTTGTTGTAGGTTCAGGGCCAGGGCCCAGGGTTAGGGTTGTTTTAGGGTCAGGGCCAGGGCCAGGGTTAGCGTTGTTTTAGGGTCAGGACCTGGGCCCAGGGTTAGGCTTGTTTTAGTGCCAGGGCCCAGGGTTAGGGTTGTTTTAGGGTCAGGGACAGGGCCCAGGTTTAGGGTTGTTTCAGGGTCATGGCCAGGGCCCCGGGTAAGGGTTGTTTCAGTGTCAGCGCCAGGGCCCAGGGTTAGGGTTGTTTTAGGGTCCGGGCCAGGGTCCAGGGTAAGGGTTGTTTCAGTGTCAGGGCCAGGGCCCAGGATTAGGGTTGTTTTAGGGTTAGGGCTAGGGCCTAGGGTTATGGTTATTTTAGGGTGAGTACCCAGGGTTAGGGTTGTCTTAGGGTCAGTGCCCAGGGTTAGGGTTGTTTTAGGGTCAGGTCCAGGACCCAGGGATAGGCTTGTTTTAGGGTCAGGGCCAGGGCCCAGGGTTAGGGTTGTTTTAGGGTCATGTCCAGGGCCCACGGATAGGCTTGTTTTAGGGTCAGGGCCAGGGCCCATGATTAGGCTTGTTTTAGGGTCAAGGACAGGGCCCAGGGTTAGGGTTGTTTTAGGGTCAGGGCCAGGGCCCAGGGTTAGGCTTGTTTTAGGGTCAGGGCCAGGGCCCAGGGTTAGGCTTGTTTTAGGGTCAGGGCCAGGGCCCAGGGTTAGGGTTGTTTTAGGGTCATGGCCAGGGCCCAGCGCTAGGGTTTTTTTAGGGTCAGGGCCAGGGCCCATGGTTAGGGTTGTTTTAGGATCAGGACCTGGGCCCAGGGTTAGCCTTGTTTTAGTGTCAGGGCCGAGGGTTCGGGGTGTTTTAGGGTCAGGGCCAGGGCCCAGGGTCAGGGTTGTTTTAGGTCAGGGCCAGGGCCCAGCATTAGGGTTGTTTTAGGGTCAGGGCCAGGGCCCAGGTTTAGGGGTGTTTTAGGGTCAGGGACAGGGGCCAGGGTTAGGGTTGTTTTAGGTCAGGGCCAGGGCCCAGGGATAGGTTTGTTTTAGTGTCAGGGCCAGGGCGCAGGGATAGGTTTGTTTTAGGGTCAGGGCCAGGGCACAGGGTTAGGGTTGTTGTAGGGTCAGGGCCAGGGCACAGGGTTAGGGTTGTTGTAGGGTCAGGGCCACGGCCCTGGGTTAGGCTTGTTTTAGGGTCAGGGCCACCGCCCAGGGTTAGGGTTGTTTTAGGGTCAGGGCCAGAGCCCAGGGTTTGGCTTGTTTTAGGGTCAGGGCCAGGGCCCAGGGTTAGGCTTGTTTTAGGGTCAGGGCTAGGGCCCAGCATTTGGGTTGTTTTAGGTTCAGGGCCAGGGCCCAGGGTTAGGGTAGTTTTAGTGTCAGCCCATGGCCGAGGTTTAGGGTTGTTTTAGGGTCAGGACCTAGGCCCAGGGTTAGGCTTGTTTTAGTGCCAGGGCCCCGGGTAAGGGTTGTCTCAGTGTCAGCGCCAGGGCCCAGGGTTAGGGTTGTTTTAGGGTCAGGGCCAGGGTCCAGGGTAAGGGTTGTTTCAGTGTCAGGGCCAGGGCCCAGGATTAGGGTTGTTTTAGGGTTAGGGCCAGGGCCTAGGGTTATGGTTATTTTAGGGTCAGTACCCTGGGTTAGGGTTGTCTTAGGGTCAGTGCCCAGGGTTAGGTTTGTTTTAGGGTCAGGTCCAGGACCCAGGGATAGGCTTGTTTTAGGGTCAGGGCCAGGGCCCAGGGTTAGGGTTGTTTTAGGGTCAGGTCCAGGGCCCACGGATAGGCTTGTTTTAGGGTCAGGGCCAGGGCCCAGGATTAGGCTTGTTTTAGGGTCAAGGACAGGGCCCAGGGTTAGGGTTGTTTTAGGGTCAGGGCCAGGGCCCAGGGTTAGGGTTGTTTTAGGGTCAGGGTCAGGGCCCAGGGTTAGGCTTGTTTTAGGGTCAGGGCCAGGGCCCAGGGTTAGGGTTGTTTTAGGGTCAGGGCCAGGGCCCAGCATTAGGGTTTTTTTAGGGTCAGGGCCAGGGCCCAGGGTTTGGGTTGTTTTAGGATCAGGACCTGGGCCCAGGGTTAGCCTTGTTTTAGTGCCAGGGCCGAGTGTTCGGGGTGTTTTAGGGTCAGGGCCAGGGCGCAGGGTCAGGGTTGTATTACGTCAGGGCCAGGGCCCAGCATTAGGGTTGTTTTAGGGTCAGGGCCAGGGCCCAGGTTTAGGGGTGTTTTAGGGTCAGGGCCAGGGCCCAGGGTTAGGGTTGTTTTAGGTCAGGGCCAGGGCCCAGGGATAGGTTTGTTTTAGGGTCAGGGCCAGGGCACAGGGTTAGGGGTGTTGTAGGGTCAGGGCCAGGGTACAGGATTAGGGTTGTTGTAGGGTCAGGGCCACGGCCCTGGGTTAGGCTTGTTTTAGGGTCAGGGCCACCGCCCAGGGTAAGGGTTGTTTTAGGGTCAGGGCCAGGGCCCAGGGTTTGGCTTGTTTTAGGGTCAGGGCCTGGGCCCAGGGTTAGGCTTGTTTTAGGGTCAGGGCCAGGGCCCAGCATTTGGGTTGTTTTAGGTTCAGGGCCAGGGCCCAGGGTTAGGGTAGTTTTAGGGTCAGCCCATGGCCGAGGTTTAGGGTTGTTTTAGGGTCAGGACCTGGGCCCAGTGTTAGGCTTGTTTTAGTGCCAGGGCCCAGTGTTAGGGTTGTTTTAGGGACAGGTCCAGGGCCCAGGGTTAGGGTTGTTTTAGGTCAGGGCCAGGGCCCAGGGTTAGGGTTGTTTTAGGTCACGGCCAGGGCCCAGGGTTAGGGTTGTTTTAGGGTTAGGGCCAGGGCCCAGGGGTTGGGTTGTTTTAGGGTCAGGGCCAGGTCCCAGGGTTAGGGTTGTTTTAGGGTCAGGGCCAGGGCCCAGGGTAGGTTTGTTTTAGGGTCAGGGCCAGGGCCCAGGGTTAGGCTTGTTTTAGGGTCAGGGCCAGGGCCCAGGGTTAGGGTTGTTTTAGGTAAGGGCCAGGTCCCAAGGTTAGGGTTGTTTTAGGGTCAGGTCCTGGGCTCAGGTTTAGGGTTGTTTTTGTGCCAGTGCCCAGGGTTAGGGTTGTTTTAGGGTCAGCGCCAGGGCCGAGGTTTAGGGTTGTTTTAGGTCATGGCCAGGGCCCAGGGATAGGGTTGTTTTAGGGTCAGGGCCAGGGCCCAGGATTAGGGTTGTTTTAGGGTCCGGGCCAGGGCCCAGTGTTAGGCTTGTTTTAGGGTCAGGTCCTGGGCCCACGGTTAGGCTTGTTTTAGGGTCAGGGCCAGGGCCCAGGTTTAGGGAGGTTTTAGGGTCAGGGCCAGGCCCCAGGGTTAGGCTTGATTTAGGGTCAGGGCCAGGGCCCAGGGTTAGGGTTGTTTTAGGTTAGGGCCAGGTCCCAAGGTTAGGGTTGTTTTAGGGTCAGGTCCTGGGCCCAGGTTTAGGGTTGTTTTTGTGCCAGTGGCCAGGGTTAGGGTTGTTTTAGGGTTAGGGCCAGGGCCCAGGTTTAGGGTTGTTTTAGGACATCGCCAGGGCCCAGGGATAGGGTTGTTTTAGGGTCAGGGCCAGGGCCCAGGGTTAGGGTTGTTTTAGGGTCAGGGCCAGGGCCCAGGGTTAGGCTTGTTTTAGGGTCTGGTCCTGGGCCCACGGTTAGGCTTGTTTTAGGTTCAGGGCCAGGGCCCAGGATTAGGCTTATTTTAGGGTCAAGGACAGGGCCCAGGGTTAGGGTTGTTTTAGGGTCAGGGCCAGGGCCCAGGGTTAGGCTTGTTTTAGGGTCAGGGCCAGGGCCCAGGGTTAGGCTTGTTTTAGGGTCAGGGCCAGGGCCCAGGGTTAGGGTTGTTTTAGGGTCAGGGCCATGGCCCAGCGTTAGGGTTTTTTTAGTGTCAGGGCCAGGGCCCAGGGTTTGGGATGTTTTAGGATCAGGACCTGGGCCCAGGGTTAGCCTTGTTTTAGTGCCAGGGCCGAGGGTTCGGGGTGTTTTAGGGTCAGGGCCAGGGCCCAGGGTCAGGGTTGTTTTAGGTCAGGGCCAGGGCCCAGCATTAGGGTTGTTTTAGGGTCAGGGCCAGGGCCCAGGTTTAGGGGTGTTTTAGGGTCAGGGCCAGGGCCCAGGGTTAGGGTTGTTTTAGGTCAGGGCCAGGGCCCAGGGATAGGTTTGTTTTAGGGTCAGGGCCAGGGCCCAGGGTTAGGCTTGTTTTAGGGTCAGGGCCAGGGCCCAGCATTTGCGTTGTTTTAGGTTCAGGGCCAGGGCCCAGGGTTAGGGTAGTTTTAGGGTCAGCCAATGGCCGAGGTTTAGGGTTGTTTTAGGGTCAGGACCTGGGCGCAGGGTTAGGCTTGTTTTAGTGCCAGGGCCCAGTGTTAGGGTTGTTTTAAGGGCAGGTCCAGGGCCCAGGGTTAGGGTTGTTTTAGGTCAGGGCCAGGGCCCAGGGTTAGGGTCAGGGCCAGGGCCCAGCGTTAGGGTTTTTTTAGGGTCAGGGCCATGGCGCAGGTTTAGGGTTGTTTTAGGGTCAGGACCTGGGCCCAGGTTTAGGCATGTTTTAGTGCCAGGGCCCAGTGTTAGGGTTGTTTTAAGGGCAGGTCCAGGGCCCAGGGTTAGGGTTGTTTTAGGTCAGGGCCAGGGCCCAGGGTTAGGGTTGTTTTACGTCAGGTCCAGGTCCCAGGGTTAGGGTTGTTTTAGGGTCAGGGCCAGGGCCCAGGGGTATGGTTCTTTTAGGGTCAGGGCCAGGTCCCAGGGTTAGGCTTTTTTTAGGGTCAGGGCCAGGGCCCAGGGTAGGTTTGTTTTAGGGTCAGGGCCAGGGCCCAGGGTTAGGCTTGTTTTAGGTTCAGGGACAGGGCCCAGGTTTAGGGTTGTTTTAGGGTCAGGGCCACGGCCCAGGATTAGGCTTGTTTTAGGGTCAGGGCCAGGGCCCGTGGTTAGGGTTGTTTTAGGGTCAGGACCTGGGCCCAGTGTTAGGCTTGTTTTAGTGCCAGGGCCCAGGGATAGGGTTGTTTTAGGGTTAGTGCCAGGGCCCTGGATTGGGCTTGTTTTAGGGTCAGGGACAGGTCCCAGGGTTAGGGTTGTTTTAAGGTCAGGGCCAGGGCCCAGGGTTAGGCTTGTTTTAGGGTCAGGGCCAGGGCCCAGGGTTAGGGTTGTTTTAGGGTCAGGGCCAGGGCCCAGAGTTAGGGTTGTTTTAGGGTCAGGGCCAGGGCCCAGGGTTACGGTTGTTTTAGGGTCAGGACCTGCGCCCTGGTTTAGGCTTGTTTTAGTGCCAGGGCCCAGGGTTAGTGTTGTTTTAGGGTCAGGGTCAGGGCCCAGGGTCAGGGTTGTTTTAGGTCAGGGCCAGGGCCCAGCATTAGGGTTGTTTTAGGTTTAGGGCCAGGGCCCTGGTTTAGGGGTGTTTTAGGGTCAGTGCCAGGGCCCACGGTTAGGCTTGTTTTAGGGTCAGGGCCAGGGCCCAGGGTTAGGGTTGTTTTAGGGTCAGGGCCAGGGCCCAGGATTAGGGTTGTTTTAGGGTCAGGGCCAGGGCCCAGCGTTAGGGTTGTTTTAGGGTCAGGACCAGGGCCCAGGGTTAGAGTTGTTTTAGTTGCAGGACCTGGGCCCAGGGTTAGGCTTGTTTTAGTGCCAGGGCCCAGGGTTAGGGTTGTTTTAGGGTCAGGGCCAGGACCCAGGGTCAGGGTTGTTTTAGGTCCGGGCCAGGGCCCAGCATTTGGGTTGTTTTAGGGTCAGGGACAGGGCCCAGGTTTAGGGGTGTTTTAGGGTCAGGGCCAGGACCCAGGGTAAGGGTTGTTTCAGTGTCAGGGCCAGGGCCCAGTGTTAGGGTTGTTTTAGGGTCAGGGCCAGGGTCCAGGGTAAGGGTTGTTTCAGTGTCAGGGCCAGGGCCCAGGATTAGGGTTGTTTTAGGGTTAGGGCCAGGTCCCAGGGTTATGGTTATTTTAGGGTCAGTACCCAGGCTTAGGGTTGTTTTAGGGTCAGTGCCCAGGGTTAGGGTTGTTTTAGGGTCAGGTCCAGGACCCAGGGATAGGCTTGTTTTAGGGTCAGGGCCAGGGCCCTGGGTTAGGGTTGTTTTTGGGTCAGGTCCAGGGCCCACGGATAGGCTTGTTTTAGGGTCAGGGCCAGGGCCCAGGATTAGGCTTGTTTTAGGGTCAAGGACAGGGCCCAGGGTTAGGGTTGTTTTAGGGTCAGGGCCAGGGCCCAGGGTTAGGCTTGTTTTAGGGTCAGGGCCAGGTCCCAGGTTTAGGCTTGTTTTAGGGTCAGGGACAGGGCCCAGGGTCAGGGTCGTTTTAGGTCAGGGCCAGGGCCCAGCATTAGGGTTGTTTTAGGGTCAGGGTCAGGGCACAGGGTTAGGCTTGTTTTAGGGTCAGGGCCAGGTCCCAGGGTTAGGCTTGTTTTAGGGTCAGGGCCAGGGCCCAGGGTTAGGCTTGTTTTAGGGTCAGGGCCAGGGCCCAGGGTTAGGGTAGTTTTAGGATCAGGGCCAGGGCCCAGCGTTAGGGTTTTTTTAGGGTCAGGGCCTGGGCCCAGGGTTTGGGTTGTTTTAGGGTCAGGACCTGGGCCCAGGGTTAGCCTTGATTTAGTGCCAGGGCCGAGGGTTCGGGTTGTTTTAAGGTCAGGGCCAGGGCCCAGGGTCGGGGTTGTTTTATGTCAGGGCCAGGGCCTAGCATTAGGGTTGTTTTAGGGTCAGGGCCAGGGCCCAGGTTTAGGGGTGTTTTAGGGTCAGGGCCAGGGCCCAGGGTTAGGGTTGTGTTAGGTCAGGGCCAGGGCCCAGGGATAGGTTTGTTTTAGGGTCAGGGCCAGGGCGCAGGGATAGGTTTGTTTTAGGGTCAGGGCCAGGGCACAGGGTTAGGGTTGTTGTAGGGTCAGGGCCAGGGCACAGTGTTAGGGTTGTTGTAGGGTCAGGGCCACGGCCCTGGGTTAGGCTTGTTTTAGCGTCAGGGCCAGCGCCCAGGGTTAGGGTTGTTTTAGGGTCAGGGCAAGGGCCCAGGGTTAGGCTTGTTTTAGGGTCAGGGCCAGGGCCCAGGGTTAGGCTTCTTTTAGGGTCAGGGCCAGGGCCCAGCATTTGGGTTGTTTTAGGTTCAGGGCCAGGGCCCAGGGTTAGGGTTGTTTCAGGGTCAGGGCCATGGCCCAGGTTTAGGGTTGTTTTAGGGTCAGGATCTGGGCCCAGGGTTAGGCTTGTTTTAGTGCCAGGGCCCAGTGTTAAGGTTGTTTTAGGGGCTGGTCCAGGGCCCATGGTTAGGCTTGTTTTAGGGTCAGGGCCAGGGCCCAGGGTTAGGCTTGTTTTAGGGTCAGTTCCAGGGCCCAGGGTTAGGCTTCTTTTAGGGTCAGGGCCAGGGCCCAGCATTTGGGTTGTTTTAGGTTCATGGCCAGGGCCCAGGGTTAGGGTTGTTTTAGGGTCGGGGCCATGGCCCAGGTTTAGGGTTGTTTTAGGGTCAGGATCTGGGCCCAGGGTTAGGCTTGTTTTAGTGCCAGGGCCCAGTGTTAGGGTTGTTTTAGGGGCAGGTCCAGGGCCCAGGGTTAGGCTTGTTTTAGTGCCAGGGCCCAGTGTTAGGGTTGTTTTAGGGGCAGGTCCAGGGCCCAGGGTTAGGCTTGTTTTAGTGCCAGGGCCCAGGGTTAGGGTTTTTTTAGGTTCGGGTACCAAGGTTAGGCTTGTTTTAGAATCAGGGCCCAGTGTTAGGATTGTTTTAGGGTCATGGCTAGGGCCCAGGGTTAGGGTTGTTTTAGGGTCAGGGCCAGGGCCCAGGGTTAGGGTTGTTTTAGTGTCAGGGCCAGGGCCCAGGGTCAGGGTTGTTTTAGGTCAGGGCCAGGGACCGGGGTTAGGCTTGTTTTAGGGTCAGGGACAGGGCCCTCGGTTAGGGTTGTTTTAGGGTCAGGGCCAGGGCCCAGGGTTAGGCTTGTTTTAGGGTCAGGGACAGGGCCCACGGTTAGGGTTGTTTTAGGGTCAGGTCCTGGGCCCCGGTTTAGGGTTGTTTTTGTGCCAGGGCCCAGGGTTAGGGTTGTTTTAGGGTCAGGGCCAGGGCCCAGGGTTAGGGTTGTTTTAGGTCATGGCCAGGCCCCAGGGATAGGGTTGTTTTAGGGTCAGGGGCAGGGCCCAGGGTTAGGGTTGTTTTAGGGTCAGGGCCAGGGCCCAGGGTTAGGCTTGTTGTAGGGTCAGGGCCAGGGCCCAGGGTCAGGGTCGTTTTAGGTCAGGGCCAGGGCCCAGCATTAGGGTTGTTTTAGGGTCAGGGTCAGGGCACAGGGTTAGGCTTGTTTTAGGGTCAGGGCCAGGTCCCAGGGTTAGGCTTGTTTTAGGGTCAGGGCCAGGGCCCAGGGTTAGGCTTGTTTTAGGGTCAGGGCCAGGGCCCAGGGTTATGGTTGTTTTAGGGTCATTGCCAGGGCCCAGCGTTAGGGTTTTTTTAGGGTCAGGGCCAGGGCCCAGGGTTTGGGTTGTTTTAGGGTCAGGACCTGGGCCCAGGGTTAGCCTTGATTTAGTGCCAGGGCCGAGGGTTCGGGTTGTTTTAGGGTCAGGGCCAGGGCCCAGGGTCAGGGTTGTTTTAGGTCAGGGCCAGGGCCTAGCATTAGGGTTGTTTTAGGGTCAGGGCCAGGGCCCAGGTTTAGGGGTGTTTTAGGGTCAGGGCCAGGGCCCAGGGTTAGGGTTGTGTTAGGTCAGGTCCAGGGCCCAGGGATAGGTTTGTTTTTGGGTCAGTGCCAGGGCGCAGGGATAGGTTTGTTTTAGGGTCAGGGCCAGGGCACAGGGTTAGGGTTGTTGTAGGGTCAGGGCCAGGGCACAGTGTTAGAGTTGTTGTAGGGTCAGGGCCACAACCCTGGGTTAGGCTTGTTTTAGGGTCAGGGCCTGCGCCCAGGGTTAGGGTTGTTTTAGGGTCAGGGCCAGGTCCCAGGGTTAGGCTTGTTTTAGGGTCAGGGCCAGGGCCCAGGGTTAGGCTTCTTTTAGGGTCAGGGCCAGGGCCCAGCATTTGGGTTGTTTTAGGTTCATGGCCAGGGCCCAGGGTTAGGGTTGTTTTAGGGTCAGGGCCATGGCCCAGGTTTAGGGTTGTTTTAGGGTCAGGATCTGGGCCCAGGGTTAGGCTTGTTTTAGTGCCAGGGCCCAGTGTTAGGGTTGTTTTAGGGGCAGGTCCAGGGCCCAGGGTTAGGCTTGTTTTAGGGTCAGGGCCAGGGCCCAGGGTTAGGCTTGTTTTAGTGCCAGGGCCCAGGGTTAGGGTTTTTTTAGGTTCGGGTACCAAGGTTAGGCTTGTTTTAGAATCAGGGCCCAGAGTTAGGATTGTTTTAGGGTCATGGCCAGGGCCCAGGGTTAGGGTTGTTTTAGGGTCGGGGCCAGGGCCCAGGGTTAGGGTTGTTTTAGTGTCAGGGCCAGGGCCCAGGGTCAGGGTTGTTTTAGGTCAGGGCCAGGGACCAGGGTTAGGCTTGTTTTAGGGTCAGGGACAGGG
Organism: Gorilla gorilla gorilla; assembly: GCF_029281585.2. Lineage (NCBI taxonomy): Eukaryota > Metazoa > Chordata > Mammalia > Primates > Hominidae > Gorilla > Gorilla gorilla. Next base: position 5,983,557 of record NC_073233.2, on the reverse strand, counting down.
CCCTCGGTTAGGGTTGTTTCAGGGTCAGGGCCAGGGCCCAGGGTTAGGCTTGTTTTAGGGTCAGGGACAGGGCCCACGGTTAGGGTTGTTTTAGGGTCAGGTCCTGGGCCCCGGTTTAGGGTTGTTTTTGTGCCAGGGCCCAGGGTTAGGGTTGTTTTAGGGTCAGGGACAGGGCCCTGGGTTAGGGTTGTTTTAGGTCATGGCCAGGCCCCAGGGATATGGTTGTTTTAGGGTCAGGGGCAGGGCCCAGGGTTAGGGTTGTTTTAGGGTCAGGGCCAGGGCCCAGGGTTAGGCTTGTTTTAGGATCAGGTCCTGGGCCCAAGGTTAGGCTTGTTTTAGGGTCAGGGCCAGGTCCCTGGATTGGGCTTGTTTTAGGGTCAGGGACAGGGCCCAGGGTTAGGGTTGTTTGAGGGTCAGGGCCAGGGCCCAGGGTTAGGCTTGTTTTAGGGTCAGGGCCAGGGCCCAGGGTTAGGGTTGTTTTAGGGTCAGGGCCAGGGCCCAGAGTTAGGGTTGTTTCAGGTTCAGGGCCAGGGCCCAGGGTTACGGTTGTTTTAGGGTCAGGACCTGGGCCCTGGTTTAGGCTTGTTTTAGTGCCAGGGCCCAGGGTTAGTGTTGTTTTAGGGTAAGGGTCAGGGCCCAGGGTCAGGGTTGTTTTAGGTCAGGGCCAGGGCCCAGTATTAGGGTTGTTTTAGGTTTAGGGCCAGGGCCCAGGTTTAGGGGTGTTTTAGGGTCAGGGCCAGGTCCCAGGGTTAGGCTTGTTTTAGGGTCAGGGCCAGGGCCCAGGGTTAGGCTTGTTTTAGGGTCAGGGCCAGGGCCCAGGGTTAGGCTTGTTTTAGGGTCAGGGCCAGGGCCCAGGGTTATGGTTGTTTTAGGGTCATTGCCAGGGCCCAGCGTTAGGGTTTTTTTAGGGTCAGGGCCAGGGCCCAGTGTTTGGGTTGTTTTAGGGTCAGGACCTGGGCCCAGGTTTAGCCTTGATTTAGTGCCAGGGCCGAGGGTTCGGGTTGTTTTAGGGTCAGGGCCAGGGCCCAGGGTCAGGGTTGTTTTAGGTCAGGGCCAGGGCCTAGCATTAGGGTTGTTTTAGGGTCAGGGCCAGGGCCCAGGTTTAGGGGTGTTTTAGGGTCAGGGCCAGGGCCCAGGGTTAGGGTTGTGTTAGGTCAGGTCCAGGGCCCAGGGATAGGTTTGTTTTAGGGTCAGTGCCAGGGCGCAGGGATAGGTTTGTTTTTGGGGTCAGGGCCAGGGCACAGGGTTAGGGTTGTTGTAGGGTCAGGGCCAGGGCACAGTGTTAGAGTTGTTGTAGGGTCAGGGCCACGACCCTGGGTTAGGCTTGTTTTAGGGTCAGGGCCAGCGCCCAGGGTTAGGGTTGTTTTAGGGTCAGGGCCAGGTCCCAGGGTTAGGCTTGTTTTAGGGTCAGGGCCAGGGCCCAGGGTTAGGCTTCTTTTAGGGTCAGGGCCAGGGCCCAGCATTTGGGTTGTTTTAGGTTCATGGCCAGGGCCCAGGGTTAGGGTTGTTTTAGGGTCAGGGCCATGGCCCAGGTTTAGGGTTGTTTTAGGGTCAGGATCTGGGCCCAGGGTTAGGCTTGTTTTAGTGCCAGGGCCCATTGTTAGGTTTGTTTTAGGGGCAGGTCCAGGGCCCAGGGTTAGGCTTGTTTTAGGGTCAGGGCCAGGGCCCAGGGTTAGGCTTGTTTTAGTGCCAGGGCCCAGGGTTAGGGTTTTTTTAGGTTCGGGTACCAAGGTTAGGCTTGTTTTAGAATCAGGGCCCAGAGTTAGGATTGTTTTAGGGTCATGGCCAGGGCCCAGGGTTAGGGTTGTTTTAGGGTCAGGGCCAGGGCCCAGGGTTAGGGTTGTTTTAGTGTCAGGGCCAGGGCCCAGGGTCAGGGTTGTTTTAGGTCAGGGCCAGGGACCAGGGTTAGGCTTGTTTTAGGATCAGGTCCTGGGCCCAAGGTTAGGCTTGTTTTAGGGTCAGGGCCAGGGCCCTGGATTGGGCTTGTTTTAGGGTCAGGGACAGGGCCCAGGGTTAGGGTTGTTTGAGGGTCAGGGCCAGGGCCCAGGGTTAGGCTTGTTTTAGGGTCAGGGCCAGGGCCCAGGGTTAGGGTTGTTTTAGGGTCAGGGCCAGGGCCCAGAGTTAGGGTTGTTTCAGGTTCAGGGCCAGGGCCCAGGGTTACGGTTGTTTTAGGGTCAGGACCTGGGCCCTGGTTTAGGCTTGTTTTAGTGCCAGGGCCCAGAGTTAGTGTTGTTTTAGGGTAAGGGTCAGGGCCCAGGGTCAGGGTTGTTTTAGGTCAGGGCCAGGGCCCAGTATTAGGGTTGTTTTAGGTTTAGGGCCAGGGCCCAGGTTTAGGGGTGTTTTAGGGTCAGGGCCAGGTCCCAGGGTTAGGCTTGTTTTAGGGTCAGGGCCAGGGCCCAGGGTTAGGCTTGTTTTAGGGTCAGGGCCAGGGCCCAGGGTTAGGGTTGTTTTAGGGTCAGGGCCAGGGCCCAGCGTTAGGGTTGTTTTAGGGTCAGGACCAGGGCCCAGGGTTAGAGTTGTTTTAGTTTCAGGACCTGGGCCCAGGGTTAGGCTTGTTTTAGTGCCAGGGTCCAGGGTGAGGGTTGTTTTAGGGTCAGGGCCAGGACCCAGGGTCAGGGTTGTTTTAGGTCCGGGCCAGGGCCCAGCATTAGGGTTGTTTTAGGGTCAGGGACAGGGCCCAGGTTTAGGGGTGTTTTAGGGTCAGGGCCAGGGCCCAGGGTAAGGGTTGTTTCAGTGTCAGGGCCAGGGCCCAGGGTTAGGGTTGTTTTAGGGTCAGGGCCAGGGTCCAGGGTAAGGGTTGTTTCAGTGTCAGGGCCAGGACCCAGGATTAGGGTTGTTTAAGGGTTAGGGCCAGGGCCCAGGGTTATGGTTATTTTAGGGTCAGTACCCAGGGTTAGGGTTGTTTTAGGGTCAGTGCCCAGGGTTAGGGTTGTTTTAGGGTCAGGTCCAGGACCCAGGGATAGGCTTGTTTTAGGGTGAGGGCCAGGGCCCAGGGGTAGGGTTTTTTTAGGGTCAGGTCCAGGGCCCACGGATAGGCTTGTTTTAGGCTCAGGGCCAGGGCCCAGGGTTAGGCTTGTTTTAGGGTCAGGGCCAGAGCCCAGGGTTAGGGTTGTTTTAGGGTCAGGGCCAGGGCCCAGGGTTAGGGTTGTTTTACGGTCAGGGCCAGGGCTCAGGGTTATGGTTGTTTTAGGGTCAGGTCCAGGGACCAGGTTTAGGGTTGTTTTAGGGTCAGGGCCAGGGCCCAGGTTTAGGGTTGTTTTACGGTCAGAGCCAGGGCTTAGGGTTAGGGTTGTTTTAGGGTCATGTCCAGGGCCCAGGGTTAGGGTTGTTTTAGGGTCAGTGCCAAGGCCCAGGGTTAGGGTTGTTTTAGGGTGAGGGCCAGGGCCCAGTGTTAGGGTTGTTTTAGGGTCAGGGCCAGGGTCCAGGGTAAGAGTTGTTTCAGTTTCTGGGCCAGGGCCCAGGGTTAGGGTTGTTTTAGGGTCAGGGCTAGGGCCAAGGGTTATGGTTATTTTAGGATCAGTGCCCATGGTTAAGGTTGTTTTAGGGTCAGTGCCCAGGGTTAGGGTTGTTTTATGGTCAGGTCCAAGGCCCAGGGTTAGGCTTGATTTAGGGTCAGGGCCAGGGCCCAGGGTTAGGGTTGTTTTAGGGTCAGGGCCAGGGCCCAGGTTTAGGGTTGTTTTAGGTCAGGGCCAGGGCCCAGGGTTAGGGTTGTTTTAGGTCAGGGCCAGGTCCCAGGGTTAGGGTTGTTTTAGGGTCAGGGCCAGGACCCAGGGTTAGGGTTGTTTTAGGGTCAGGGCCAGGGCCCAGATTTAGGGTTGTTTTAGGGTCAGGGCCAGGGCCGAGCGTTAGGCTTGTTTTAAGGTCAGGGACAGGTCCCAGGTTTAGGGTTGTTTTAGGGTCAGGGCCAGGGCCCAGAGTTAGGATTGTTTTAGGGTCAGGTCCAGGGCCCAGGGTTAGGGTTGTTTTAGGGTCAGGACCTGAGCCCAGTGTTAGGCTTGTTTTAGTGCCAGTGCCCAGAGTTAGGGTTGTTTTAGGGTCAGGGCCAGGGCCCAGGGTTAGGGTTGTTTTAGGTCAGGGCCAGGGCCCAGGATTAGGGTTGTTTTAGGGTCAGGGCCAGGGCCCAGGGTTAGGCTTGTTTTAGGGTCAGGGCCAGGGCCCAGGGTTAGGCTTGTTTTAGGGTCAGGGCCAGGGCCTAGGGTTAGGGTTGTTTTAGGGTCAGGGCCAGGGCCCAGCGTTAGGGTTTTTTTAGGGTCAGGGCCAGGGCCCAGGGTTTCGGTTGTTTTAGGGTCAGGACCTGGGCCCAGGGTTAGCCTTGATTTTGTGCCAGGGCCGAGGGTTCGGGTTGTTTTAGGGTCAGGGCCAGGGACCAGGGTCAGGGTTGTTTTAGGTCGGGGCCAGGGTTCAGCATTAGGGTTGTTTTAGGGTCAGGGCCAGGGCCCAGGTTTAGGGGTGTTTTAGGGTCAGGGCCAGGGCCCAGGGTTAGTGATGTTTTAGGTCAGGGCCAGGGCCCATGGATAGGTTTGTTTTAGGGTCAGGTCCAGGGCGCATGGATTGGTTTGTTTTAGGGTCAGGGCCAGGGCACAGGGTTAGGGTTGTTGTAGGGTCAGGGCCAGGGCACAGGGTTAGGGTTGTTGTAGGGTCAGGGCCACGGCCCTGGGTTAGGCTTGTTTTAGGGTCAGGGCCAGGGCCCAGGGTTAGGGTTGTTTTAGAGTGAGGGCCAGGGCCCAGGGTTAGGCTTGTTTTAGGGTCCGGCCCAGGGCCCAGGGTTAGGCTTGTTTTAGGGTCAGGGCCAGGGCCCAGCATTTGGGTTGTTTTAGGTTCAGGGCCAGGGCCCAGCGTTAGGGTTGTTTTAGGGTCAGGGCCATGGCGCAGGTTTAAAGTTGTTTTAGGGTCAGGACCTGGGCCCAGGGTTAGGCTTGTTTTAGTGCCAGGGCCCAGTGTTAGGGTTGTTTTAGGGGCAGGTCCAGGGCCCAGGGTTAGGGTTGTTTTAGGTCAGGGCCAGGGCCCAGGGTTAGGGTTGTTTTAGGTCAGGGCCAGGTCCCAGGGTTAGGGTTGTTTTAGGGTCAGGGCCAGGGCCCAGGGGTAGGGTTGTTTTAGGGTCAGGGCCAGGTCCCAGGGTTAGGCTTTTTTTAGGGTCAGGGCCAGGGCCCAGGATTAGGCTTGTTTTAGGGTCAGGGCCAGGGCCCGGGGTTAGGGTTGTTTTAGGGTCAGGACCTGGGCCCAGTGTTAGGCTTGTTTTAGTGCCAGGGCCCAGGGATAGGGTTGTTTTAGGGTCAGGGCCAGGGCCCTGGATTGGGCTTGTTTTAGGGTCAGGGACAGGGCCCAGGGTTAGGGTTGTTTTAGGGTCAGGGCCAGGGCCCAGGGTTAGGCTTGTTTTAGTGCCAGGGCCCAGGGTTAGGGTTGTTTTAGGGTCAGGGCCAGGGCCCAGAGTTAGGGTTGTTTTAGGGTCAGGGCCAGGGCCCAGGTTTACTGTCGTTTTAGGGTCAGAACCTGCGCCCTGGTTTAGGCTTGTTTTAGTGCCAGGGCCCAGGGTTGGTGTTGTTTTAGGGTCAGGGTCAGGGCCCAGGGTCAGGGTTGTTTTAGGTCAGGGCCAGGGCCCAGCATTAGGGTTGTTTTAGGTTTAGGGCCAGGGCCCAGGTTTAGGGGTGTTTTAGGGTCAGGGCCAGGGCCCAGGGTTAGGCTTGTTTTAGGGTCAGGGCCAGGGCCCAGGGTTAGGCTTGTTTTAGGGTCAGGGCCAGGGCCCAGGGTTAGGGTTGTTTTAGGGTCAGGGCCAGGGCCCAGCGTTAGGGTTGTTTTAGGGTCAGGACCAGGGCCCAGGGTTAGAGTTGTTTTAGTTGCAGGTCCTGGGCCCAGGGTTAGAGTTGTTTTAGTTGCAGGTCCTGGGCCCAGGGTTAGGCTTGTTTTAGTGCCAGGGCCCAGGGTTAGGGTTGTTTTAGGGTCAGGGCCAGGACCCAGGGACAGGGTTGTTTTAGGTCCGGGCCAGGGCCCAGCATTAGGGTTGTTTTAGGGTCAGGGACAGGGCCCAGGTTTAGGGGTGTTTTGGGGTCAGGGCCAGGACCCAGGGTAAGGGTTGTTTCAGTGTCAGGGCCAGGGCCCAGTGTTAGGGTTGTTTTAGGGTCAGGGCCAGGGTCCAGGGTAAGGGTTGTTTCAGTGTCAGGGCCAGGGCCCAGGATTAGGGTTGTTTTAGGGTTAGGGCCAGGGCCCAGGGTTATGGTTATTTTAGGGTCAGTACCCAGGGTTAGGGTTGTTTTAGGGTCAGTGCTCAGGGTTAGGGTTGTTTTAGGGTCAGGTCCAGGACCCAGGGATAGGCTTGTTTTAGGGTCAGGTCCAGGGCCCTGGGTTAGGGTTGTTTTAGGGTCAGGTCCAGGGCCCACGGATAGGCTTGTTTTAGGGTCAGGGCCAGGGCCCAGGATTAGGCTTGTTTTAGGGTCAAGGACAGGGCCCAGGGTTAGGGTTGTTTTAGGGTCAGGGCCAGGGCCCAGGGTTAGGGTTGTTTTAGGGTCAGGGCCAGGGCCCAGGGTTAGGCTTGTTTTAGGGTCAGGGCCAGGGCCCAGGGTCAGGGTCGTTTTAGGTCAGGGCCAGGGCCCAGCATTAGGGTTGTTTTAGGGTCAGGGTCAGGGCACAGGGTTAGGCTTGTTTTAGGGTCAGGGCCAGGTCCCAGTGTTAGGCTTGTTTTAGCGTCAGGGCCAGGGCCCAGGGTTAGGCTTGTTTTAGGGTCAGGGCCAGCGCCCAGGGTTAGGCTTCTTTTAGGGTCAGGGCCAGGGCCCAGCGTTAGGGTTTTTTTAGGGTCAGGGCCAGGGCCCAGGGTTTGGGTTGTTTTAGGGTCAGGACCTGGGCCCAGGGTTAGCCTTGATTTAGTGCCAGGGCCGAGGGTTCGTGTTGTTTTAGGGTCAGGGCCAGGGCCCAGGGTCAGGGTTGTTTTAGGTCAGGGCCAGGGCCTAGCATTAGGGTTGTTTTAGGGTCAGGGCCAGGGCCCAGGTTTAGGGGTGTTTTAGGGTCAGGGACAGGGCCCAGGGTTAGGGTTGTGTTAGGTCAGGGCCAGGGCCCAGGGATAGGTTTGTTTTAGGGTCAGGGCCAGGGCGCAGGGATAGGTTTGTTTTAGGGTCAGGGCCAGGGCACAGGGTTAGGGTTGTTGTAGGGTCAGGGCCAGGGCACAGTGTTAGGGTTGTTGTAGGGTCAGGTGCACGGCCCTGGGTTAGGCTTGTTTTAGGGTCAGGGCCAGCGCCCAGGGTTAGGGTTGTTTTAGGGTCAGGGCCAGGGCCCAGGGTTAGGGTTGTTTTAGGGTCAGGGCCATGGCCCAGGTTTAGGGTTGTTTTTGGGTCAGGATCTGGGCCCAGGGTTAGGCTTGTTTTAGTGCCAGGGCCCAGTGTTAGGGTTGTTTTAGGGGCAGGTCCAGGGCCCAGGGTTAGGCTTGTTTTAGTGCCAGGGCCCAGGGTTAGGGTTTTTTTAGGTTCGGGTACCAAGGTTAGGCTTGTTTTAGAATCAGGGCCCTGGGTTAGGATTGTTTTAGGGTCATGGCCAGGGCCCAGGGTTAGGGTTGTTTTAGGGTCAGGGCCAGGGCCCAGGGTTAGGGTTGTTTTAGTGTCAGGGCCAGGGCCCAGGGTCAGGGTTGTTTTAGGTCAGGGCCAGGGACCAGGGTTAGGCTTGTTTTAGGGTCAGGGACAGGGCCCTCGGTTAGGGTTGTTTTAGGGTCATGGCCAGGCCCCAGGGTTAGGCTTGTTTTAGGGTCAGGGCCAGGGCCCAGGGTTAGGGTTGTTTTAGGGTCAGGGCCAGGGCCCAGGGTTAGGGTTGTTTTAGGGTCAGGGCCAGGGCCCAGGTTTAGGGTTGTTTTAGGGAAAGGGCCAGGGCCCAGGGTTAGGATTGTTTTAGGTTCAGGGCCAGGGCCCAGGTTTAGGGTTGTTTTAGGGTCAGGTCCGGGGCCCAGTGTTAGGGTTGTTTTAGGTTCAGGGCCGGGGCCCAATTTTAGAGTTGTTTAAGGTCAGGGCCGGGACCCAGGTTTGGGGTTTTAGGCTCAGGACCAGGGCCTAGTGTTAGGGTATTAGTGTCAGGGCCCAGGGTTAGGGTTTTAGGGTCAGGGCCCAGGTTTAGGGTGATTTCCAGGAAGTGACCTCACAATGACTCAAGCTACCACTTACTGTTGATTGTGATGAAATGCCAGCTGAGGCACATGCCTTGGAAGCTAAGTGGTTGCTGCCCTTGACTACTATGAAGACTGGTGTGGGAAGGGTCGCTTTAATGCACTTGAGCTGGGGTCCCCAACCCCTGAGCCATGGAGCCGTAAGGAGCCACACAGCAGGTGAGTGGTGTCGAGTGAGGGAGTGAGGGAAGCTTCGTCTGTATTTACAGCCACTCCCCTTTGCTCACATTCCCGCCTGAGCTCCACCTTCTCAGATGAGCAGCAGCATTAGATTCTCATAGGAGAACGCACCCTGTTGTGAACCGTGCATGTGAGGGATCTAGGTTGCGCTGTTCTTATGAGAATCTAATACCTATTGATCTGTCACTTACTCCCATCACGCTCAGGTGGGACCATCCAGTTTCAGGAAAACAAGCTTAACACGCCCACTGATTCTACATTATGGTGAGTTCTATAATTATTTTATTATATATTCCAGTGTAATAATGGAAATGAAGTGCCTAATCAACGTAAATGTGCTTAAATCTTTTGGCCCAGCTCCTACCTCCCGGCAGCCTCGCCAGGCCCAGAACTCTCTCCAGTCAGCCTCTACAGACCAAGCTCATGACTCACAATGGCCTATTTAGGCCCATACCCTACCTCACGGCAGTCTCCGCAGATGAGCCTACTGCCTCACAACAGCCTCCACAGGCACAGCTCCATCGTTACAATGGCCTCTTTAGACCCAGCTCCTGCCTCCCAGCCTTCTCTCCAGGCCCTGAACTTTCTCCGTAAGTTGAGGTAGCTGGGACTGTAGGTATACATGACGATACTTGGCTAATTTTTAAATTGTTTTGCAGACATGGGGTCTCACTTTGTTGGCCAGGCTGGTGTCAAACTAATGGCCTCAAGTGACCCTTCCACCCCTGCCTCCCATCCTCGAGGTATGTGCCACCACAAGGAGCACTTGTTCAATTTTCTAAAGAAAAAATTTCTAAAGTAAGGCTGTGGGATGATGGCAGGAAGATAAAAGAAAAACAGAAGAATAAGTTAAAATGACTTATTCACACATATTCTTTTGACAGCAAGAAGAACTGTTAGTATATACATTCCTTACAAACAAACAAACAGCAGATAAACAATGTTGTATAGGAACTTCAACACACACTGTACAATATTCCCACTTTGCTGACATAAGTTATGGAAATTTCGTGGTTTCCTTGAGTGTCGCTACCAGTATTTTGCTTCTCTGATGATTTTTATCAACTTCCTCATCTGTTAACTTCTCTCGAAAGTATGTCATGTCACGACATACTGCCGCTGCACGAACACAGTCAGTGTCTTCCTATTAAACATGTAGAATGCTTTCCTAATTTCTCTTTTTACTCTCTGTCTTTGTGTTCTGCATTTTCCTTACTTTTATTGTCAGAAACTCCAGAAAGTCAATCGTACTAATTTATCACGATTTGCTTTATTAATTTATACTTTGCTTATATGGAATTTTGCCCAACAGACCTCATTACAATTTCTAACCTGTTTTATTTTGTTTTTTTTTTTTTCTGAGACAGGGTCTCCCTCTGTTGTCCGAGGCTGGAGGGTAGTAGTGCTATCGCAGCTGACTGCAGCCTCAACCTTCCAGGCTGAAGCGATCCTCCCATCTCAACCTCCCACGTGGCTGAGACTACAGGTGCTTGCCACTACGCCCAACTAATATTTGGTATTTTCGTATACGTGGATTCCAGAGGGGTGACAGCGAAACGTGAGTAAGGATGGATTTTGGTATATGCAGAGATGGGGGGCTGTAACTAATTCTGTATACTGAGGGACGGCAACTGTACATGTTTTTACAATTACGCTGTAGGATACATACTGTTGCATAGCCTTGAAAATAATAATTTTTAATGGAGTGGAAGAATAATAATAATATTGCTAAAAGTAGCAGCTGGCCAGGTGTGGTGGCTCACACTGGTAATCGCAACACTTTGGGAGGCTGAGGCAGGAGGATGGCTTGAGGCCAAGAGTTTGCGATAGGCCTTGGAAACAAAGGGGGAGTCACCATCCCTACAGAAAAATACATGAATTAGCCTAGTGTGGTGGCACGTTCCTGTAGTCCCAGCTACTTGGGAGGCTGAGGTGGGAGGATCACTCAAGCCCAGGGAGGCTGAGACTGCAGTGAGTCATGATCAGGCCTCTGCACTCCAGCCTGGGTGACAGAGTGAGGCCCTGTCTCAAAACAACAAAAAAGTAGCAGCTAACATCAACTGACCTTTTATACCAGGTGCCTATTGATACCATAGTTTAATTTCTTAGAACTGTTTCTTATTTCACTTACCAACTCTGTCTTCAGTTACTCCCAGATTTTTACTGTGTGTGTACAGATGACCTTTTGTTTAGATTGAATTGTCTCCCCAGAAGTAAGATTACTGTGAGTCATGGTGAATGGACATTCTCATTACCCTTGATGTAAATTGACAGGGTTTTGGGTGCCTCCCAGCTATAATCTTAGCACTTTGGGAGGCTAAGAGAGGAGGATTGCTTGAGGCCAAGAGTTGGAGGAGGCAGTATGGCAGTATGGTGAGACCCTGTCTCCATTATTTTAAAAAATTGACAGGCTTTACCCGGGAAGGCTTATACACAATGTAAACACCCCTCATAGTATAAGAAAGTGCCCATTTCACTGCACCTTTGCCAGCACAGGGTATTATAATTTAGTAAGTCATTTTTTGTTTGATTATTTTAAATAGATAAAAGACCTCATATTACTTTACTTGTCACATTTCAACATCTTTCCTTAGCTTATTAGCTCTACCTCTTTTCTGTCTGTAAATGGTTGTTGTTGTTTTGTTCTTTGAGACAGGGTCTTGCTCTGTCACCAGGCTAGACTGTAGTGGCATAATCATGCCTCGCTGCAGCCTTGACCTCCCAGGCTCAAACTTCAGCATTCCGAGTAGCTGGGACTACAAGTGTGCACCACCACTCCCAGCTAACTTTTTTCTTCTTTTGGATAGAGACAGGTTCTCACTGTGTTGTCCAGACCGGTCTCTAGCTCCTGGCCTTAAGCAATCCTCCTGCATTAGCTTCTCAAATTGCTGGAATTTCAGGCATGAGCCACCATGCCTGGCCTGGGCTAGTCCTGTATTCTCTAGAGTTCTCTTTACTTTGTGCTAGCCAATCTCTCATTATGCTGTTCACCTGTTATAATGAATAATTCTCCGTATTAAATTTTACCACTTTAAACTTTTGAGTGGTTTATGCTTCCTGATTGGACTCTGACTAATACGTTAGGAAGGGTCCCAGGAGATAAACCCACACAGATGGGATTTGGGCATAGGTTTGGTTTCCCAGGGGGCAGTGCTGAGCTCTTTGCCAGTGGGAAATGGGATGCTGGTGATTTCCAGGAAGTGACCTCACAGTGACTCAAGCTACCACTTACTGTTGATTGTGACGAAATGCCAGCTGAGGCACATGCCTTGGGAGCTAAGTGGTTGCTGCCCTTGACCACTATGAAGACTGGTGTGGGAAGGGTCGCTTTGGATGCACTTGAGCAGGGGTCCCCAACCCCTGAGCCATGGAGCCGTAGGGAGCCACACAGCAGGAGGTGAGTGGTGTCGAGTGAGGGAGTGAGGGAAGCTTCGTCTGTATTTACAGCCACTCCCCTTTGCTCACATTCCCGCTTGAGCTCCACCTTCTCAGATGAGCAGCAGCATTAGATTCTCATAGGAGAACGCACCCTGTTGTGAACCATGCATGTGAGGGATCTAGGTTGCGCTGTGCTTATGAGTATCTAATACCTATTGATCTGTCACTTTCTCCCATCACGCTCAGGTGGGACCATCCAGTTTCAGGAAAACAAGCTTAACACGCCCACTGATTCTACATTATGGTGAGTTGTATAATCATTTTATTATATATTGGATATATAATACGTATATATATTTATATATATGTAATAATGGAAATAAAGTGCCTAATAAATGTAAATGTGCTTAAATCTTTTTAAGCAGATTCTTCAGGCCCAGCATCTGCCTCACTGTGGACCCCCCAAGCCAAGCTCCCAACCTTTCAGCAGCTTCTACACACCCAGCTCCCGCCTGCCAGTGGCCTCTTCAGGCCCATGGGGCTCATTCCTCACAACAGCCTTTCCAGTCCCAGTTTTTCCCTTCCGGCGGCCTCTCCGGGCTGAGAACCTCCTCAAGTCGGCCTCTCCAGACTCACTTGCACCCTCCAGGCGTCCTCTCCGGGCCAAGCTCCTCTTCCTGGCTGCGTCTCCAGGCCTGACTCCTGCCTCTCAACAACCTCTTTGGACTCAGTGCCTACCCATCTCCTGGCGTCCTTGGTCGGCCCACAGCTTCCTCAAGCCAAGCTCCCCAGGCCCAGGTCAGGCCTCACGGTGCCCCCTCCACGATGAGCTCCTGCCCTCCAATGGCACCTGCAGGACCCAAATGGTCTCCGGTCGGTGGGCTCCTCCACGCCAAGCTTGGGCCTCCCGGTGACCTCTGCAGGCCCAAGTTGTCCTGAAGTCGGCATCTCCCAGCCATGCCTCCCAGCAAGTAAGCAAGCTCTTTTGGCTCAACTCCTGCCCAGCTCCCAACCGCCTTTGTAGGTCCCTAACTTTCTCCAGCCAAGTTCTTTGGGCCTCATTCCTGCTGCCCGGTGGCCTGTACGGGCCCAGCAATGGTTGGAGAACGGCCTCTGCAGGTCCCGCTCTTGCCTCCCAGGGGCCTCTCCAGGCCCAGCTCTTGCCCCCACGGCGGCCACCTGGGGCCAAGTCCCTGCCTGCCTCCCAGCAGCCCGCATGCGGCCCAGCTCCTCCCTCACGGTGGCCTGTTGATGCCCATGCCTCTGGTACCCTGCCCAGAGGCATGAGCCCCTGCCACACACTGGCTCCTCCCATGCTGAGAGAGGTCAGCGTGAGCCCTTGCCTCACACCGGCCCCTCCCATCCTGAGAGAGGTCAGCGTGAGCCCCTTGACTCACACTGGCTCCTCCCACGCTGAGAGAGGTCAGCGTGAGCCCTTGCCTCACACCGGCCCCTCCCATGCTGAGAGAGGTCGGCGTGAGCCCTTGACTCACACCGGCCCCTCCCACGGTGAGAGAGGTCAGCGTCAGCCCCTTGCCTCACACCGGCCCCTCCCACGCTGAGAGAGGTCGGCGTGAGCCCTTGCCTCACACCGTCCCCTCCCACGCTGAGAGAGGTCAGCGTGAGCCCCTTGCCTCACACCGGCCCCTCCCACGCTGAGAGAGGTCGGCGTGAGCCCTTGCCTCACACCGGCCCCTCCCACGCTGAGAGAGGTCAACATGAGCCCCTTGCCTCACACCGGCCCCTCCCACGCTGAGAGAGGTCGGCGTGAGCCCTTGCCTCACACCGGCCCCTCCCACGCTGAGAGAGGTCAACATGAGCCCCTTGCCTCACACCGGCCCCTCCCACGCTGAGAGAGGTCAACATGAGCCCCTTGCCTCACACCGGCCCCTCCCACGCTGAGAGAGGTCGGCGTGAGCCCTTGCCTCACACCGGCCCCTCCCACGCTGAGAGAGGTCAACATGAGCCCCTTGCCTCACACCGGCCCCTCCCACGCTGAGAGAGGTCAACATGAGCCCCTTGCCTCACACCGGCCCCTCCCACGCTGAGAGAGGTCAACATGAGCCCCTTGCCTCACACCGGCCCCTCCCACGCTGAGAGAGGTCAGCGTGAGCCCTTGCCTCACACCGGCCCCTCCCACGCTGAGAGAGGTCGGCATGAGCCCCTTGCCTCACACCGGCCCCTCCCACGCTGAGAGAGGTCGGCGTGAGCCCCTTGCCTCACACCGGCCCCTCCCACGCTGAGAGAGGTCGGCGTGAGCCCTTGCCTCACACCGGCCCCTCCCACGCTGAGAGAGGTCGGCGTGAGCCCCTTGCCTCACCCCGGCCCCTCCCATGCTGAGAGAGGTCGGCGTGAGCCCTTGCCTCACACCGGCCCCTCCCATGCTGAGAGAGGTCAGCGTGAGCCCCTTGCCTCACCCCGGCCCCTCCCATGCTGAGAGAGGTCAGCGTGAGCCCTTGCCTCACACCGGCCCCTCCCACGCTGAGAGAGGTCAGCGTGAGCCCCTGCCTCAACAGGCCACCGTGAGGGAGGAGCAGGTTTGCACGCGGGCTGCTGTGAGGCAGGCAGCGACTTGGGCCTGGGAGGTCGTGGTGGGGTGAGAGCTGGGCTTGGAGACTCCCCTGGGAGGCAACAGCGGGGCCTACAGACTCTGTTCTCCAGCCGGAGCTGGGACTGTTCAGGTACTGGGAGGTGGGATGTGGGTCTGAAGAGCTTGGTTGCAGAAACTTCGGGGTCTACAAACGCAGGCGGGAGCTGAGCCAAAAAAGCTTGTTTGCTGGGAGGCGGGAGATGCAGCCAGGAGAAACAGCTGTGCCTGCAGAGGCCGCCATGCGGGAGGCGGAGGCCGGGCCTCCTCAAATCGGCCTCTCCAGACCCACTTGCAGCCTCCCGGCATCCTCTCCGGGCCCAGCTCTTCCTCCCGGCTGCGTCTCCAGGCCTGACTCTGGCCTCCCAACAACGTCTTTGGACTCAGCTCCTGCCCAGCTCCCAGCAGGCCCAAGTTGTCGTCAAGTCGGCCTGGAATTGGGCCCGGAAGAGCAGCAAGTCGGCCTCCCCGGGCCCAGCTCCGTCCTCTCGGTGGCCTCTCCAGGTGCAAAACTTCCTCGAGTCAGCCTCTCCAGGCCCAGCTCCTCCTGCCTCCCAGTGGCCTCTTTCAGCCCAGACCAGCTCATGGCTCTTGGCGGCCTTCCCAGGCCCCGCTTTTGACTTTTGGTGGCCTCTTCAGGCCCAGAACTTGACCTCCAGTGGGCCTTTGCAGGCCCGGCCTCCTGCCTCTCGAAGGCCTGCACGGGCCCGGACTCACAGCGGACTCACAGCGGACTCTCCATGCCCAGCTAGCTCTCGCCTCATTGCGGCCTCCCGAGTCCAAAGCTCCTGCCTCTCGGCCGCTTCGGCAGGCCCAGCTCCCGCCTGCCAGTGGCCTCTTTAGGCCCAGCTCATTCCTCACAACGGCCTTCCCAGGCCCCGTTTTTCCCTTCTGGCAGCCTCTTGGCCTCTAATTTGTTTATCTTTTGTGTATAAATCCCAAAATATTGAATTTTGGAATATTTCCACCATTATGTAAATATTTTGGTAGGTGATTTATTTGGGGTGAGTTTCTGCACCAAGCTCGAATTTTTTATTTTATTTTCCTTATTATTTGGTGTTAAACAGGTTTAATGACGGTCATGGCAACTGTTTGGCACAATGAAAAATATCGCCCATGATCAACGTGTTCTGTTCTGGGGAAGGGGGCAAAGGCAGGGTGAATCACTTTCTTAAAAAGTATAGCTCAAGTTGGGAGTGCAGAGGGAATGGGGAGAAAACCCTCCCGCTGCCTGTGTCGAAGTGCAGGAGCCCCCACCCCCATACTCACCTGAGTCCAGCCCCTCTGGGGAAAGAAGGGGTGCATGAACTCCCCCTAGTCCACAGGCACCTCCCTGTGGCCCAAGGCCCTCTTCACACTCCATCTTGTAGCCCCAACAGGAGCTATTTTCCGAAAAGTGAAAAGCTCTGAAGGTCCCACAATTCATGGTATGTACTCCATACTGAGTAGAAGTCTTTGGGCCAGAGTCAGCATCTGGCTGACGGTCCGGATATCCTGGTTGGAGTGACCCTGGTGCGCCCTGCCAGGGCCTGGTGCCGCTTGCTGAAGATCATGACCGCCACTCATGGGCCACCGATGTGGTCCTTGTCCCATTTGTTGGGGCTGCGTCCATCCTTCTCAGAAGATGAGTCCTGTTCCTTGCGCAGGGCACTGAGGGACTGGGCCTGACATCATCTGAGTGGTAGAGGCAACTGGGTGTCAGGAGACATGATGGAGAGGAAAGCATCATCATGGTCATTCTCTGTCTCACTGTCCAGCAGGGACTCCCCTGAGGGGCCCAGGGCTCCTCCTCCATGGTGGGAGGTGAGCTTTTAACAGGTTCCACCACCCCCAAAGTGTGTAGGGTTGCGGGCCCTGGGCTTTCAGGGCAGGTGGCTCCAGGGGGCCGCCCAGGGTCAACACTCCCTGTGCCACCTGGTGGATGCTCATGAGCAACAGCTGCCAACTTGGCAGGTTGTTTTCTCTGGTTGGAGGCCACTGAGTAACTGGCAGGTTGCTGGGCCTCGTGTGGCTGCAGGGAGGGGTCAGGAAGGGGATGGAGTACCAGGGGAACATGGCCACAGAGTGACCTTCCACATTCCTCCACACGAACATGCTGACGCCACGGGAGGCCTCACTGAATGCAGGCCTGGGGGCCGAGTACTTGGTCCGGGCAGGGAGTTCCTGGCAGGGGCTCACACCTCACCCCCTCCTCAGCCCAGGTGGCTTGGGCCCAGAGAAGTGGGGGTTGGAGAGGAGCAGAAGACCAGGCCTCAAGTTTTGTTTTTTTTGTTTGTTTTTTTGTTTTTGAAATGTAGTTTGACTCTTGTCACCCAGGCTGGAGTGCAGTGGCACGATCTCAGTGGCCTTCATACCTGGCTAATTTTTTGTAGTTTTACTGGGGGTGGGGTTTTGCCATGTTGGCCAGGCTGGTCTTGACCTCCCAACCTCAGGTGATCCACCCACCTCAGCCTCCCAAAATGGGATTACGGGCATGAGCCACTGCTCCCAACTTCATTCATTTTTACTTGAAAAACTCCGTTAAGCATTTTTTTAAGGTAGACCTAGTGGTCCTGAATGCCCTCAGCTTTGTTTGTCGAGGAAGCACGTTATTTCTTTTTTCTTTCTGAAGGACAGCTTTGTCAGACATAGTATTAGTTGCTGGCACTTTTTTTCTTTCAGCACTTTGAATGTATTATTCGATTCTGTCCTGACCTGCAAAGTTTCTTTAACTTTTGACTATTTGATTATATTGTGACTTGGTGAGTATCTATTTGGTTTGAAACTCTTCAGGAATCTTTAAGCTTCATGGATTTAGATGTCTAAATCTTTCCCATGATTTAGGCAGTTTTCAGCCATTCTTTAAATAAGCTTTCTTCTCCTTTCTCTACTTTCCTTTTCAAACTCCCATAACCTGACAATGGGTTGCCTAATGGTGTCTTGTTGGCTTTCTTTTCTCTGTCTTTTTTCTTTTTTTTTTTTTTTGAGACAGAGTCATGCTCTGTCACCCAGGCTGGAGTGCAATGTGTGGTCTAGGCTCACTAGGGTTAGGGTTAGGGTTTTAGGGTAAGGGCGAAGGGTTAGGGTTTTAGGGTAAGGGCGAAGGGTTAGGGTTTTAGGGTCAGGGCCCAGGGTTAGGGTTTTAGGGTCAGGGCCCAGGGTTAGGGTTTTAGGGTCAGGGCCCAGGGTTAGGGTTTTAGGGACAGGGCCCAGCGTTAGGGTTTTAGGGTCAGGGCCCAGGGCCCAGGGTTAGGGTTTTAGGGTCAGTGCCTGGGGCCCAGGGTTAGGGCTTTAGGGCCAGGGCCCGGGGCCAGGGTTAGGGATTTAGGGCCAGGGCCCGGGGCCCACGGTTAGGGCTTTAGGGCCAGGGCCCGGGGCCCAGGGTTAGGGCTTTAGGGTCAGGGCCTGGGGCCCAGGGTTAGGGCTTTAGGGCCAGGGCCCGGGGCCCAGGGTTAGGGCTTCAAGGCCAGGGCCCGGGGCCCAGGGTTAGGGCTTCAGGGTCAGGGCCCGAGGCCCAGGGTTAGGGCTTCAGGGTCAGGGCCCGAGGCCCAGGGTTAGGGCTTCAGGGTCAGGGCCCGAGGCCCAGGGTTAGGGCTTCAGGGTCAGGGCCCGAGGCCCAGGGTTAGGGCTTCAGGGTCAGGGCCCGGGGCCCAGGGTTAGGGCTTCAGGGTCAGGGCGCGGGGCCCAGGGTTAGGGCTTCAGGGTCAGGGCCGGGGCCCAGGGTTTGGGCTTCAGGGTCAGGGCCCGGGGCACAGGGTTTGGGCTTCAGGGTCAGGGCCCGGGGCCCAGGGTTAGGGCTTCAGGGTCAGGGCCCGGGGCCCAGGGTTTGGGCTTCAGGGTCAGGGCCCGGGGCCCAGGGTTAGGGCTTCAGGGTCCGGTCCCGGGGCCCAGGGTTAGGGCTTCAGGGTCAGGGCCCGGGGCCCAGGGTTAGGGCTTCAGGGTCAGGGCCCGGGGCCCAGGGTTAGGGCTTCAGGGTCCGGGCCCGGGGCCCAGGGTTAGGGCTTCAGGGTCAGGGACCGGGGCCCAGGGTTAGGGTTTTAGGATCAGGTCCCGGGGCCCAGGGTTAGGGTTTTAGGGTCAGGGCCCGGGGCCCAGGGTTAGGGTGATTTCCAGGAAGTGACCTCACAACGACTCAAGCTACCACTTACTGTTGATTGTGATGAAATGCCAGCTGAGGCACACGCCTTGGGAGCTAAGTGGTTGCTGCCCTTGACTACTATGAAGACTGGTGTGGGAAGGGTCGCTTTGGATGCACTTGAGCAGGGGTCCCCAACCCCTGAGCCATGGAGCCGTAAGGAGCCACACAGCAGGTGAGTGGTGTCGAGTGAGGGAGTGAGGGAAGCTTCGTCTGTATTTACAGCCACTCCCCTTTGCTCACATTCCCGCCTGAGCTCCACCTTCTCAGATGAGCAGCAGCATTAGATTCTCATAGGAGAACGCACCCTGTTGTGAACCGTGCATGTGAGGGATCTAGGTTGCGCTGTGCTTATGAGAATCTAATACCTATTGATCTGTCACTTTCCCCCATCACGCTCAGGTGGGACCATCCAGTTTCAGGAAAACAAGCTTAACACGCCCACTGATTCTACATTATGGTGAGTTCTATAATTATTTTATTATATATTCCAGTGTAATAATGGAAATGAAGTGCCTAATCAACGTAAATGTGCTTAAATCTTTTGGCCCAGCTCCTACCTCCCGGCAGCCTCGCCAGGCCCAGAACTCTCTCCAGTCAGCCTCTACAGACCAAGCTCATGACTCACAATGGCCTATTTAGGCCCATACCCTACCTCACGGCAGTCTCCGCAGATGAGCCTACTGCCTCACAACAGCCTCCACAGGCACAGCTCCATCGTTACAATGGCCTCTTTAGACCCAGCTCCTGCCTCCCAGCCTTCTCTCCAGGCCCTGAACTTTCTCCGTAAGTTGAGGTAGCTGGGACTGTAGGTATACATGACGATACTTGGCTAATTTTTAAATTGTTTTGCAGACATGGGGTCTCACTTTGTTGGCCAGGCTGGTGTCAAACTAATGGCCTCAAGTGACCCTTCCACCCCTGCCTCCCATCCTCGAGGTATGTGCCACCACAAGGGGCACTTGTTCAATTTTCTAAAGAAAAAATTTCTAAAGTAAGGCTGTGGGATGATGGCAGGAAGATAAAAGAAAAACAGAAGAATAAGTTAAAATGACTTATTCACACATATTCTTTTGACAGCAAGAAGAACTTTTAGTACATACATTCCTTA
The DNA here is from genome assembly GCF_029281585.2 of Gorilla gorilla gorilla. Classification (NCBI taxonomy): domain Eukaryota; kingdom Metazoa; phylum Chordata; class Mammalia; order Primates; family Hominidae; genus Gorilla; species Gorilla gorilla. The sequence continues at coordinate 5,964,050 of NC_073233.2, read as the reverse complement.
CAAACAAACAAACGGCAGATAAACAATGTTGTATAGGAACTTCAACACACACTGTACAATATTCCCACTTTGCTGACATAAGTTATGGAAATTTCGTGGTTTCCTTGAGTGTCGCTACCAGTATTTTGCTTCTCTGATGATTTTTATCAACTTCCTCATCTGTTAACTTCTCTCCAAGGTATGTCGTGTCACGACATGCTGCCGCTGCACGAACACGGCCAGTGTCTTCCTATTAAACATGTAGAATGCTTTCCTAATTTCTCTTTTTACTCTCTGTCTTTGTGTTCTGCATTTTCCTTACTTTTATTGTCAGAAACTCCAGAAAGTCAATCGTACTAATTTATCACGATTTGCTTTATTAATTTATACTATGCTTATATGGAATTTTGCCCAACAGACCTCATTACAATTTGGGCCAGGGCCCAGGGTTAGGGTTGTTTTAATGTCAGGGCCCAGAGTTAGGGTTGTTTTAGGGTCAGGGCCCAGGGTTAGGGTTGTTTTAGGGTCAGGGCCCAGGGTTAGGGTTGTTTAAGGGTCAGGGCCCAGGGATAGGGTTGTTTTAGGGTCAGGGCCCAGGGTTAGTGTTGTTTTAGGGTCAGGGCTCAGGGTTAGGGTTGTTTTAGGGTCAGGGTCAGGGCCCAGGGTTATGGTTGTTTTAGGGTCAGGGCCCATGGTTAGGGTTGTTTTAGGGTCAGGGCCCAGGGTTAGGGTTGTTTTAGGGTCAGGGCCCAGGGTTAGGGTTGTTTTAGGGTCAGGGACCAAGGTTAGGGTTGTTTTGGGGTGAGGGCCCAGGGTTGGGTTTGTTTTAGGGTCAGGGCCAGGGCCCAGGGTTAGGCTTGTTTTAGGGTCAGGGCCAAGGCCCAGGGTTAGGCTTGTTTTAGGGTCAGGGCCAGGGCCCAGGGTTAGGCTTGTTTTAGGGTCAGGGCCAGGGCCCAGGGTTAGGCTTGTTTTAGGGTCAGGGCCACGGCCTAGGGTTAGGGTTGTTTTAGGGTCAGGCCCAGGGCCCAGGGTTAGGCTTGTTTTAGCGTCAGGGCCAGGGCCCAGGGTTAGGCTTGTTTTAGGGTCAGGGCCACGGCCCAGGGTTAGGGTTGTTTTAGGGTCAGGGCACAGGGTTAGGGTTGTTTTAGGGTCAGGGCCCAGGGTTAGGGTTGTTTTAGGGTCAGGCCCAGGGCCCAGGGTTAGGCTTGTTTTAGCGTCAGGGCCAGGGCCCAGGGTTAGGCTTGTTTTAGGGTCAGGGCCACGGCCCAGGGTTAGGGTTGTTTTAGGGTCAGGGCACAGGGTTAGGGTTGTTTTAGGGTCAGGGCCCAGGGTTAGGGTTGTTTTAGGAGTCAGGGCCAGGGCCCAGGGTTAGCTTTCTTTTAGGGTCACGGCCACGGCCCAGGATTAGGGTTGTTTTAGGGTCAGGGCCAGGGCCCAGGTTTAGGGTTGTTTCAGGGTCAGGGCCCAGGGTTAGGGTTGTTTCAGGGTCAGGGCCCTGGGTTAGGGTTGTTTCAGGGCCAGGGCCCAGGGTTAGGGTTGTTTTAGGGTCATGGCCAGGTCCCAGGATTAGGGTTGTTTTAGGGTCAGGGTCAGGGCCCAGTTTTAGGGTTGTTTTCGGGTCAGTTCCCAGGGTTAGGGTTGTTTTAGTTTCAGGGCGCAGGGTTAGGGTTGTTTTAGGGTCAGGGCCCAGGGTTATGGTTGTTTTAGGGTTAGGGCCCAGGGTTAGGGTTTTAGGCTCAGGGCCAGGGCCCAGGGTTAGGGTTTTAGGCTCAGGGCCAGGGCCCAGGGTTAGGGTTTTAGAGTCAGGGCCAGGGCCCAGGGTTAGGGTTTTAGGCTCAGGGCCAGGGCCCAGGATTAAGGTTTTAGGCTCAGGGCCAGGGCCCAGGGTTAGGGTTTTAGGCTGAGGGCCAGGTCCCACGGTTAGGGTTTTAGGGTCAGGGCCAGGGCCCAGGGTTAGGGTTTTAGGCTCAGGGCCAGGGCCCAGGGTTAGGGTTTTAGGCTCAGGACCAGGGCCCAGGGTTAGGGTTTTAGGGTCAGGGCCAGGGCCCAGGGTTAGGGTTTTAGGCTCAGGGTCAGGGCCCAGGGTTAGGGTTTTAGGATCAGTGTCAGGGCCCAGGGTTAGGGTTTTAGGGTCAGGGCCTGGGCCCAGGGTTAGGGTTTTAGGGTCAGGGCCAGGGCCCAGGGTTAGGGTTTTAGGGTCAGGGCCAGGGCCCAGGGTTAGGGTTTTTGGGTCAGGGCCTGGGCCCAGGGTTAGGTTTTTAGGGTCAGAGCCCAGGGTTAGAGTTTTAGGGTCAGGGCCCAGGGTTAGGGTTTTAGGGACAGGGCCCAGGGTTAGGGTGATTTCCAGGAAGTGACCTCACAGTGACTCAAGCTACCACTTACTGTTGATTGTGATGAAATGCCAGCTGAGGCACATGCCTTGGGAGCTAAGTGGTTGCTGCCCTTGACTACTATGAAGACTGGTGTGGGAAGGGTCGCTTTGGATGCACTTGAGCAGGGGTCCCCAACCCCTGAGCCATGGAGCCGTAAGGAGCCACACAGCAGGTGAGTGGTGTCGAGTGAGGGAGTGAGGGAAGCTTCGTCTGTATTTACAGCCACTCCCCTTTGCTCACATTCCCGCCTGAGCTCCACCTTCTCAGATGAGCAGCAGCATTAGATTCATAGGAGAACGCACCCTGTTGTGAACCGTGCATGTGAGGGATCTAGGTTGCGCTGTGCTTATGAGAATCTAATACCTATTGATCTGTCACTTTCTCCCATCACGCTCAGGTGGGACCATCCAGTTTCAGGAAAACAAGCTTAACACGCCCACTGATTCTACATTATGGTGAGTTCTATAATTATTTTATTATATATTCCAGTGTAATAATGGAAATGAAGTGCCTAATCAACGTAAATGTGCTTAAATCTTTTGGCCCAGCTCCTACCTCCCGGCAGCCTCGCCAGGCCCAGAACTCTCTCCAGTCAGCCTCTACAGACCAAGCTCATGACTCACAATGGCCTATTTAGGCCCATACCCTACCTCACGGCAGTCTCCGCAGATGAGCCTACTGCCTCACAACAGCCTCCACAGGCACAGCTCCATCGTTACAATGGCCTCTTTAGACCCAGCTCCTGCCTCCCAGCCTTCTCTCCAGGCCCTGAACTTTCTCCGTAAGTTGAGGTAGCTGGGACTGTAGGTATACATGACGATACTTGGCTAATTTTTAAATTGTTTTGCAGACATGGGGTCTCACTTTGTTGGCCAGGCTGGTGTCAAACTAATGGCCTCAAGTGACCCTTCCACCCCTGCCTCCCATCCTCGAGGTATGTGCCACCACAAGGGGCACTTGTTCAATTTTCTAAAGAAAAAATTTCTAAAGTAAGGCTGTGGGATGATGGCAGGAAGATAAAAGAAAAACAGAAGAATAAGTTAAAATGACTTATTCACACATATTCTTTTGACAGCAAGAAGAACTTTTAGTACATACATTCCTTACAAACAAACAAACGGCAGATAAACAATGTTGTATAGGAACTTCAACACACACTGTACAATATTCCCACTTTGCTGACATAAGTTATGGAAATTTCGTGGTTTCCTTGAGTGTCGCTACCAGTATTTTGCTTCTCTGATGATTTTTATCAACTTCCTCATCTGTTAACTTCTCTCCAAGGTATGTCGTGTCACGACATGCTGCCGCTGCACGAACACGGCCAGTGTCTTCCTATTAAACATGTAGAATGCTTTCCTAATTTCTCTTTTTACTCTCCGTCTTTGTGTTCTGCATTTTCCTTACTTTTATTGTCAGAAACTCCAGAAAGTCAATCGTACTAATTTATCACGATTTGCTTCATTAATTTATACTATGCTTATATGGAATTTTGCCCAACAGACCTCATTACAATTTGGGCCAGGGCCCAGGGTTAGGGTTGTTTTAATGTCAGGGCCCAGAGTTAGGGTTGTTTTAGGGTCAGGGCCCAGGGTTAGGGTTGTTTTAGGGTCAGGGCCCAGGGTTAGGGTTGTTTAAGGGTCAGGGCCCAGGGATAGGGTTGTTTTAGGGTCAGGGCCCAGGGTTAGTGTTGTTTTAGGGTCAGGGCTCAGGGTTAGGGTTGTTTTAGGGTCAGGGTCAGGGCCCAGGGTTATGGTTGTTTTAGGGTCAGGGCCCATGGTTAGGGTTGTTTTAGGGTCAGGGCCCAGGGTTAGGGTTGTTTTAGGGTCAGGGCCCAGGGTTAGGGTTGTTTTAGGGTCAGGGACCAAGGTTAGGGTTGTTTTGGGGTGAGGGCCCAGGGTTGGGTTTGTTTTAGGGTCAGGGCCAGGGCCCAGGGTTAGGCTTGTTTTAGGGTCAGGGCCAAGGCCCAGGGTTAGGCTTGTTTTAGGGTCAGGGCCAGGGCCCAGGGTTAGGCTTGTTTTAGGGTCAGGGCCAGGGCCCAGGGTTAGGCTTGTTTTAGGGTCAGGGCCACGGCCTAGGGTTAGGGTTGTTTTAGGGTCAGGCCCAGGGCCCAGGGTTAGGCTTGTTTTAGCGTCAGGGCCAGGGCCCAGGGTTAGGCTTGTTTTAGGGTCAGGGCCACGGCCCAGGGTTAGGGTTGTTTTAGGGTCAGGGCACAGGGTTAGGGTTGTTTTAGGGTCAGGGCCCAGGGTTAGGGTTGTTTTAGGAGTCAGGGCCAGGGCCCAGGGTTAGCTTTCTTTTAGGGTCACGGCCACGGCCCAGGATTAGGGTTGTTTTAGGGTCAGGGCCAGGGCCCAGGTTTAGGGTTGTTTCAGGGTCAGGGCCCAGGGTTAGGGTTGTTTCAGGGTCAGGGCCCTGGGTTAGGGTTGTTTCAGGGCCAGGGCCCAGGGTTAGGGTTGTTTTAGGGTCATGGCCACGTCCCAGGATTAGGGTTGTTTTAGGGTCAGGGTCAGGGCCCAGTTTTAGGGTTGTTTTTGGGTCAGTTCCCAGGGTTAGGGTTGTTTTAGTTTCAGGGCGCAGGGTTAGGGTTGTTTTAGGGTCAGGGCCCAGGGTTATGGTTGTTTTAGGGTTAGGGCCCAGGGTTAGGGTTTTAGGCTCAGGGCCAGGGCCCAGGGTTAGGGTTTTAGGCTCAGGGCCAGGGCCCAGGGTTAGGGTTTTAGAGTCAGGGCCAGGGCCCAGGGTTAGGGTTTTAGGCTCAGGGCCAGGGCCCAGGATTAAGGTTTTAGGCTCAGGGCCAGGGCCCAGGGTTAGGGTTTTAGGCTGAGGGCCAGGTCCCACGGTTAGGGTTTTAGGGTCAGGGCCAGGGCCCAGGGTTAGGGTTTTAGGCTCAGGGCCAGGGCCCAGGGTTAGGGTTTTAGGCTCAGGACCAGGGCCCAGGGTTAGGGTTTTAGGGTCAGGGCCAGGGCCCAGGGTTAGGGTTTTAGGCTCAGGGTCAGGGCCCAGGGTTAGGGTTTTAGGATCAGTGTCAGGGCCCAGGGTTAGGGTTTTAGGGTCAGGGCCTGGGCCCAGGGTTAGGGTTTTAGGGTCAGGGCCAGGGCCCAGGGTTAGGGTTTTAGGGTCAGGGCCAGGGCCCAGGGTTAGGGTTTTTGGGTCAGGGCCTGGGCCCAGGGTTAGGTTTTTAGGGTCAGAGCCCAGGGTTAGAGTTTTAGGGTCAGGGCCCAGGGTTAGGGTTTTAGGGACAGGGCCCAGGGTTAGGGTGATTTCCAGGAAGTGACCTCACAGTGACTCAAGCTACCACTTACTGTTGATTGTGATGAAATGCCAGCTGAGGCACATGCCTTGGGAGCTAAGTGGTTGCTGCCCTTGACTACTATGAAGACTGGTGTGGGAAGGGTCGCTTTGGATGCACTTGAGCAGGGGTCCCCAACCCCTGAGCCATGGAGCCGTAAGGAGCCACACAGCAGGTGAGTGGTGTCGAGTGAGGGAGTGAGGGAAGCTTCGTCTGTATTTACAGCCACTCCCCTTTGCTCACATTCCCGCCTGAGCTCCACCTTCTCAGATGAGCAGCAGCATTAGATTCATAGGAGAACGCACCCTGTTGTGAACCGTGCATGTGAGGGATCTAGGTTGCGCTGTGCTTATGAGAATCTAATACCTATTGATCTGTCACTTTCTCCCATCACGCTCAGGTGGGACCATCCAGTTTCAGGAAAACAAGCTTAACACGCCCACTGATTCTACATTATGGTGAGTTCTATAATTATTTTATTATATATTCCAGTGTAATAATGGAAATGAAGTGCCTAATCAACGTAAATGTGCTTAAATCTTTTGGCCCAGCTCCTACCTCCCGGCAGCCTCGCCAGGCCCAGAACTCTCTCCAGTCAGCCTCTACAGACCAAGCTCATGACTCACAATGGCCTATTTAGGCCCATACCCTACCTCACGGCAGTCTCCGCAGATGAGCCTACTGCCTCACAACAGCCTCCACAGGCACAGCTCCATCGTTACAATGGCCTCTTTAGACCCAGCTCCTGCCTCCCAGCCTTCTCTCCAGGCCCTGAACTTTCTCCGTAAGTTGAGGTAGCTGGGACTGTAGGTATACATGATGATACTTGGCTAATTTTTACATTGTTTTGCAGACATGGGGTCTCACTTTGTTGGCCAGGCTGGTGTCAAACTAATGGCCTCAAGTGACCCTTCCACCCCTGCCTCCCATCCTCGAGGTATGTGCCACCACAAGGGGCACTTGTTCAATTTTCTAAAGAAAAAATTTCTAAAGTAAGGCTGTGGGATGATGGCAGGAAGATAAAAGAAAAACAGAAGAATAAGTTAAAATGACTTATTCACACATATTCTTTTGACAGCAAGAAGAACTTTTAGTACATACATTCCTTACAAACAAACAAATGGCAGATAAACAATGTTGTATAGGAACTTCAACACACACTGTACAATATTCCCACTTTGCTGACATAAGTTATGGAAATTTCGTGGTTTCCTTGAGTGTCGCTACCAGTATTTTGCTTCTCTGATGATTTTTATCAACTTCCTCATCTGTTAACTTCTCTCCAAGGTATGTCGTGTCACGACATGCTGCCGCTGCACGAACACGGCCAGTGTCTTCCTATTAAACATGTAGAATGCTTTCCTAATTTCTCTTTTTACTCTCTGTCTTTGTGTTCTGCATTTTCCTTACTTTTATTGTCAGAAACTCCAGAAAGTCAATCGTACTAATTTATCACGATTTGCTTTATTAATTTATACTATGCTTATATGGAATTTTGCCCAACAGACCTCATTACAATTTGGGCCAGGGCCCAGGGTTAGGGTTGTTTTAATGTCAGGGCCCAGAGTTAGGGTTGTTTTAGGGTCAGGGCCCAGGGTTAGGGTTGTTTTAGGGTCAGGGCCCAGGGTTAGGGTTGTTTAAGGGTCAGGGCCCAGGGATAGGGTTGTTTTAGGGTCAGGGCCCAGGGTTAGTGTTGTTTTAGGGTCAGGGCTCAGGGTTAGGGTTGTTTTAGGGTCAGGGTCAGGGCCCAGGGTTATGGTTGTTTTAGGGTCAGGGCCCATGGTTAGGGTTGTTTTAGGGTCAGGGCCCAGGGTTAGGGTTGTTTTAGGGTCAGGGCCCAGGGTTAGGGTTGTTTTAGGGTCAGGGACCAAGGTTAGGGTTGTTTTGGGGTGAGGGCCCAGGGTTGGGTTTGTTTTAGGGTCAGGGCCAGGGCCCAGGGTTAGGCTTGTTTTAGGGTCAGGGCCAAGGCCCAGGGTTAGGCTTGTTTTAGGGTCAGGGCCAGGGCCCAGGGTTAGGCTTGTTTTAGGGTCAGGGCCAGGGCCCAGGGTTAGGCTTGTTTTAGGGTCAGGGCCACGGCCTAGGGTTAGGGTTGTTTTAGGGTCAGGCCCAGGGCCCAGGGTTAGGCTTGTTTTAGCGTCAGGGCCAGGGCCCAGGGTTAGGCTTGTTTTAGGGTCAGGGCCACGGCCCAGGGTTAGGGTTGTTTTAGGGTCAGGGCACAGGGTTAGGGTTGTTTTAGGGTCAGGGCCCAGGGTTAGGGTTGTTTTAGGAGTCAGGGCCAGGGCCCAGGGTTAGCTTTCTTTTAGGGTCACGGCCACGGCCCAGGATTAGGGTTGTTTTAGGGTCAGGGCCAGGGCCCAGGTTTAGGGTTGTTTCAGGGTCAGGGCCCAGGGTTAGGGTTGTTTCAGGGTCAGGGCCCTGGGTTAGGGTTGTTTCAGGGCCAGGGCCCAGGGTTAGGGTTGTTTTAGGGTCATGGCCAGGTCCCAGGATTAGGGTTGTTTTAGGGTCAGGGTCAGGGCCCAGTTTTAGGGTTGTTTTTGGGTCAGTTCCCAGGGTTAGGGTTGTTTTAGTTTCAGGGCGCAGGGTTAGGGTTGTTTTAGGGTCAGGGCCCAGGGTTATGGTTGTTTTAGGGTTAGGGCCCAGGGTTAGGTTTTTAGGCTCAGGGCCAGGGCCCAGGGTTAGGGTTTTAGGCTCAGGGCCAGGGCCCAGGGTTAGGGTTTTAGAGTCAGGGCCAGGGCCCAGGGTTAGGGTTTTAGGCTCAGGGCCAGGGCCCAGGATTAAGGTTTTAGGCTCAGGGCCAGGGCCCAGGGTTAGGGTTTTAGGCTGAGGGCCAGGTCCCACGGTTAGGGTTTTAGGGTCAGGGCCAGGGCCCAGGGTTAGGGTTTTAGGCTCAGGGCCAGGGCCCAGGGTTAGGGTTTTAGGCTCAGGACCAGGGCCCAGGGTTAGGGTTTTAGGGTCAGGGCCAGGGCCCAGGGTTAGGGTTTTAGGCTCAGGGTCAGGGCCCAGGGTTAGGGTTTTAGGATCAGTGTCAGGGCCCAGGGTTAGGGTTTTAGGGTCAGGGCCTGGGCCCAGGGTTAGGGTTTTAGGGTCAGGGCCAGGGCCCAGGGTTAGGGTTTTAGGGTCAGGGCCAGGGCCCAGGGTTAGGGTTTTTGGGTCAGGGCCTGGGCCCAGGGTTAGGTTTTTAGGGTCAGAGCCCAGGGTTAGAGTTTTAGGGTCAGGGCCCAGGGTTAGGGTTTTAGGGACAGGGCCCAGGGTTAGGGTGATTTCCAGGAAGTGACCTCACAGTGACTCAAGCTACCACTTACTGTTGATTGTGATGAAATGCCAGCTGAGGCACATGCCTTGGGAGCTAAGTGGTTGCTGCCCTTGACTACTATGAAGACTGGTGTGGGAAGGGTCGCTTTGGATGCACTTGAGCAGGGGTCCCCAACCCCTGAGCCATGGAGCCGTAAGGAGCCACACAGCAGGTGAGTGGTGTCGAGTGAGGGAGTGAGGGAAGCTTCGTCTGTATTTACAGCCACTCCCCTTTGCTCACATTCCCGCCTGAGCTCCACCTTCTCAGATGAGCAGCAGCATTAGATTCATAGGAGAACGCACCCTGTTGTGAACCGTGCATGTGAGGGATCTAGGTTGCGCTGTGCTTATGAGAATCTAATACCTATTGATCTGTCACTTTCTCCCATCACGCTCAGGTGGGACCATCCAGTTTCAGGAAAACAAGCTTAACACGCCCACTGATTCTACATTATGGTGAGTTCTATAATTATTTTATTATATATTCCAGTGTAATAATGGAAATGAAGTGCCTAATCAACGTAAATGTGCTTAAATCTTTTGGCCCAGCTCCTACCTCCCGGCAGCCTCGCCAGGCCCAGAACTCTCTCCAGTCAGCCTCTACAGACCAAGCTCATGACTCACAATGGCCTATTTAGGCCCATACCCTACCTCACGGCAGTCTCCGCAGATGAGCCTACTGCCTCACAACAGCCTCCACAGGCACAGCTCCATCGTTACAATGGCCTCTTTAGACCCAGCTCCTGCCTCCCAGCCTTCTCTCCAGGCCCTGAACTTTCTCCGTAAGTTGAGGTAGCTGGGACTGTAGGTATACATGACGATACTTGGCTAATTTTTAAATTGTTTTGCAGACATGGGGTCTCACTTTGTTGGCCAGGCTGGTGTCAAACTAATGGCCTCAAGTGACCCTTCCACCCCTGCCTCCCATCCTCGAGGTATGTGCCACCACAAGGGGCACTTGTTCAATTTTCTAAAGAAAAAATTTCTAAAGTAAGGCTGTGGGATGATGGCAGGAAGATAAAAGAAAAACAGAAGAATAAGTTAAAATGACTTATTCACACATATTCTTTTGACAGCAAGAAGAACTTTTAGTACATACATTCCTTACAAACAAACAAACGGCAGATAAACAATGTTGTATAGGAACTTCAACACACACTGTACAATATTCCCACTTTGCTGACATAAGTTATGGAAATTTCGTGGTTTCCTTGAGTGTCGCTACCAGTATTTTGCTTCTCTGATGATTTTTATCAACTTCCTCATCTGTTAACTTCTCTCCAAGGTATGTCGTGTCACGACATGCTGCCGCTGCACGAACACGGCCAGTGTCTTCCTATTAAACATGTAGAATGCTTTCCTAATTTCTCTTTTTACTCTCTGTCTTTGTGTTCTGCATTTTCCTTACTTTTATTGTCAGAAACTCCAGAAAGTCAATCGTACTAATTTATCACGATTTGCTTCATTAATTTATACTATGCTTATATGGAATTTTGCCCAACAGACCTCATTACAATTTGGGCCAGGGCCCAGGGTTAGGGTTGTTTTAATGTCAGGGCCCAGAGTTAGGGTTGTTTTAGGGTCAGGGCCCAGGGTTAGGGTTGTTTTAGGGTCAGGGCCCAGGGTTAGGGTTGTTTAAGGGTCAGGGCCCAGGGATAGGGTTGTTTTAGGGTCAGGGCCCAGGGTTAGTGTTGTTTTAGGGTCAGGGCTCAGGGTTAGGGTTGTTTTAGGGTCAGGGTCAGGGCCCAGGGTTATGGTTGTTTTAGGGTCAGGGCCCATGGTTAGGGTTGTTTTAGGGTCAGGGCCCAGGGTTAGGGTTGTTTTAGGGTCAGGGCCCAGGGTTAGGGTTGTTTTAGGGTCAGGGACCAAGGTTAGGGTTGTTTTGGGGTGAGGGCCCAGGGTTGGGTTTGTTTTAGGGTCAGGGCCAGGGCCCAGGGTTAGGCTTGTTTTAGGGTCAGGGCCAAGGCCCAGGGTTAGGCTTGTTTTAGGGTCAGGGCCAGGGCCCAGGGTTAGGCTTGTTTTAGGGTCAGGGCCAGGGCCCAGGGTTAGGCTTGTTTTAGGGTCAGGGCCACGGCCTAGGGTTAGGGTTGTTTTAGGGTCAGGCCCAGGGCCCAGGGTTAGGCTTGTTTTAGCGTCAGGGCCAGGGCCCAGGGTTAGGCTTGTTTTAGGGTCAGGGCCACGGCCCAGGGTTAGGGTTGTTTTAGGGTCAGGGCACAGGGTTAGGGTTGTTTTAGGGTCAGGGCCCAGGGTTAGGGTTGTTTTAGGAGTCAGGGCCAGGGCCCAGGGTTAGCTTTCTTTTAGGGTCACGGCCACGGCCCAGGATTAGGGTTGTTTTAGGGTCAGGGCCAGGGCCCAGGTTTAGGGTTGTTTCAGGGTCAGGGCCCAGGGTTAGGGTTGTTTCAGGGTCAGGGCCCTGGGTTAGGGTTGTTTCAGGGCCAGGGCCCAGGGTTAGGGTTGTTTTAGGGTCATGGCCACGTCCCAGGATTAGGGTTGTTTTAGGGTCAGGGTCAGGGCCCAGTTTTAGGGTTGTTTTTGGGTCAGTTCCCAGGGTTAGGGTTGTTTTAGTTTCAGGGCGCAGGGTTAGGGTTGTTTTAGGGTCAGGGCCCAGGGTTATGGTTGTTTTAGGGTTACGGCCCAGGGTTAGGTTTTTAGGCTCAGGGCCAGGGCCCAGGGTTAGGGTTTTAGGCTCAGGGCCAGGGCCCAGGGTTAGGGTTTTAGAGTCAGGGCCAGGGCCCAGGGTTAGGGTTTTAGGCTCAGGGCCAGGGCCCAGGATTAAGGTTTTAGGCTCAGGGCCAGGGCCCAGGGTTAGGGTTTTAGGCTGAGGGCCAGGTCCCACGGTTAGGGTTTTAGGGTCAGGGCCAGGGCCCAGGGTTAGGGTTTTAGGCTCAGGGCCAGGGCCCAGGGTTAGGGTTTTAGGCTCAGGACCAGGGCCCAGGGTTAGGGTTTTAGGGTCAGGGCCAGGGCCCAGGGTTAGGGTTTTAGGCTCAGGGTCAGGGCCCAGGGTTAGGGTTTTAGGATCAGTGTCAGGGCCCAGGGTTAGGGTTTTAGGGTCAGGGCCTGGGCCCAGGGTTAGGGTTTTAGGGTCAGGGCCAGGGCCCAGGGTTAGGGTTTTAGGGTCAGGGCCAGGGCCCAGGGTTAGGGTTTTTGGGTCAGGGCCTGGGCCCAGGGTTAGGTTTTTAGGGTCAGAGCCCAGGGTTAGAGTTTTAGGGTCAGGGCCCAGGGTTAGGGTTTTAGGGACAGGGCCCAGGGTTAGGGTGATTTCCAGGAAGTGACCTCACAGTGACTCAAGCTACCACTTACTGTTGATTGTGATGAAATGCCAGCTGAGGCACATGCCTTGGGAGCTAAGTGGTTGCTGCCCTTGACTACTATGAAGACTGGTGTGGGAAGGGTCGCTTTGGATGCACTTGAGCAGGGGTCCCCAACCCCTGAGCCATGGAGCCGTAAGGAGCCACACAGCAGGTGAGTGGTGTCGAGTGAGGGAGTGAGGGAAGCTTCGTCTGTATTTACAGCCACTCCCCTTTGCTCACATTCCCGCCTGAGCTCCACCTTCTCAGATGAGCAGCAGCATTAGATTCATAGGAGAACGCACCCTGTTGTGAACCGTGCATGTGAGGGATCTAGGTTGCGCTGTGCTTATGAGAATCTAATACCTATTGATCTGTCACTTTCTCCCATCACGCTCAGGTGGGACCATCCAGTTTCAGGAAAACAAGCTTAACACGCCCACTGATTCTACATTATGGTGAGTTCTATAATTATTTTATTATATATTCCAGTGTAATAATGGAAATGAAGTGCCTAATCAACGTAAATGTGCTTAAATCTTTTGGCCCAGCTCCTACCTCCCGGCAGCCTCGCCAGGCCCAGAACTCTCTCCAGTCAGCCTCTACAGACCAAGCTCATGACTCACAATGGCCTATTTAGGCCCATACCCTACCTCACGGCAGTCTCCGCAGATGAGCCTACTGCCTCACAACAGCCTCCACAGGCACAGCTCCATCGTTACAATGGCCTCTTTAGACCCAGCTCCTGCCTCCCAGCCTTCTCTCCAGGCCCTGAACTTTCTCCGTAAGTTGAGGTAGCTGGGACTGTAGGTATACATGACGATACTTGGCTAATTTTTAAATTGTTTTGCAGACATGGGGTCTCACTTTGTTGGCCAGGCTGGTGTCAAACTAATGGCCTCAAGTGACCCTTCCACCCCTGCCTCCCATCCTCGAGGTATGTGCCACCACAAGGGGCACTTGTTCAATTTTCTAAAGAAAAAATTTCTAAAGTAAGGCTGTGGGATGATGGCAGGAAGATAAAAGAAAAACAGAAGAATAAGTTAAAATGACTTATTCACACATATTCTTTTGACAGCAAGAAGAACTTTTAGTACATACATTCCTTACAAACAAACAAACGGCAGATAAACAATGTTGTATAGGAACTTCAACACACACTGTACAATATTCCCACTTTGCTGACATAAGTTATGGAAATTTCGTGGTTTCCTTGAGTGTCGCTACCAGTATTTTGCTTCTCTGATGATTTTTATCAACTTCCTCATCTGTTAACTTCTCTCCAAGGTATGTCGTGTCACGACATGCTGCCGCTGCACGAACACGGCCAGTGTCTTCCTATTAAACATGTAGAATGCTTTCCTAATTTCTCTTTTTACTCTCTGTCTTTGTGTTCTGCATTTTCCTTACTTTTATTGTCAGAAACTCCAGAAAGTCAATCGTACTAATTTATCACGATTTGCTTCATTAATTTATACTATGCTTATATGGAATTTTGCCCAACAGACCTCATTACAATTTGGGCCAGGGCCCAGGGTTAGGGTTGTTTTAATGTCAGGGCCCAGAGTTAGGGTTGTTTTAGGGTCAGGGCCCAGGGTTAGGGTTGTTTTAGGGTCAGGGCCCAGGGTTAGGGTTGTTTAAGGGTCAGGGCCCAGGGATAGGGTTGTTTTAGGGTCAGGGCCCAGGGTTAGTGTTGTTTTAGGGTCAGGGCTCAGGGTTAGGGTTGTTTTAGGGTCAGGGTCAGGGCCCAGGGTTATGGTTGTTTTAGGGTCAGGGCCCATGGTTAGGGTTGTTTTAGGGTCAGGGCCCAGGGTTAGGGTTGTTTTAGGGTCAGGGCCCAGGGTTAGGGTTGTTTTAGGGTCAGGGACCAAGGTTAGGGTTGTTTTGGGGTGAGGGCCCAGGGTTGGGTTTGTTTTAGGGTCAGGGCCAGGGCCCAGGGTTAGGCTTGTTTTAGGGTCAGGGCCAAGGCCCAGGGTTAGGCTTGTTTTAGGGTCAGGGCCAGGGCCCAGGGTTAGGCTTGTTTTAGGGTCAGGGCCAGGGCCCAGGGTTAGGCTTGTTTTAGGGTCAGGGCCACGGCCTAGGGTTAGGGTTGTTTTAGGGTCAGGCCCAGGGCCCAGGGTTAGGCTTGTTTTAGCGTCAGGGCCAGGGCCCAGGGTTAGGCTTGTTTTAGGGTCAGGGCCACGGCCCAGGGTTAGGGTTGTTTTAGGGTCAGGGCACAGGGTTAGGGTTGTTTTAGGGTCAGGGCCCAGGGTTAGGGTTGTTTTAGGAGTCAGGGCCAGGGCCCAGGGTTAGCTTTCTTTTAGGGTCACGGCCACGGCCCAGGATTAGGGTTGTTTTAGGGTCAGGGCCAGGGCCCAGGTTTAGGGTTGTTTCAGGGTCAGGGCCCAGGGTTAGGGTTGTTTCAGGGTCAGGGCCCTGGGTTAGGGTTGTTTCAGGGCCAGGGCCCAGGGTTAGGGTTGTTTTAGGGTCATGGCCACGTCCCAGGATTAGGGTTGTTTTAGGGTCAGGGTCAGGGCCCAGTTTTAGGGTTGTTTTTGGGTCAGTTCCCAGGGTTAGGGTTGTTTTAGTTTCAGGGCGCAGGGTTAGGGTTGTTTTAGGGTCAGGGCCCAGGGTTATGGTTGTTTTAGGGTTACGGCCCAGGGTTAGGTTTTTAGGCTCAGGGCCAGGGCCCAGGGTTAGGGTTTTAGGCTCAGGGCCAGGGCCCAGGGTTAGGGTTTTAGAGTCAGGGCCAGGGCCCAGGGTTAGGGTTTTAGGCTCAGGGCCAGGGCCCAGGATTAAGGTTTTAGGCTCAGGGCCAGGGCCCAGGGTTAGGGTTTTAGGCTGAGGGCCAGGTCCCACGGTTAGGGTTTTAGGGTCAGGGCCAGGGCCCAGGGTTAGGGTTTTAGGCTCAGGGCCAGGGCCCAGGGTTAGGGTTTTAGGCTCAGGACCAGGGCCCAGGGTTAGGGTTTTAGGGTCAGGGCCAGGGCCCAGGGTTAGGGTTTTAGGCTCAGGGTCAGGGCCCAGGGTTAGGGTTTTAGGATCAGTGTCAGGGCCCAGGGTTAGGGTTTTAGGGTCAGGGCCTGGGCCCAGGGTTAGGGTTTTAGGGTCAGGGCCAGGGCCCAGGGTTAGGGTTTTAGGGTCAGGGCCAGGGCCCAGGGTTAGGGTTTTTGGGTCAGGGCCTGGGCCCAGGGTTAGGTTTTTAGGGTCAGAGCCCAGGGTTAGAGTTTTAGGGTCAGGGCCCAGGGTTAGGGTTTTAGGGACAGGGCCCAGGGTTAGGGTGATTTCCAGGAAGTGACCTCACAGTGACTCAAGCTACCACTTACTGTTGATTGTGATGAAATGCCAGCTGAGGCACATGCCTTGGGAGCTAAGTGGTTGCTGCCCTTGACTACTATGAAGACTGGTGTGGGAAGGGTCGCTTTGGATGCACTTGAGCAGGGGTCCCCAATCCCTGAGCCATGGAGCCGTACGGAGCCACACAGCAGGTGAGTGGTGTCGAGTGAGGGAGTGAGGGAAGCTTCGTCTGTATTTACAGCCACTCCCCTTTGCTCACATTCCCGCCTGAGCTCCACCTTCTCAGATGAGCAGCAGCATTAGATTCATAGGAGAACGCACCCTGTTGTGAACCGTGCATGTGAGGGATCTAGGTTGCGCTGTGCTTATGAGAATCTAATACCTATTGATCTGTCACTTTCCCCCATCACGCTCAGGTGGGACCATCCAGTTTCAGGAAAACAAGCTTAACACGCCCACTGATTCTACATTATGGTGAGTTCTATAATTATTTTATTATATATTCCAGTGTAATAATGGAAATGAAGTGCCTAATCAACGTAAATGTGCTTAAATCTTTTGGCCCAGCTCCTACCTCCCGGCAGCCTCGCCAGGCCCAGAACTCTCTCCAGTCAGCCTCTACAGACCAAGCTCATGACTCACAATGGCCTATTTAGGCCCATACCCTACCTCACGGCAGTCTCCGCAGATGAGCCTACTGCCTCACAACAGCCTCCACAGGCACAGCTCCATCGTTACAATGGCCTCTTTAGACCCAGCTCCTGCCTCCCAGCCTTCTCTCCAGGCCCTGAACTTTCTCCGTAAGTTGAGGTAGCTGGGACTGTAGGTATACATGACGATACTTGGCTAATTTTTACATTGTTTTGCAGACATGGGGTCTCACTTTGTTGGCCAGGCTGGTGTCAAACTAATGGCCTCAAGTGACCCTTCCACCCCTGCCTCCCATCCTCGAGGTATGTGCCACAAGGGGCACTTGTTCAATTTTCTAAAGAAAAAATTTCTAAAGTAAGGCTGTGGGATGATGGCAGGAAGATAAAAGAAAAACAGAAGAATAAGTTAAAATGACTTATTCACACATATTCTTTTGACAGCAAGAAGAACTGTTAGTATATACATTCCTTACAAACAAACAAACGGCAGATAAACAATGTTGTATAGGAACTTCAACACACACTGTACAATATTCCCACTTTGCTGACATAAGTTATGGAAATTTCGTGGTTTCCTTGAGTGTCGCTACCAGTATTTTGCTTCTCTGATGATTTTTATCAACTTCCTCATTTGTTAACTTCTCTCCAAGGTATGTCATGTCACGACATACTGCCGCTGCACGAACACGGCCAGTGTCTTCCTATTAAACATGTAGAATGCTTTCCTAATTTCTCTTTTTACTCTCTGTCTTTGTGTTCTGCATTTTCCTTACTTTTATTGTCAGAAGCTCCAGAAAGTCAATCGTACTAATTTATCACGATTTGCTTTATTAATTTATACTATGCTTATATGGAATTTTGCCCAACAGACCTCATTACAATTTGGGCCAGGGCCCAGGGTTAGGGTTGTTATAATGTCAGGGCCCAGAGGTAGGGTTGTTTTAGGGTCAGGGCCCAGGGTTAGGGTTGTTTTAGGGTCAGGGCCCAGGGTTAGGGTTGTTTAAGGGTCACGGCCCAGGGTTAGGGTTGTTTTAGGGTCAGGGCCCAGGGTTAGTGTTGTTTTAGGGTCAGGGCCCAGGGTTAGGGTTGTTTTAGGGTAACGGCCCAGTGCTAGGGTTGTTTTAGGGTCAGGGCCCAGGGTTGGGGTTGTTTTAGGGTCAAGGCCCAGGGTAGGGTTGTTTTAGGGTCAGGACCCACGGTTAGGGTTTTAGGATCAGGGCCAGGGCCCTGGGTTAGGGTTTTAGGCTCAGGGCCAGGGCCCAGGGTTAGGGTTTTAGGCTCAGGGCCAGGGCCCAGGGTTAGGCATGTTTTAGGGTCAGGTCCTGGGCCCACGGTTAGGCTTGTTTTAGGGTCAGGGCCAGGGCCCAGGATTAGGCTTATTTTAGGGTCAAGGACAGGGCCCAGGGTTAGGGTTGTTTTAGGGTCAGGGCCCAGGGTTAGTGTTGTTTTAGGGTCAGGGCCCAGGGTTAGGGTTGTTTTAGGGTAAGGGCCCAGTGTTAGGGTTGTTTTAGGGTCAGGGCCCAGGGTTGGGGTTGTTTTAGGGTCAAGGCCCAGGGTAGGGTTGTTTTAGGGTCAGGACCCACGGTTAGGGTTTTAGGATCAGGGCCAGGGCCCTGGGTTAGGGTTTTAGGCTCAGGGCCAGGGCCCAGGGTTAGGGTTTTAGGCTCAGGGTCAGGGCCCATGTTTAGGGTTGTTTCAGGGTCAGGGCCCAGGGTTAGGGTTTTTTCAGGGTCAGGGCCCAGGGTTAGGGTTGTTTCAGGGTCAGGGCCCTGGGTTAGGGTTGTTTCAGGGTCAGGGCCCAGGGTTAGGGTTGTTTTAGGGTCAGGGCCCGGGGTTAGGGTTGTTTTAGAGTCAGGGCCAGGGCCCAGGGTTAGCTTTGTTTTAGGGTCAGGGCCACGGCCTAGGGTTAGGGTTGTTTTAGGGTCAGGGCCAGGGCCCAAAGTTAGGGTTGTTTCAGGGTCAGGGCCCAGGGTTAGGTTTTTAGGCACTGGTCCAGGGTCCAGGGTTAGGGTTTTAGGCTCAGGGCCAGGGCCCAGGTTTAGGGTTGTTTTAGGGTCGGGGCCAGGGCCCAGGGTAAGGGTTGTTTTAGGGTCATGGCCAGGTCCCAGGATTAGGGTTGTTTTAGGGTCAGGGCCAGGGCCCAGAGTTATGGTTGTTTTAGGGTCAGGGTCAGGGCCCAGGGTTAGGTTTGTTTTAGGGTCAGGGCCAGGGCCCAGGTTAGGCTTGTTTTAGGGTCACGGCCAGATCCCAGGGTTAGGGTTGTTTTAGGGTCAGGGCCCAGGGTTAGGTTTGTTTTAGGGTGAGTGCCCATGGTTGGGTTTGTTTTAGGGTCAGGGCCAGGGCCCAGGGTTAGGTTTGTTTTAGTGTTAGGGCCAGTGCCCAGGGTTAGGGTTGTTTTAGGGTCAGTGCCAGGGCCCAGGGTTAGGGTTGTTTTCGGTCAGGGCCAGGGCCCAGGGTTAGGGTTGTTTTAGGGTCAGGGCCAGGGCCCAGGGTTAGGGTTGTTTTAGGTTCAGGGCCAGGGCCCAGGGATAGGGTTGTTTTAGGGTCAGGGCCAGGGCCCAGGTTTAGGGAGGTTTTAGGGTCAGGGCCAGGGCCCAGGGTTAGGCTTGATTTAGGGTCAGGGCCAGGGCCCAGGGTTAGGGTTGTTTTAGGACATGGCCAGGGCCCAGGGATAGGGTTGTTTTAGGGTCAGGGCCAGGGCCCAGGGTTAGGGTTGTTTTAGGGTCAGGGCCAGGGCCCAGGGTTAGGCTTGTTTTAGGGTCAGGTCCTGGGCCCACGGTTAGGCTTGTTTTAGGTTCAGGGCCAGGGCCCAGGATTAGGCTTATTTTAGGGTCAAGGACAGGGCCCAGGGTTAGGGTTGTTTTAGGGTCAGGGCCAGGGCCCAGGGTTAGGCTTGTTTTAGGGTCAGGGCCAGGGCCCAGGGTTACGGTTGTTTTAGGGTCAGGGCCAGGGCCCAGGGTTAGGGTTGTTTTAGGGTCAGGGCCAGGGCCCAGGGTTAGGGTTGTTTTAGAGTCAGGGCCAGGGCCCAGGGTTAGGGTTGTTTTAGGGTCAGGACCTGGGCCCAGGTATAGGCTTGTTTTATTGTCAGGGCCCAAAGTTAGGGTTGTTTTAGGGTCAGGGCCATGGCTCAGGGTCAGGGTTGTTTTAGGTCAGGGCCAGGGCCCAGCATTAGGTTTGTTTTAGGGTCAGGGCCAGAGCCAAGGTTTAGGGGTGTTTTAGGGTCAGGGCCAGAGCCCAGGTTTAGGGGTGTTTTAGGGTCAGGGCCAGGGCCCAGGGTTAGGGTAGTTTTAGGGTCAGCCCATGGATGAGGTTTAGGGTTGTTTTAGCGTCAGGACCTGGGCTCAGGGTTTGGCTTGTTTTAGTGCCAGGGCCCCGGGTAAGGGTTGTTTCAGTGTCAGCGCCAGGGCCCAGGGTTAGGGTTGTTTTAGGGTCAGGGCCAGGGTCCAGGGTAAGGGTTGTTTCAGTGTCAGGGCCAGGGCCCAGGATTAGGGTTGTTTTAGGGTTAGGGCCAGGGCCTAGGGTTATGGTTATTTTAGGGTCAGTACCCAGGGTTAGGGTTGTCTTAGGGTCAATGCCCAGGGTTAGGGTTGTTTTAGGGTCAGGTCCAGGACCCAGGGATAGGCTTGTTTTAGGGTCAGGGCCAGGGCCCAGGGTTAGGGTTGTTTTAGGGTCAGGTCCAGGGCCCACGGATAGGCTTGTTTTAGGGTCAGGGCCAGGGCCCAGGATTAGGCTTGTTTTAGGGTCAAGGACAGGGCCCAGGGTTAGGGTTGTTTTAGGGTCAGGGCCAGGGCCCAGGGTTAGGCTTGTTTTAGGGTCAGGGCCAGGGCCCAGGGTTAGGCTTGTTTTAGGGTCAGGGCCAGCGCCCAGGGTTAGGCTTGTTTTAGGGTCAGGGCCAGGGCCCAGTGTTAGGGTTTTTTTAGGGTCAGGGCCAGGGCCCAGGGTTTGGGTTGTTTTAGGATCAGGACCTGGGCCCAGGGTTAGCCTTGTTTTAGTGCCAGGGCCGAGTGTTCGGGGTGTTTTAGGGTCAGGGCCAGGGCCCAGGGTCAGGGTTGTTTTAGGTGAGGGCCAGGGCCCAGCATTAGGGTTGTTTTAGGGTCAGGGCCAGGGCCCAGGTTTAGGGGTGTTTTAGGGTCAGGGCCAGGGCCCAGGGTTAGGGTTGTTTTAGGTCAGGGCCAGGGCCCAGGGATAGGTTTGTTTTAGGGTCAGGGCCAGGGCGCAGGGATAGGTTTGTTTTAGGGTCAGGGCCAGGGCACAGGGTTAGGGGTGTTGTAGGGTCAGGGCCAGGGCACAGGATTAGGGTTGTTGTAGGGTCAGGGCCACGGCCCTGGGTTAGGCTTGTTTTAGGGTCAGGGCCACCGCCCAGGGTTAGGGTTGTTTTAGGGTCAGGGCCAGGGCCCAGGATTTGGCTTGTTTTAGGGTCAGGGCCAGGGCCCAGAGTTAGGCTTGTTTTAGGGTCAGGGCCAGGGCCCAGCATTTGGGTTGTTTTAGGTTCAGGGCCAGGGCCCAGGGTTAGGGTAGTTTTAGGGTCAGCCCATGGCCGAGGTTTAGGGTTGTTTTAGGGTCAGGACCTGGGCCCAGGGGTAGGCTTGTTTTAGTGCCAGGGCCCAGTGTTAGGGTTGTTTTAGGGGCAGGTCCAGGGCCCAGGGTTAGGGTTGTTTTAGGGTCAGGAGCTGGGCCCAGGTATAGGCTTGTTTTATTGTCAGGGCCAAAAGTTAGGGTTGTTTTAGGGTCAGGGCCACGGCTCAGGGTCAGGGTTGTTTTAGGTCAGGGCCAGGGCCCAGCATTAGGTTTGTTTTAGGGTCAGGGCCAGGGCCCAGGTTTAGGGGTGTTTTAGGGTCAGGGCCAGAGCCCAGGTTTAGGGGTGTTTTAGGGTCAGGGCCAGGGCCCAGGGTTAGGGTAGTTTTAGGGTCAGCCCATGGACGAGGTTTAGGGTTGTTTTAGGGTCAGGACCTGGGCCCAGGGTTAGGCTTGTTTTAGTGCCAGGGCCCCGGGTAAGGGTTGTTTCAGTGTCAGCGCCAGGGCCCAGGGTTAGGGTTGTTTTAGGGTCAGGGCCAGGGTCCAGGGTAAGGGTTGTTTCAGTGTCAGGGCCAGGGCCCAGGATTCGGGTTGTTTTAGGGTTAGGGCCAGGGCCTAGGGTTATGGTTATTTTAGGGTCAGTACCCAGGGTTAGGGTTGTCTTAGGGTCAGTGCCCAGGGTTAGGGTTGTTTTAGGGTCAGGTCCAGGACCCAGGGATAGGCTTGTTTTAGGGTCAGGGCCAGGGCCCAGGGATAGGTTTGTTTTAGGGTCAGGGCCAGGGCGCAGGGATAGGTTTGTTTTAGGGTCAGGGCCAGGGCACAGGGTTAGGGTTGTTGTAGGGTCAGGACCAGGGCACAGGGTTAGGGTTGTTGTAGGATCAGGGCCACGGCCCTGGGTTAGGCTTGTTTTAGGGTCAGGGCCACCGCCCAGGGTTAGGGTTGTTTTAGGGTCAGCCCATGGCCGAGGTTTAGGGTTGTTTTAGGGTCAGGACCTGGGCCCAGGGTTAGGCTTGTTTTAGTGCCAGGGCCCCGGGTAAGGGTTGTTTCAGTGTCAGCGCCAGGGCCCAGGGTTAGGGTTGTTTTAGGGTCAGGGCCAGGGTCCAGGGTAAGGGTTGTTTCAGTGTCAGCGCCAGGGCCCAGGATTAGGGTTGTTTTAGGGTTAGGGCCAGGGCCTAGGGTTATGGTTATTTTAGGGTCAGTACCCAGGGTTAGGGTTGTCTTAGGGTCAGTGCCCAGGGTTAGGGTTGTTTTAGGGTCAGGTCCAGGACCCAGGGATAGGCTTGTTTTAGGGTCAGGGCCAGGGCCCAGGGTTAGGGTTGTTTTAGGGTCAGGTCAAGGGCCCACGGATAGGCTTGTTTTAGGGTCAGGGCCAGGGCCCAGGATTAGGCTTGTTTTAGGGTCAAGGACAGGGCCCAGGTTTAGGGTTGTGTTAGGTTCAGGGTTGGGGCCCAGGGTTAGGCTTGTTTTAGGGTCAGGGCCAGGGCCCAGGGTTAGGCTTGTTTTAGGGTCAGGGCCAGGGCCCAGGGTTAGGCTTGTTTTAGGTTCAGGGCCAGGGCCCAGGGTTAGGGTTTTTTTAGGGTCAGGGCCAGGGCCCAGGGTTTGGGTTGTTTTAGGATCAGGACCTGGGCCCAGGGTTAGCCTTGTTTTCGTGCCAGGGCCGAGTGTTCGGGGTGTTTTAGGGTCAGGGCCAGGGCCCAGGTTCAGGGTTGTTTTAGGTCAGGGCCAAGGCCCAGCATTAGGGTTGTTTTAGGGTCAGGGCCAGGGCCCAGGTTTAGGGGTGTTTTAGGGTCAGGGCCAGGGCCCAGGGTTAGGGTTGTTTTAAGTCAGGGCCAGGGCCCAGGGATAGGTTTGTTTTAGGGTCAGGGCCAGGGCGCAGGGATAGGTTTGTTTTAGGGTCAGGGCCAGGGCACAGGGTTAGGGTTGTTGTAGGGTCAGGGCCACGGCCCTGGGTTAGGCTTGTTTTAGGGTCAGGGCCACCGCCCAGGGTTTGGGTTGTTTTAGGGTCAGGGCCATGGCCCAGGGTTTGGCTTGTTTTAGGGTCAGGGCCAGGGCCCAGGGTTAGGCTTGTTTTAGGGTCAGGGCCAGGGCCCAGCATTTGGGTTGTTTTAGGTTCAGGGCCAGGGCCCAGGGTTAGGGTAGTTTTAGGGTCAGCCAATGGCCGAGGTTTAGGGTTGTTTTAGGGTCAGGACCTGGGCGCAGGGTTAGGCTTGTTTTAGTGCCAGGGCCCAGTGTTAGGGTTGTTTTAAGGGCAGGTCCAGGGCCCAGGGTTAGGGTTGTTTTAGGTCATGGCCAGGGCCCAGGGTTAAGGTCAGGGCCAGGGCCCAGCGTTAGGGTTTTTTTAGGGTCAGGGCCATGGCGCAGGTTTAGGGTTGTTTTAGGGTCAGGACCTGGGCCCAGGGTTAGGCATGTTTTAGTGCCAGGGCCCAGTGTTAGGGTTGTTTTAAGGGCAGGTCCAGGGCCCAGGGTTAGGGTTGTTTTAGGTCAGGGCCAGGGCCCAGGGTTAGGGTTGTTTTAGGTCAGGGCCAGGTCCCAGGGTTAGGGTTGTTTTAGGGTCAGGGCCAGGGCCCAGGGGTATGGTTCTTTTAGGGTCAGGGTCAGGTCCCAGGGTTAGGCTTTTTTTAGGGTCAGGGCCAGGGCCCAGGGTAGGTTTGTTTTAGGGTCAGGGCCAGGGCCCAGGGTTAGGCTTGTTTTAGGTTCAGGGACAGGGCCCAGGTTTAGGGTTGTTTTAGGGTCAGGGCCAGGGCCCAGGATTAGGCTTGTTTTAGGATCAGGGCCAGGGCCCGGGGTTAGGGTTGTTTTAGGGTCAGGACCTGGGCCCAGTGTTAGGCTTGTTTTAGTGCCAGGGCCCAGGGATAGGGTTGTTTTAGGGTCAGTGCCAGGGCCCTGGATTGGGCTTGTTTTAGGGTCAGGGACAGGGCCCAGGGTTAGGGTTGTTTTAAGGTCAGGGCCAGGGCCCAGGGTTAGGCTTGTTTTAGGGTCAGGGCCAGGGCCCAGGGTTAGGGTTGTTTTAGGGTCAGGGCCAGGGCCCAGAGTTAGGGTTGTTTTAGGGTCAGGGCCAGGGCCCAGGGTTACGGTTGTTTTATGGTCAGGACCTGCGCCCTGGTTTAGGCTTGTTTTAGTGCCAGGGCCCAGGGTTAGTGTTGTTTTAGGGTCAGGGTCAGGGCCCAGGGTCAGGGTTGTTTTAGGTCAGGGCCAGGGCCCAGCATTTGGGTTGTTTTAGGTTTAGGGCCAGGGCCCTGGTTTAGGGGTGTTTTAGGGTCAGTGCCAGGGCCCACGGTTAGGCTTGTTTTAGGGTCAGGGCCAGGGCCCAGGGTTAGGCTTGTTTTAGGGTCAGGGCCAGGGCCCAGGATTAGGGTTGTTTTAGGGTCAGGGCCAGGGCCCAGCGTTAGGGTTGTTTTAGGGTCAGGACCAGGGCCCAGGGTTAGAGTTGTTTTAGTTGCAGGACCTGGGCCAAGGGTTAGGCTTGTTTTAGTGCCAGGGCCCAGGGTTAGGGTTGTTTTAGGGTCAGGGCCAGGACCCAGGGTCAGGGTTGTTTTAGGTCCGGGCCAGGGCCCAGCATTTGGGTTGTTTTAGGGTCAGGGACAGGGCCCAGGTTTAGGGGTGTTTTAGGGTCAGGGCCAGGACCCAGGGTAAGGGTTGTTTCAGTGTCAGGGCCAGGGCCCAGTGTTAGTGTTGTTTTAGGGTCAGGGCCAGCGTCCAGGGTAAGGGTTGTTTCAGTGTCAGGGCCAGGGCCCAGGATTAGGGTTGTTTTAGGGTTAGGGCCAGGGCCCAGGGTTATGGTTATTTTAGGGTCAGTACCCAGGCTTAGGGTTGCTTTTGGGTCAGTGCCCAGGGTTAGGGTTGTTTTAGGGTCAGGTCCAGGACCCAGGGATAGGCTTGTTTTAGGGTCAGGGCCAGGGCCCTGGGTTAGGGTTGTTTTTGGGTCAGGTCCAGGGCCCACGGATAGGCTTGTTTTAGGGTCAGGGCCAGGGCCCAGGATTAGGCTTGTTTTAGGGTCAAGGACAGGGCCCAGGGTTAGGGTTGTTTTAGGGTCAGGGCCAGGGCCCAGGGTTAGGCTTGTTTTAGGGTCAGGGCCAGGTCCCAGGTTTAGGCTTGTTTTAGTGTCAGGGCCAGGGCCCAGGGTCAGGGTCGTTTTAGGTCAGGGCCAGGGCCCAGCATTAGGGTTGTTTTAGGGTCAGGGTCAGGGCACAGGGTTAGGCTTGTTTTAGGGTCAGGGCCAGGTCCCAGGGTTAGGCTTGTTTTAGGGTCAGGGCCAGGGCCCAGGGTTCGGCTTGTTTTAGGGTCAGGGCCAGGGCCCAGGGTTAGGGTTGTTTTAGGATCAGGGCCAGGGCCCAGCGTTAGGGTTTTTTTAGGGTCAGGGCCAGGGCCCAGGGTTTGGGTTGTTTTAGGGTCAGGACCTGGGCCCAGGGTTAGCCTTGATTTAGTGCCAGGGCCGAGGGTTCGGGTTGTTTTAGGGTCAGGGCCAGGGCCCAGGGTCGGGGTTTTTTTATGTCAGGGCCACGGCCTAGCATTAGGGTTGTTTTAGGGTCAGGGCCAGGGCCCAGGTTTAGGGGTGTTTTAGTGTCAGGGCCAGGGCCCAGGGTTAGGGTTGTGTTAGGTCAGGGCCAGGGCCCAGGGATAGGTTTGTTTTAGGGTCAGGGCCAGGGCGCAGGGATAGGTTTGTTTTAGGGTCAGGGCCAGGGCACAGGGTTAGGGTTGTTGTAGGGTCAGGGCCAGGGCACAGTGTTAGGGTTGTTGTAGGGTCAGGGCCACGGCCCTGGGTTAGGCTTGTTTTAGCGTCAGGGCCAGCGCCCAGGGTTAGGGTTGTTTCAGGGTCAGGGCCAGGGCCCAGGGTTAGGCTTGTTTTAGGGTCAGGGCCAGGGCCCAGGGTTAGGCTTCTTTTAGGGTCAGGGCCAGGGCCCAGCATTTGGGTTGTTTTAGGTTCAGGGCCAGGGCCCAGGGTTAGGGTTGTTTCAGGGTCAGGGCCATGGCCCAGGTTTAGGGTTGTTTTAGGGTCAGGATCTGGGCCCAGGGTTAGGCTTGTTTTAGTGCCAGGGCCCAGTGTTAAGGTTGTTTTAGGGGCTGGTCCAGGGCCCATGGTTAGGCTTGTTTTAGGGTCAGGGCCAGGGCCCAGGGTTAGGCTTGTTTTAGTGCCAGGGCCCAGGGTTAGGGTTTTTTTAGGTTCGGGTACCAAGGTTAGGCTTGTTTTAGAATCAGGGCCCAGGGTTAGGGTTGTTTTAGGGTCATGGCCAGGGCCCAGGGTTAGGGTTGTTTTACGGTCAGGGCCAGGGCCCAGGGTTAGGGTTGTTTTAGTGTCAGGGCCAGGGCCCAGGGTCAGGGTTGTTTTAGGTCAGGGCCAGGGACCAGGGTTAGGCTTGTTTTAGGGTCAGGGACAGGGCCCTCGGTTAGGGTTGTTTTAGGGTCAGGGCCAGGGCCCAGGGTTAGGCTTGTTTTAGGGTCAGGGACAGGGCCCACGGTTAGATTTGTTTTAGGGTCAGGTCCTGGGCCCCGGTTTAGGGTTGTTTTTGTGCCAGGGCCCAGGGTTAGGGTTGTTTTAGGGTCAGGGCCAGGGCCCAGGGTTAGGGTTGTTTTAGGTCATGGCCAGGCCCCAGGGATAGGGTTGTTTTAGGGTCAGGGGCAGGGCCCAGGGTTAGGGTTGTTTTAGGGTCAGGGCCAGGGCCCAGGGTTAGGCTTGTTTTAGGGTCAGGGCCAGGGCCCAGGGTCAGGGTCGTTTTGGGTCAGGGCGAGGGCCCAGCATTTGGGTTGTTTTAGTGTCAGGGTCAGGGCACAGGGTTAGGCTTGTTTTAGGGTCAGGGCCAGGTCCCAGGGTTAGGCTTGTTTTAGGGTCAGGGCCAGGGCCCAGGGTTAGGCTTGTTTTAGGGTCAGGGCCAGGGCCCAGGGTTATGGTTGTTTTAGGGTCATTGCCAGGGCCCAGCGTTAGGGTTTTTTTAGGGTCAGGGCCAGGGCCCAGGGTTTGGGTTGTTTTAGGGTCAGGACCTGGGCCCAGGGTTAGCCTTGATTTAGTGCCAGGGCCGAGGGTTCGGGTTGTTTTAGGGTCAGGGCCAGGGCCCAGGGTCAGGGTTGTTTTAGGTCAGGGCCAGGGCCTAGCATTAGGGTTGTTTTAGGGTCAGGGCCAGGGCCCAGGTTTAGGGGTGTTTTAGGGTCAGGGCCAGGGCCCAGGGTTAGGGTTGTGTTAGGTCAGGTCCAGGGCCCAGGGATAGGTTTGTTTTAGGGTCAGTGCCAGGGCACAGGGATAGGTTTGTTTTAGGGTCAGGGCCAGGGCACAGGGTTAGGGTTGTTGTAGGGTCATGTCCAGGGCACAGTGTTAGACTTGTTGTAGGGTCAGGGCCACGACCCTGGGTTAGGCTTGTTTTAGGGTCAGGGCCAGCGCCCAGGGTTAGGGTTGTTTTAGGGTCAGGGCCAGGTCCCAGGGTTAGGCTTGTTTTAGGGTCAGTTCCAGGGCCCAGGGTTAGGCTTCTTTTAGGGTCAGGGCCAGGGCCCAGCATTTGGGTTGTTTTAGGTTCATGGCCAGGGCCCAGGGTTAGGGTTGTTTTAGGGTCAGGGCCATGGCCCAGGTTTAGGGTTGTTTTAGGGTCAGGATCTGGGCCCAGGGTTAGGCTTGTTTTAGTGCCAGGGCCCAGTGTTAGGGTTGTTTTAGGGGCAGGTCCAGGGCCCAGGGTTAGGCTTGTTTTAGGGTCAGGGCCAGGGCCCAGGGTTAGGCTTGTTTTAGTGCCAGGGCCCAGGGTTAGGGTTTTTTTAGGTTCGGGTACCAAGGTTAGGCTTGTTTTAGAATCAGGGCCCAGAGTTAGGATTGTTTTAGGGTCATGGCCAGGGCCCAGGGTTAGGGTTGTTTTAGGGTCATGGCCAGGGCCCAGGGTTAGGGTTGTTTTAGGGTCAGGGCCAGGTCCCAGGGTTAGGCTTGTTTTAGGGTCAGGGCCAGGGCCCAGGGTTAGGCTTGTTTTAGGGTCAGGGCCAGGGCCCAGGGTTAGGCTTGTTTTAGGGTCAGGGCCAGGGCCCAGGGTCAGGGTTGTTTTAGGTCAGGGCCAGGGCCTAGCATTAGGGTTGTTTTAGGGTCAGGGCCAGGGCCCAGGTTTAGGGGTGTTTTAGGGTCAGGGCCAGGGCCCAGGGTTAGGGTTGTGTTAGGTC
The DNA here is from genome assembly GCF_029281585.2 of Gorilla gorilla gorilla. NCBI lineage: Eukaryota > Metazoa > Chordata > Mammalia > Primates > Hominidae > Gorilla > Gorilla gorilla. The sequence goes on along the minus strand of NC_073233.2, from coordinate 5,936,272 downwards.
AGGTCCAGGGCCCAGGGATAGGTTTGTTTTAGGGTCAGTGCCAGGGCGCAGGGATAGGTTTGTTTTTGGGGTCAGGGCCAGGGCACAGGGTTAGGGTTGTTGTAGGGTCAGGGCCAGGGCACAGTGTTAGAGTTGTTGTAGGGTCAGGGCCACGACCCTGGGTTAGGCTTGTTTTAGGGTCAGGGCCAGCGCCCAGGGTTAGGCTTGTTTTAGGGTCAGGGCCAGGGCCCAGGGTTAGGCTTGTTTTAGGGTCAGGGCCAGGGCCCAGGGTTATGGTTGTTTTAGGTTCATGGCCATGGCCCAGGGTTAGGGTTGTTTTAGGGTCAGGGCCATGGCCCAGGTTTAGGGTTGTTTTAGGGTCAGGATCTGGGCCCAGGGTTAGGCTTGTTTTAGTGCCAGGGCCCAGTGTTAGGGTTGTTTTAGGGGCAGGTCCAGGGCCCAGGGTTAGGCTTGTTTTAGGGTCAGGGCCAGGGCCCAGGGTTAGGCTCGTTTTAGTGTCAGGGCCAGGGCCCAGGGTCAGGGTTGTTTTAGGTCAGGGCCAGGGACCAGGGTTAGGGTTGTTTTAGGGTCAGGGACAGGGCCCTCGGTTAGGGTTGTTTCAGGGTCAGGGCCAGGGCCCAGGGTTAGGCTTGTTTTAGGGTCAGGGACAGGGCCCACGGTTAGGGTTGTTTTAGGGTCAGGTCCTGGGCCCCGGTTTAGGTTTGTTTTTGTGCCAGGGCCCAGGGTTAGGGTTGTTTTAGGGTCAGGGACAGGGCCCTGGGTTAGGGTTGTTTTAGGTCATGGCCAGGCCCCAGGGATAGGGTTGTTTTAGGGTCAGGGGCAGGGCCCAGGGTTAGGGTTGTTTTAGGGTCAGGGCCAGGGCCCAGGGTTAGGCTTGTTTTAGGATCAGGTCCTGGGCCCAAGGTTAGGCTTGTTTTAGGGTCAGGGCCAGGTCCCTGGATTGGGCTTGTTTTAGGGTCAGGGACAGGGCCCAGGGTTAGGGTTGTTTGAGGGTCAGGGCCATGGCCCAGGGTTAGGCTTGTTTTAGGGTCAGGGCCAGGGCCCAGGGTTAGGGTTGTTTTAGGGTCAGGGCCAGGGCCCAGAGTTAGGGTTGTTTCAGGTTCAGGGCCAGGGCCCAGGGTTACGGTTGTTTTAGGGTCAGGACCTGGGCCCTGGTTTAGGCTTGTTTTAGTGCCAGGGCCCAGGGTTAGTGTTGTTTTAGGGTAAGGGTCAGGGCCCAGGGTCAGGGTTGTTTTAGGTCAGGGCCAGGGCCCAGTATTAGGGTTGTTTTAGGTTTAGGGCCAGGGCCCAGGTTTAGGGGTGTTTTAGGGTCAGGGCCAGGTCCCAGGGTTAGGCTTGTTTTAGGGTCAGGGCCAGGGCCCAGGGTCAGGGTCGTTTTAGGTCAGGGCCAGGGCCCAGCATTAGGGTTGTTTTAGGGTCAGGGTCAGGGCACAGGTTTAGGCTTGTTTTAGGGTCAGGGCCAGGTCCCAGGGTTAGGCTTGTTTTAGGGTCAGGGCCAGGGCCCAGGGTTAGGCTTGTTTTAGGGTCAGGGCCAGGGCCCAGTGTTATGGTTGTTTTAGGGTCATTGCCAGGGCCCAGCGTTAGGGTTTTTTTAGGGTCAGGGCCAGGGCCCAGGGTTTGGGTTGTTTTAGGGTCAGGACCTGGGCCCAGGGTTAGCCTTGATTTAGTGCCAGGGCCGAGGGTTCGGGTTGTTTTAGGGTCAGGGCCAGGGCCCAGGGTCAGGGTTGTTTTAGGTCAGGGCCAGGGCCTAGCATTAGGGTTGTTTTAGGGTCAGGGCCAGGGCCCAGGTTTAGGGGTGTTTTAGGGTCAGGGCCAGGGCCCAGGGTTAGGGTTGTGTTAGGTCAGGTCCAGGGCCCAGGGATAGGTTTGTTTTAGGGTCAGTGCCAGGGCGCAGGGATAGGTTTGTTTTTGGGGTCAGGGCCAGGGCACAGGGTTAGGGTTGTTGTAGGGTCAGGGCCAGGGCACAGTGTTAGAGTTGTTGTAGGGTCAGGGCCACGACCCTGGGTTAGGCTTGTTTTAGGGTCAGGGCCAGCGCCCAGGGTTAGGGTTGTTTTAGGGTCAGGGCCAGGTCCCAGGGTTAGGCTTGTTTTAGGGTCAGGGCCAGGGCCCAGGGTTAGGCTTCTTTTAGGGTCAGGGCCAGGGCCCAGCATTTGGGTTGTTTTAGGTTCATGGCCAGGGCCCAGGGTTAGGGTTGTTTTAGGGTCAGGGCCATGGCCCAGGTTTAGGGTTGTTTTAGGGTCAGGATCTGGGCCCAGGGTTAGGCTTGTTTTAGTGCCAGGGCCCATTGTTAGGTTTGTTTTAGGGGCAGGTCCAGGGCCCAGGGTTAGGCTTGTTTTAGGGTCAGGGCCAGGGCCCAGGGTTAGGCTTGTTTTAGTGCCAGGGCCCAGGGTTAGGGTTTTTTTAGGTTCGGGTACCAAGGTTAGGCTTGTTTTAGAATCAGGGCCCAGAGTTAGGATTGTTTTAGGGTCATGGCCAGGGCCCAGGGTTAGGGTTGTTTTAGGGTCAGGGCCAGGGCCCAGGGTTAGGGTTGTTTTAGTGTCAGGGCCAGGGCCCAGGGTCAGGGTTGTTTTAGGTCAGGGCCAGGGACCAGGGTTAGGCTTGTTTTAGGGTCAGGGACAGGGCCCTCGGTTAGGGTTGTTTCAGGGTCAGGGCCAGGGCCCAGGGTTAGGCTTGTTTTAGGGTCAGGGACAGGGCCCACGGTTAGGGTTGTTTTAGGGTCAGGTCCTGGGCCCCGGTTTAGGGTTGTTTTTGTGCCAGGGCCCAGGGTTAGGGTTGTTTTAGGGTCAGGGACAGGGCCCTGGGTTAGGGTTGTTTTAGGTCATGGCCAGGCCCCAGGGATAGGGTTGTTTTAGGGTCAGGGGCAGGGCCCAGGGTTAGGGTTGTTTTAGGGTCAGGGCCAGGGCCCAGTTTTAGGCTTTTTTTAGGATCAGGTCCTGGGCCCAAGGTTAGGCTTGTTTTAGGGTCAGGGCCAGGGCCCTGGATTGGGCTTGTTTTAGGGTCAGGGACAGGGCCCAGGGTTAGGGTTGTTTGAGGGTCAGGGCCAGGGCCCAGGGTTAGGCTTGTTTTAGGGTCAGGGCCAGGGCCCAGGGTTAGGGTTGTTTTAGGGTCAGGGCCAGGGCCCAGAGTTAGGGTTGTTTCAGGTTCAGGGCCAGGGCCCAGGGTTACGGTTGTTTTAGGGTCAGGACCTGGGCCCTGGTTTAGGCTTGTTTTAGTGCCAGGGCCCAGAGTTAGTGTTGTTTTAGGTCAGGGCCAGGGCCCAGTATTAGGGTTGTTTTAGGTTTAGGGCCAGGGCCCAGGTTTAGGGGTGTTTTAGGGTCAGGGCCAGGTCCCAGGGTTAGGCTTGTTTTAGGGTCAGGGCCAGGGCCCAGGGTTAGGCTTGTTTTAGGGTCAGGGCCAGGGCCCAGGGTTAGGGTTGTTTTAGGGTCAGGGCCAGGGCCCAGCGTTAGGGTTGTTTTAGGGTCAGGACCAGGGCCCAGGGTTAGAGTTGTTTTAGTTTCAGGACCTGGGCCCAGGGTTAGGCTTGTTTTAGTGCCAGGGTCCAGGGTGAGGGTTGTTTTAGGGTCAGGGCCAGGACCCAGGGTCAGGGTTGTTTTAGGTCCGGGCCAGGGCCCAGCATTAGGGTTGTTTTAGGGTCAGGGACAGGGCCCAGGTTTAGGGGTGTTTTAGGGTCAGGGCCAGGGCCCAGGGTAAGGGTTGTTTCAGTGTCAGGGCCAGGGCCCAGGGTTAGGGTTGTTTTAGGGTCAGGGCCAGGGTCCAGGGTAAGGGTTGTTTCAGTGTCAGGGCCAGGACCCAGGATTAGGGTTGTTTAAGGGTTAGGGCCAGGGCCCAGGGTTATGGTTATTTTAGGGTCAGTACCCAGGGTTAGGGTTGTTTTAGGGTCAGTGCCCAGGGTTAGGGTTGTTTTAGGGTCAGGTCCAGGACCCAGGGATAGGCTTGTTTTAGGGTCAGGGCCAGGGCCCAGGGTTAGGCTTGTTTTAGGGTCAGGGCCAGGGCCCAGGGTTAGGCTTGTTTTAGAGTCAGGGCCAGGGCCCAGGGTTAGGGTTGTTTTAGGGTCAGGGCCAGGGCCCAGCGTTAGGGTTGTTTTAGGGTCAGGACCAGGGCCCAGGGTTAGAGTTGTTTTAGTTTCAGTACCTGGGCCCAGGGTTAGGCTTGTTTTAGTGCCAGGGCCCAGGGTTAGGGTTGTTTTAGGGTCAGGACCAGGGTGCAGGGTAAGGGTTGTTTCAGTGTCAGGGCCAGGGTCCAGGGTTAGGGTTGTTTTAGGGTCAGGGCCAGGGTCCAGGGTAAGGGTTGTTTCAGTGTCAGGGCCAGGGCCCAGGATTAGGGTTGTTTTAGGGTTAGGGCCAGGGCCCAGGGTTATGGTTATTTTAGGGTCAGTACCCAGGGTTAGGGTTGTTTTAGGGTCAGTGCCCAGGGTTAGGTTTGTTTTAGGGTCAGGTCCAGGACCCAGGGATAGGCTTGTTTTAGGGTCAGGGCCAGGGCCCAGGTTTAGGGTTTTTTTAGGGTCAGGTCCAGGGCCCAGGGTTAGGCTTGTTTTAGGGTCAGGGCCAGGGCCCAGAGTTAGGCTTGTTTTAGGGTCAGGGCCAGGGCCCAGGGCTAGGCTTGTTTTAGGGTCAGGTCTAAGGCCCAGGGTTAGGCTTGTTTTAGGATCAGGGCCAGGGCCCACGATTAGGTTTGTTTTGGGGTCAGGGCCAGGGCCCAGGATTAAGCTTGTTTTAGGGTCAGGGCCAGCGCCCAGCATTAGGGTTGTTGTAGGTTCAGGGCCAGGGCCCAGGATTAGGCTTGTTTTAGGGTCAAGGACAGGGCCCAGGTTTAGGGTTGTATTAGGGTCAGGACCTGGGCCCAGGGTTAGGCTTGTTTTAGTGCCAGGGCCCAGGGTTAGGGTTGTTTTAGGGTCAGGGCCAGGGCCCAGGTTTAGGGTTGTTTTACGTCAGGGCCAGGGCCCAGGGTTAGGGTTGTTTTAGGTCAGGGCCAGGTCCCAGGGTTAGGGTTGTTTTAGGGTCAGGGCCAGGACCCAGGGTTAGGGTTGTTTTAGGGTCAGGGCCAGGGCCCAGGTTTAGGGTTCTTTTAGGGTCAGGGCCAGGGCCCAGGTTTAGGCTTGTTTTAGGGTCAGGGCCAGGGCCCAGGGTTAGGCTTGTTTTAGGGTCAGGGCCAGGGCCGAGCGTTAGGCTTGTTTTAGGGTCAGGGACAGGGCTCAGGTTTAGGGTTGTTTTAGGGTCAGGGCCAGGGCCCAGGGTTGGGATTGTTTTAGGGTCAGGGCCAGGGCCCAGGGTTAGGGTTGTTTTAGGGTCAGGACCTGGGCCCAGTGTTAGGCTTGTTTTAGTGCCAGGGCCCAGAGTTAGGGTTGTTTTATGGTCAGGGCCAGGGCCCAGGGTTAGGGTTGTTTTAGGTCAGGGCCAGGGCCCAGGATTAGGGTTGTTTTAGGGTCAGGGCCACGGCCCAGGTTTAGGCTTGTTTTAGGGTCAGGGCCAGGGCTCAGGGTTTGGCTTGTTTTAGGGTCAGGGCCAGGGCCCAGGGTTAGGGTTGTTTTAGGGTCAGGGCCAGGGCCCAGCGTTAGGGTTTTTTTAGGGTCAGGGCCAGGGCCCAGGGTTAAGCTTGTTTTAGGGTCAGGGCCAGCGCCCAGCGTTAGGGTTGTTGTAGGTTCAGGGCCAGGGCCCAGGATTAGGCTTGTTTTAGGGTCAAGGACAGGGCCCAGGGTTAGGGTTGTATTAGGGTCAGGACCTGGGCTCAGGGTTAGGCTTGTTTTAGTGCCAGGGCCCAGGGTTAGGCTTGTTTTAGGTTCAGGGCCAGGGCCGAGCGTTAGGCTTGTTTTAGGGTCAGGGACAGGGCCCAGGTTTAGGGTTGTTTTAGGGTCAGGGCCAGGGCCCAGGGTTAGGATTGTTTTAGGGTCAAGGACAGGGACCAGGGTTAGGGTTGTATTAGGGTCAGGACCTGGGCTCAGGGTTAGGCTTGTTTTAGTGCCAGGGCCCAGGGTTAGGATTGTTTTAGGGTCAGGGCCAGGGCCCAGGTTTAGGGTTGATTTAGGTCAGGGCCAGGGCCCAGGGTTAGGGTTGTTTTAGGTCAGGGCCAGGTCCCAGGGTTAGGGTTGTTTTAGGGTCAGGGCCAGGACCCAGGGTTAGGGTTGTTTTAGGGTCAGGGCCAGGGCCCAGGGTTAGGCTTGTTTTAGGTTCAGGGCCAGGGCCGAGCGTTTGGCTTGTTTTAGGGTCAGGGACAGGGCCCAGGTTTAGGGTTGTTTTAGGGTCAGGGCCAGGGCCCAGGGTTAGGATTGTTTTAGGGTCAGGGCCAGGGCCCAGGGTTAGGGTTGTTTTAGGGTCAGGACCTGGGCCCTGTGTTAGGCTTGTTTTAGTGGCACGGCGCAGAGTAAGGTTTGTTTTAGGGTCAGGGACAGGGCCCAGGTTTAGGGGTGTTTTAGGGTTAGGGCCAGGGTCCAGGTTAAGGGTTGTTTCAGTGTCAGGGCCAGGGCCCAGGGTTAGGGTTGTTTTAGGGTCAGGGCCAGGGCCCAGGGTTATGGTTATTTTAGGGTCAGTGCCCAGGGTTAGGGTTGTTTTAGAGTCAGTTCCCAGGGTTAGGGTTGTTTTAGGGTCAGGGCCAGGGCGCAGGGATACGTTTGTTTTAGGGTCAGGGCCAGGGCACAGGGTTAGGGTTGTTGTAGGGTCAGGGCCACGGCCCTGGGTTAGGCTTGTTTTAGGGTCAGGGCCAGCGCCCAGGGTTAGGGTTGTTTTAGGGTGAGGGCCAGGGCCCAGGGTTAGGCTTGTTTTAGGGTCAGGGCCAGGGCCCAAGGTTAGGCTTGTTTTAGGGTCAGGGCCAGGGCCCAGCATTTGGGTTGTTTTAGGTTCACGGCCAGGGCCCAGGGTTAGGGTTGTTTTAGGGTCAGGGACATGGCCCAGGTTTAGGGTTGTTTTAGGGTCAGGACCTGGGCCCAGTGTTAGGCTTGTTTTAGTGCCAGGGCCCAGTGTTAGGGTTGTTTTAGGGGCAGGTCCGGGGCCCAGGGTTAGGGTTGTTTTAGGTCAGGGCCAGGGCCCAGGGTTAGGGTTGTTTTAGGTCAGGGCCAGGTCCCAGGGTTAGGGTTGTTTTAGGGTCAGGGCCAGGGCCCAGTGGTACGGTTGTTTTAGGGTCAGGGCCAGGTCCCAGGGTTAGGCTTGTTTTAGGGTCAGGGCCAGGGCCCAGGGTAGGTTTGTTTTAGGGTCAGGGCCAGGGCCCAGGGTTAGGCTTGTTTTAGGTTCAGGGACAGGGCCCAGATTTAGGGTTGTTTTAGGGTCAGGGCCAGGGCCCAGGATTAGGCTTGTTTTAGGGTCAGGGCCAGGGCCCGGGGTTAGGGTTGTTTTAGGGTCAGGACCTGGGCCCAGTGTTAGGCTTGTTTTAGTGCCAGGGCCCAGGGATAGGGTTGTTTTAGGGTCAGGGCCAGGGCCCAGGGTTAGGCTTGTTTTAGGGTCAGGGCCAGGGCCCAGTATTAGGCTTGTTTTAGGGTCAAGGACCGGGTTCAGCGTTAGGGTTGTTTTAGGGTCAGGGCCAGGGCCCAGGGGTAGGCTTGTTTTAGCGTCAGGGCCAGAGCCCAGGGTTAGGGTTGTTTTAGGGTCAGGGCCAGGGCCCAGGGTTAGGGTTGTTTTACAGTCAGGGCCAGGGCTCAGGGTTAGGGTTGTTTTAGGGTCAGGTCCAGGGCCCAGGTTTAGGGTTGTTTTAGGGTCAGGGCCGGGGCCCAGGGTTAGGCTTGTTTTACGGTCAGAGCCAGGGCTTAGGGTTAGGGTTGTTTTAGGGTCATGTCCAGGGCCCAGGGTTAGGGTTGTTTTAGGGTCAGGGCCAGTGCCCAGGGATAGGGTTGTTTTAGGGTGAGGGCCAGGGCCCAGAGTTAGGGTTGTTTTAGGGTCAGGGCCAGGGTCCAGGGTAAGAGTTGTTTCAGTTTCTGGGCCAGGGCCCATGGTTAGGGTTGTTTTAGGGTCAGGGCTAGGGCCTAGGGTTATGGTTATTTTAGGATCAGTGCCCATGGTTAAGGTTGTTTTAGGGTCAGTGCCCAGGGTTAGGGTTGTTTTATGGTCAGGTCCAAGGCCCAGGGTTAGGCTTGTTTTAGGGTCAGGGCCACGGCCCAGGGTTAGGGTTGTTTTAGGGTCAGGGCCAAGGCCCAGGTTTAGGCTTGTGTTAGGGTTTCGGCCAGGTCCCATTGTTAGGGTTGTTTTAGGGTCTGGGCCCAGGGTTAGGGTTGTTTTAGGGTGAGTGCCCATGGTTGGGTTTATTTTAGGGTCAGGGCCAGGCCCAGGGTTAGGTTTGTTTTAGGGTCAGGGCCAGGGCCCAGCGTTAGTTTTTTTTTAGGGTCAGGGCCAGGGCCCATGGTTAGGCTTGATTTAGGGTCAGGGCCAGGGCCCAGGGTTAGGGTTGTTTTAGGGTCAGGGCCAGGGCCCAGGGTTAGGGTTGTTTTAGGGTCAGGGCCAGGGCCCAGGGTTAGGCATGTTTTAGGGTCAGGGCCAGGGCCCAGGGTTAGGCTTGTTTTAGGGTCAGAGCCAGGGCCCAGGGTTAGGGTTGTTTTAGGGTCAGGGTTAGGGCCAGGGCCCAGGGTTAGGGTTGTTTAGTGTCAGGGCGAGGGCCGAGGGTTAGGCCTGTTTTAGGGTCAGGGCCAGGACCCAGGTTTAGGGTAGTTTTAGGGTGAGGGCCAGGGCCCAGGTTTAGGCTTGTTTTAGGGTCAGGGCCAGGGCCCAGGGTTAGGATTGTTTTAGTGCCAGGGCCCAGGGTTAGGGTTTTTTTAGGTTCGGGTCCCAAGGTTAGGCTTGTTTTAGGATCAGGGCCCAGGGTTAGGATTGTTTTAGGGTAATGGCCAGGGCCCAGGGTTAGGGTTGTTTTAGGGTCAGGGCCAGGGCCCAGGGTCAGGTTTGTTTTAGGTCAGGGCCAGGGACCAGGGTTAGGCTTGTTTTAGGGTCAGGGACAGGGCCCTCGGTTAGGGTTGTTTTAGGGTCAGGGCCAGGGCCCAGGGTTAGGCTTGTTTTAGGGTCAGGGACAGGGCCCACGGTTAGGGTTGTTTTAGGGTCAGGTCCTGGGCCCCGGTTTAGGGTTGTTTTTGTGCCATGGCCCAGGGTTAGGGTTGTTTTAGGGTCAGGGCCAGGGCCCAGGGTTACGGTTGTTTTAGCGTCAGGACCTGGGCCCTGGTTTAGGCTTGTTTTAGTGCCAGGTCCCAGGGTTAGTGTTGTTTTAGGGTCAGGGTCAGGGCCCAGGGTCAGGGTTGTTTTAGGTCAGGGCCAGGGCCCAGCATTACGGTTGTTTTAGGTTCAGGGCCAGGGCCCAGGTTTAGGGGTGTTTTCGGGTCAGGGCCAGGGCCCAGGGTTAGGCTTGTTTTAGGGTCAGGGCCAGGGCCCAGGGTTAGTCTTGTTTTAGGGTCAGGGCCAGGGCCCAGGGATAGGGTTGTTTAAGGGTCAGGGCCAGGGCCCAGCGTTAGGGTTGTTTTAGGGTCAGGGCCAGGGCCCAGGGTTAGAGTTGTTTTAGTTTCAGGACCTGGGCCCAGGGTTAGGCTTGTTTCAGTGCCAGGGCCCAGGGTTAGGGTTGTTTTAGGGTCAGGGCCAGGGCCCAGGGTCAGGGTTGTTTTAGGTCCGGGTCAGGGCCCAGCATTAGGGTTGTTTTAGGGTCAGGAACAGGGCCCAGGTTTAGGGGTGTTTTAGGGTCAGGGCCAGGGCCCAGGGTAAGGGTTGTTTCCGTGTCAGGGCCAGGGCCCAGGGTTAGGGTTGTTTTAGGGTCAGGGCCAGGGTCCAGGGTAAGGGTTGTTTCCGTGTCAGGGCCAGGGCCCAGGGTTAGGGTTGTTTTAGGGTCAGGGCCAGGGCCCAGGGTTAGGGTTGTTTTAGGGTCAGGGCCCAGGGTTAAGTTTGTTTTGGGGTCACGGCCCAGGGTTAGGGTTGTTTTAGTGTGAGTGCCCATGGTGGGCTTTATTTTAGGGTCAGGGCCAGGGCCTAGGGTTAGGTTTGTTTTAGGGTCTGGGCCAGGGCCCAGGGTTAGGTTTGTTTTAGGGTCAGGGCCAGGGCCCAGGGTTAGGCATGTTTTAGAGTCAGGGCCAGGGCCCAGGGTTAGGGTTGTTTTACGGTCAGGGCCATGGCCCAGGGTTAGGTTTGTTTTAGGGTCAGGGCCAGGGCCTAGGGTTAGGTTTGTTTTAGGGTCAGGGCCTGGGCCCAGGGTTAGGGTTGTTTTAGGTTCAGGGCCAGGGCCCAGAGCTATGGTTGTTTTAGGGTCAGGGCCAGGGCCCAGGGTGAGGATTGTTTTAGGGTCAGGGCCAGGGCCCAGGGTTAGGGTTGTTTTAGGGTCAGGGCCAGGGCCCAGCGTTAGGGTTGTTTTAGGGTCAGCGCCAGGGCCCAGGGTTAGGGTTGTTTTAGGGTCAGGACCTGGGCCCAGGGTTAGGCTTCTTTTAGTGTCAGGGCCCAGGGTTCGGGTTGTTTTAGGGTCAGGGCCAGGGCCCAGGGTCAGGGTTGTTTTAGGTCAGGGCCAGGGCCCAGGTTTAGGGGTGTTTTAGGGTCAGGGCCAGGGCCCAGCATTAGGGTTGTTTTAGGGTCAGGGCCAGGGCCCAGAGTTAGGCTTGATTTAGGTTCAGGGCCAGGTCCCAGGGTTAGGCTTGTTTTAGGGTCAGGGCCAGGGCCCAGGGATAGGGTTGTTTTAGGGTCAGGGCCAGGGCCCTGGGTTCGGGTTGTTTTAAGGTCAGGGCTAGGGCCCAGGGTTAGGCTTGTTTTAGGGTCAGGGCCAGGGCCCAGGGATAGGGTTGTTTTAGGGTCACGTCCAGTGCCCAAGGTTAGGCTTGTTTTAGGGTCAGGGCCTGGGCCCAGCGTTAGGGTTGTTTTAGGGTATGGACCTGGGCCCAGGGTTTGGCTTGTTTTAGTACCAGGGCCCAGGGTTAGGGTTGTTTTAGGGAGAGGGCCAGGGCCCACGGTTAGGGTTGTTTTAGGTCAGGGCCAGGGCCCAGGGTTATGGTTATTTTAGGGTCAGTGCCCAGGGTTAAGGTTGTTTTAGGGTCAGGGCCCAGGATTAGGGCTGTTTTAGGGTGAGTGCTCATGGTTGGGTTTATTTTAGCGTCAGGTCCTGGGCCTAGGGTTAGGTTTGTTTTAGGGTCAGGGCCAGGGCCCAGGGTTAGGGTTGTTTTAGGGTCAGGGCCAGGGCCCAGGGTTAGGCTTGTTTTAGGGTCAGTGCCATGCCCCAGGGTTAGGGTTGTTTTAGGGTCAGGGCCAGGGCCCAGGGTTAGGTTTGTTTTAGGGTCAGGGCCAGGGCCCAGGGTTAGGTTTGTTTTAGGGTCAGGGCATGGGCCCAGGGTTAGGGTTGTTTTAGGTTCAGGGCCAGGGCCCAGAGTTATGGTTGTTTTAGGGTCAGGGCCAGGGCCCAGGGTTAGGATTGATTTAGGGTCAGGACCTGGGCCCAGGTTTAGGCTTGTTTTAGGGTCAGGGCCAGGGTCCAGGGTTAGGCTTGTTTTAGGGTCAGGGACAGGGCCCAGGGTTAGGCTTGTTTTAGTGCCAGGGCCCAGGGTTAGGGTTTTTTTAGGTTTGGGGCCCAGGGTTAGGCTTGTTTTAGGATCAGGGCCCAGGGTTAGGGTTGTTTTAGGGTCATGGCCAGCGCCCAGGGTTAGGGTTGTTTTAGGGTCAGGGCCAGGGCCCACGGTTAGGCTTGTTTTAGGGTCAGGGACAGGGCCCAGGGTCAGGGTTGTTTTAGGTCAGGGCCAGGGCCCTGGGTTAGTCTTGTTTTAGGGTCAGGGACAGGGCCCACGGTAAGGGTTGTTTTAGGGTCAGGACCAGGGCCCAGGGTTAGGGTTGTTTTAGGGTCAGGTCCTGGGCCTAGGGTTAGGGTTGTTTTTGTTCCAGGGCCCAGGGTTAGGGTCGTTTTAGGGTCAGGGCCAGGGCCCCGGGTTAGGGTTGTTTTAGGTCATGGCCACGGCCCAGGGATAGGGTTGTTTTAGGGTCAGGGCCAGGGCGCAGGATTAGGGTTGTTTTAGGGTCAGGGCCAGGGCCCAGGGTTAGGCTTGTTTTAGGGTCAGGTCCTGGGCCCACGGTTAGGCTTGTTTTAGGGTGAGGGCCAGGGCCCAGGAATAGGCTTGTTTTAGGGTCAAGGACAGGGCCCAGGTTTAGGGTTGTTTTAGGGTCAGGGCCAGGGCCCAGGGTTAGGCTTGTTTTAGGGTCAGAGCCAGGGCCCAGGGTTAGGGTTGTTTTAGGGTCAGGGCCAGTGCCCAGGGTTAGTGTTATTTTAGTGTCAGGGCCATGGCCCAGGGTTAGGGTTGTTTTAGGGTCAGGGCCAGGGCCCAGGGTTAGGGTTGTTTTAGGGTCAGGACATGGGGCTTGGTTTAGGCTTGTTTTAGTGCCAGGGCCCAGGGTTAGGGTTGTTTTAGGGTCAGGGCCAGGGACCAGGGTCAGGGTTGTTTTAGGTCAGGGCCAGGGCCCAGCATTAGGGTTGTTTTAGGGTCAGGGCCAGGGCCCAGGTTTAGGGGTGTTTTAGGGTCAGGGCCAGGGCCCAGGATTAGGCTTGTTTTAGGGTCAGGGCCAGGGCCCAGGGATAGGGTTGTTTTAGGGTCAGGTCCAGGGCCCAGGGTTAGGGTTGTTTTAGGGTCAGGGCCAGGGCCGAGGGTTAGGCTTGTTTTAGGGTCAGGGCCGGGGCCCAGGTTTAGGGTTGTTTTAGGGTCAGAGACAGGGTCCAAGGTTAGGGTTGTTTTAGGGTCAGGGCCAGGGCGCAGCGTTAGGGTTGTTTTAGGGTCAGAGCCAGGGCCCAGGGTTAGGGTTGTTTTAGGGTCAGGACCTGGGCCCAGGGTTAGGCTTCTTTTAGTGCCAGGGCCCAGGGTTCGGGTTGTTTTAGGGTCAGGGCCAGGGCCCAGGGTCAGGGTTGTTTTAGGTCAGGGCCAGGGCCCAGATTTAGGGGTGTTTTAGGGTCCGGGCCAGGGCCCAGCGTTAGGGTTGTTTTAGGGTCAGGGCCAGGGCCCAGGGTTAGGCTTGTTTTAGGTTCAGGGCCAGGTCCCAGGGTTAGGCTTGTTTTAGGGTCAGGGCCAGGGCCCAGGGTTAGGCTTGTTTTAGGGTCAGGGACAGGGCCCAGGGTTAGGGTTGTTTTAAGGTCAAGGCCAGGGACCAGGGTTAGGCTTGTTTTAGGGTCAGGGCCAGGGCCCAGGGTTAGGCTTGTTTTAGGGTCAGGGCCAGGGCCCAGGGATAGGGTTGTTTTAGGGTCAGGGACAGGGCCCAGGGTTAGGCTTGTTTTAGGGTCAGGGCCAGGGCCCAGGGTTAGGGTTGTTTTAGGGTCAGGGCCAGGGCCCAGGGAAAGGGTTGTTTTAGCGTCAGGGCCAGTGCCCAGGGTTAGGCTTGCTTTAGGGTCAGGGCCTGGGCTCAGGGTTAGGGTTGTTTTAGGGTCACGACCTGGGCCCAGGGTTAGGCTTGTTTTAGTACCAGGGCCCAGGGTTAGGGTTGTTTTAGGGTCAGGGCCAGGGCCCACGTTTAGGGTTGTTTTAGGTCAGGGCCAGGGCCCAGGGTTAGGGTTGTTTTAGGTCAGGGCCAGTTCCCAGGGTAAGGCTTGTTTTAGGGTCAGGGCCAGGGCCCAGGGTTAGGGTTGTTTTATTTTCAGGGCTAGTGCCCAGTGTTAGGGTTGTTTTAGGGTCAGGGCGAGGGCCCAGGGTTAGTGTTGTTTTAGGGTCAGGGCGAGGGCCCAGAATTAGGCTTGTTTTAGGGTCAGGGCCAGGGCCCTGGGTTAGGCTTGTTTTAGGGTCAGGGCCAGGGCCCAGGTTTAGGCTTGTTTTAGGGTCAGGGCCAGGGCCCAGGGTTAGGGATGTTTTACGGTCAGGGCCAGGGCCCAGGGTTAGGGTTGTTTTAGGGTCAGGGTCTGGGCCCAGGTTTAGGGTTGTTTTAGGGTCAGGGCCAGGGCCCAGGGTTAGGGTTGTTTTACGGTCAGGGCCAGGGCTCAGGGTTAGGGTTGTTTTAGGGTCATGTCCAGGGCCCACGGTTAGTGTTGTTTTAAGGTCATGTCCAGGGCCCACGGTTAGGGTTGTTTTAGGGTCAGGTCCAGGGCCCAGGATTAGGGTTGTTTTAGGGTCACGGTCAGGGCCCAGGGTTAGGGTTGTTTTAGGGTTAGTGCCAGGTTCCTGGGTAAGGGTTGTTTCAGTGTCAGGGCCAGGTCCCAGGGTTAGGGTTGTTTTAGGGTCAGGGCCAGGGCCCAGGGTTATGGTTATTTTAGGGTCAGTGCCCAGGGTTAAGGTTGTTTTAGGGTCCGGGCCCAGGGTTAGGGTTGTTTTAGGGTGAGTGCTCATGGTTGGGTTTATTTTAGGGTCAGGGCCAGGGCCTAGGGTTAGGTTTGTTTTAGGGTCTGGGCCAGGGCCCAGGGTTAGGGTTGTTTTAGGGTCAGGGCCAGGGCCCAGGGTTAGGGTTGTTTTAGGGTCAGGGCCAGGGCCAAAGGTTAGGGTTGTTTTAGGGTCAGGGCCAGGGCCCAGGGTTAGGTTTGTTTTAGGGTCAGGGCCAGGGCCCAGGGTTAGGTTTGTTTTAGGGTCAGGGCCTGGGCCCAGGGTTAGGGTTGTTTTAGGTTCAGGGCCAGGGCCCAGAGTTATGGTTGTTTTAGGGTCAGGGCCAGGGCCCAGGGTTAGGATTGTTTTAGGGTCAGGACCTGGGCCCAGGTTTAGGCTTGTTTTAGGGTCAGGGCCAGGGTCCAGGGTTAGGCTTGTTTTAGGGTCAGGGACAGGGCCCAGGGTTAGGCTTGTTTTAGTGCCAGGGCCCAGGGTTAGGGTTTTTTTAGGTTTGGGGCCCAGGGTTAGGCTTGTTTTAGGATCAGGGCCCAGGGTTAGGGTTGTTTTAGGGTCATGGCCAGCGCCCAGGGTTAGGGTTGTTTTAGGGTCAGGGCCAGGGCCCACGGTTAGGCTTGTTTTAGGGTCAGGGACAGGGCCCAGGGTCAGGGTTGTTTTAGGTCAGGGCCAGGGCCCTGGGTTAGTCTTGTTTTAGGGTCAGGGACAGGGCCCACGGTAAGGGTTGTTTTAGGGTCAGGACCAGGGCCCAGGGTTAGGGTTGTTTTAGGGTCAGGTCCTGGGCCTAGGGTTAGGGTTGTTTTTGTTCCAGGGCCCAGGGTTAGGGTCGTTTTAGGGTCAGGGCCAGGGCCCCGGGTTAGGGTTGTTTTAGGTCATGGCCACGGCCCAGGGATAGGGTTGTTTTAGGGTCAGGGCCAGGGCGCAGGATTAGGGTTGTTTTAGGGTCAGCGCCAGGGCCCAGGGTTAGGCTTGTTTTAGGGTGAGGGCCAGGTCCCAGGAATAGGCTTGTTTTAGGGTCAAGGACAGGGCCCAGGTTTAGGGTTGTTTTAGGGTCAGGGCCAGGGCCCAGGGTTAGGCTTGTTTTAGGGTCAGAGCCAGGGCCCAGGGTTAGGGTTGTTTTAGGGTCAGGGCCAGTGCCCAGGGTTAGTGTTGTTTTAGGGTTAGGGCCATGGCCCAGGGTTAGGGTTGTTTTAGGGTCAGGGCCAGGGCCCAGGGTTAGGGTTGTTTTAGGGTCAGGACATGGGCCTAGGTTTAGGCTTGTTTTAGTGCCAGGGCCCAGGGTTAGGGTTGTTTTAGGGTCAGGGCCAGGGACCAGGGTCAGGGTTGTTTTATGTCAGGGCCAGGGCCCAGCATTAGGGTTGTTTTAGGGTCAGGGCCAGGGCCCAGGTTTAGGGGTGTTTTAGGGTCAGGGCCAGGGCCCAGGATTAGGCTTGTTTTAGGGTCAGGTCCAGGGCCCAGGGATAGGGTTGTTTTAGGGTCAGGTCCAGGGCCCAGGGTTAGGGTTGTTTTAGGGTCAGGGCCAGGGCCGAGGGTTAGGCTTGTTTTAGGGTCAGGCCCGGGGCCCAGGTTTAGGGTTGTTTTGGGGTCAGAGACAGGGTCCAGGGTTAGGGTTGTTTTAGGGTCAGTGCCAGGGCCCAGGGTTAGGCTTGTTTTAGGGTCAGGGCCAGGGCCCTGGTTTAGGCTTGTTTTAGGGTCAGGGCCAGGGCCAACGGTTAGGGTTGTTTTAGGTTAAGAGCCAGGGCCCAGGGTTAGGGTTGTTTTAGTGTCAGGGCCAGGTCCCAGGGTTAGGGTTGTTTTAGGGTCAGGTTCAGGGCCCATGGTTAGGGTTGTTTTAGGGTCAGGGCCAGGGCCCAGGGTTAGGCTTGTTTTAGGGTCAGGGCCAGGGCCCAGGGTTAGGGTTGTTTTATGATCAGTGTTAGAGCCAGGGCCCAGGGTTAGGGTTGTTATATGGTCAGGGCCAGGGCCCATGGTTATGGTTGTTTTAGGTTTAAGGCCAGGGCCCAGGGTTAGGGTTGTTTTAGGGTCAGGGTCAGGGCCCAGGGTTAGGGTTGTTATAGGGTCAGGGCCAGGGCCCAGGTTTAGGCTTGTTTTAGGGTCAGAGCCAGGGCCCAGGGTTAGGCTTGTTTTAGGGCGAGGGCCCAGGGTTAGGGTTTTTTTAGGTTCGGGGCCCAGGGTTAGGCTTGTTTTAGGATCAGGGCCCAGGGTTAGGGTTGTTTTAGGTCAGGGCCAGGTCCCAGGGTTAGGCTTGTTTTAGAGTCAGGGCCAGGGCCCAGGGTTAGGGTTGTTTTAGGTTCAGGGCCAGTGCCCAGGGTTAGGGTTGTTTTAGGTTCAGGGCGAGGGCCCAGGGTTAGGGTTGTTTTAGGGTCAGGGCCAGTGCCCAGGGTTAGGCTTGTTTTAGGGTCCGGGCCAGGGCCCAGGGTTACTCTTGTTTTAGGGTCAGGGCCAGGGCCCTGGGTTAGGCTTGTTTTAGGGTCAGGGCCAGGGACCCAGGGTTAGGGATGTTTTACGGTGAGGGCCAGGGCCCAGGGTTAGGGTTGTTTCAGGGTCAGGGTCAGAGTCCAGTTTTAGGGTTGTTTTAGGGTCAGGGCCAGGGCCCAGGTTTAGGGTTGTTTTACGGTCTGGGCCAGGGCTCAGGGTTAGGGTTGTTTTAGGGTCATGTCCAGGGCCCACGGTTAGGGTTGTTTTAGGGTCAGGTCCAGGGCCCAGGATTAGGGTTGTTTTAGGGTCATGTCCAGGGCCCACGGTTAGGGTTGTTTTAGGTTCAGGGCCAGGGTCCAGGGTAAGGTTTGTTTCAGTGTCAGGGCCAGGTCCCAGGGTTAGGGTTGTTTTAGGGTCAGGGCCAGTGCCCAGGGTTATGGTTATTTTTGGGTCAGCGCCCAGGGTTAAGGTTGTTGTGGGGTCAGGGCCTAGGGTTAGGGTTGTTTTAGGGTGAGTGCCCATGGTTGGCTTTATTTTAGGGTCAGGGCCAGGGCCCAGCGTTAGGGTTGTTTTAGGGTATTGGCCAGGGCCCAGGGGTAGAGTTGTTTTAGTTTCAGGACCTGGGCCCAGGGTTAGGCTTGTTTTAGTGCCAGGGCCCAGGGTTAGGGTTGTTTTAGGGTCAGGGCCAGGGCCCAGGGTCAGGGTTGTTTTAGGTCCTGGCCAGGGCCCAGCATTAGGGTTGTTTTAGGGTCAGGGACAGGGCCCAGGTTTAGTGGTGTTTTAGGGTCAGGGCCAGGGCCCATGGTAAGGGTTGTCTCAGAGTCAGGGCCAGGGCCCACGGTTAGGGTTGTTTTAGGGTCAGGACCAGGGTCCAGGGTAAGGGTTGTGTCAGTGTCAGGGCCAGCGCCCAGGGTTAGGGTTGTTTTAGGGTCAGGGCCAGGGCCCAGGGTTATGGTTATTTTTGGGTCAGCGCCCAGGGTTAAGGTTGTTTTGGGGTCAGGGCCCAGGGTTAGGGTTGTTTTAGGGTGAGTGCCCATGGTTGGCTTTATTTTAGGGTCAGGGCCAGGGCCTAGGGTTAGGTTTGTTTTAGGGTCTGGGCCAGGGCCCAGGGTTAGGGTTGTTTTAGGGTCAGGGCCAGGGCCCAGGGTTAGGCATGTTTTAGAGTCAGGGCCAGGGCCCAGGGTTAGGGTTGTTTTAGGGTCAGGGCCAGGGCCCAGGGTTAGGTTTGTTTTACGGTCAGGGCCTGGGCCCAGGGTTAGGTTTGTTTTAGGGTCAGGGCCTGGGCCCAGGGTTAGGGTTGTTTTAGGTTCAGGGCCAGGGCCCAGAGCTATGGTCGTTTTAGGGTCAGGGCCAGGGCCGAGGGTGAGGATTGTTTTAGGGTCAGGGCCAGGGCCCAGGGTTAGGGTTGTTTTAGGGTCGGGGCCAGGGCCCAGCGTTAGGGTTGTTTTAAGGTCAGCGCCAGTGCCCAGGGTTAGGGTTGTTTTAGGGTCAGGACCTGGGCCCAGGGTTAGGCTTCTTTTAGTGCCAGGGCCCAGGGTTCGGGTTGTTTTAGGGTCAGGGCCAGGGCCCAGGGTCAGGGTTGTTTTAGGTCAGGGCCAGGGCCCAGGTTTAGGGGTGTTTTAGGGTCAGGGCCAGGGCCCAGCGTTTGGGTTGTTTTAGGGTCAGGGCCAGGGCCCAGAGTTAGGCTTGATTTAGGTTCAGGGCCAGGTCCGACGGTTAGGCTTGTTTTAGGGTCAGGGCCAGGGCCCAGGGATAGGGTTGTTTTAGGGTCAGGGCCAGGGCCCTGGGTTAGGGTTGTTTTAGGGTCAGGGCTAGGGCCCAGGGTTAGGCTTGTTTTAGGGTCAAGGCCAGGGCCCAGGGATAGGGTTGTTTTAGGGTCAGGACCAGTGCCCAGGGTTAGGCTTGTTTTAGGGTCAGGGCCTGGGCCCAGCGTTAGGGTTGTTTTAGGGTATGGACCTGGGCCCAGGGTTAGGCTTGTTTTAGTACCAGGGACCAGGGTTAGGGTTGTTTTAGGGAGAGGGCCAGGGCCCACGGTTAGGGTTGTTTTAGGTCAGCGCCAGGGCCCAGGTTTAGGGTTGTTTTAGGTCAGGGCCAGTTCCCAGGGTTAGGGTTGTTTTAGGGTCAGGGCCAGGGCCCAGGGTTAGGGTTGTTTTAGGTTCAGGGCCAGTGCCCAGGGTTAGGGTTGTTTTAGGGTCAGGGCGAGGGCCCAGGGTTAGGGTTGTTTTAGGGTCAGGGCCAGGGCCCAGGGTTAGGCTTGTTTTAGGGTCAGGGCCAGGGCCCAGGGTTAGGCTCGTTTTAGGGTCAGGGCCAGGGCCCAGGGTTAGGGTTGTTTTAGGGTCAGGGCCCAGGGTTAAGTTTGTTTTGGGGTCACGGCCCAGGGTTAGGGTTGTTTTAGTGTGAGTGCCCATGGTGGGCTTTATTTTAGGGTCAGGGCCAGGGCCTAGGGTTAGGTTTGTTTTAGGGTCTGGGCCAGGGCCCAGGGTTAGGTTTGTTTTAGGGTCAGGGCCAGGGCCCAGGGTTAGGCATGTTTTAGAGTCAGGGCCAGGGCCCAGGGTTAGGGTTGTTTTACGGTCAGGGCCATGGCCCAGGGTTAGGTTTGTTTTAGGGTCAGGGCCAGGGCCTAGGGTTAGGTTTGTTTTAGGGTCAGGGCCTGGGCCCAGGGTTAGGGTTGTTTTAGGTTCAGGGCCAGGGCCCAGAGCTATGGTTGTTTTAGGGTCAGGGCCAGGGCCCAGGGTGAGGATTGTTTTAGGGTCAGGGCCAGGGCCCAGGGTTAGGGTTGTTTTAGGGTCAGGGCCAGGGCCCAGCGTTAGGGTTGTTTTAGGGTCAGCGCCAGGGCCCAGGGTTAGGGTTGTTTTAGGGTCAGGACCTGGGCCCAGGGTTAGGCTTCTTTTAGTGTCAGGGCCCAGGGTTCGGGTTGTTTTAGGGTCAGGGCCAGGGCCCAGGGTCAGGGTTGTTTTAGGTCAGGGCCAGGGCCCAGGTTTAGGGGTGTTTTAGGGTCAGGGCCAGGGCCCAGCATTAGGGTTGTTTTAGGGTCAGGGCCAGGGCCCAGAGTTAGGCTTGATTTAGGTTCAGGGCCAGGTCCCAGGGTTAGGCTTGTTTTAGGGTCAGGGCCAGGGCCCAGGGATAGGGTTGTTTTAGGGTCAGGGCCAGGGCCCTGGGTTCGGGTTGTTTTAAGGTCAGGGCTAGGGCCCAGGGTTAGGCTTGTTTTAGGGTCAGGGCCAGGGCCCAGGGATAGGGTTGTTTTAGGGTCACGTCCAGTGCCCAAGGTTAGGCTTGTTTTAGGGTCAGGGCCTGGGCCCAGCGTTAGGGTTGTTTTAGGGTATGGACCTGGGCCCAGGGTTTGGCTTGTTTTAGTACCAGGGCCCAGGGTTAGGGTTGTTTTAGGGAGAGGGCCAGGGCCCACGGTTAGGGTTGTTTTAGGTCAGGGCCAGGGCCCAGGGTTATGGTTATTTTAGGGTCAGTGCCCAGGGTTAAGGTTGTTTTAGGGTCAGGGCCCAGGATTAGGGCTGTTTTAGGGTGAGTGCTCATGGTTGGGTTTATTTTAGCGTCAGGTCCTGGGCCTAGGGTTAGGTTTGTTTTAGGGTCAGGGCCAGGGCCCAGGGTTAGGGTTGTTTTAGGGTCAGGGCCAGGGCCCAGGGTTAGGCTTGTTTTAGGGTCAGTGCCATGCCCCAGGGTTAGGGTTGTTTTAGGGTCAGGGCCAGGGCCCAGGGTTAGGTTTGTTTTAGGGTCAGGGCCAGGGCCCAGGGTTAGGTTTGTTTTAGGGTCAGGGCATGGGCCCAGGGTTAGGGTTGTTTTAGGTTCAGGGCCAGGGCCCAGAGTTATGGTTGTTTTAGGGTCAGGGCCAGGGCCCAGGGTTAGGATTGATTTAGGGTCAGGACCTGGGCCCAGGTTTAGGCTTGTTTTAGGGTCAGGGCCAGGGTCCAGGGTTAGGCTTGTTTTAGGGTCAGGGACAGGGCCCAGGGTTAGGCTTGTTTTAGTGCCAGGGCCCAGGGTTAGGGTTTTTTTAGGTTTGGGGCCCAGGGTTAGGCTTGTTTTAGGATCAGGGCCCAGGGTTAGGGTTGTTTTAGGGTCATGGCCAGCGCCCAGGGTTAGGGTTGTTTTAGGGTCAGGGCCAGGGCCCACGGTTAGGCTTGTTTTAGGGTCAGGGACAGGGCCCAGGGTCAGGGTTGTTTTAGGTCAGGGCCAGGGCCCTGGGTTAGTCTTGTTTTAGGGTCAGGGACAGGGCCCACGGTAAGGGTTGTTTTAGGGTCAGGACCAGGGCCCAGGGTTAGGGTTGTTTTAGGGTCAGGTCCTGGGCCTAGGGTTAGGGTTGTTTTTGTTCCAGGGCCCAGGGTTAGGGTCGTTTTAGGGTCAGGGCCAGGGCCCCGGGTTAGGGTTGTTTTAGGTCATGGCCACGGCCCAGGGATAGGGTTGTTTTAGGGTCAGGGCCAGGGCGCAGGGTTAGGGTTGTTTTAGGGTCAGGGCCAGGGCCCAGGGTTAGGCTTGTTTTAGGGTCAGGTCCTGGGCCCACGGTTAGGCTTGTTTTAGGGTGAGGGCCAGGGCCCAGGAATAGGCTTGTTTTAGGGTCAAGGACAGGGCCCAGGTTTAGGGTTGTTTTAGGGTCAGGGCCAGGGCCCAGGGTTAGGCTTGTTTTAGGGTCAGAGCCAGGGCCCAGGGTTAGGGTTGTTTTAGGGTCAGGGCCAGTGCCCAGGGTTAGTGTTATTTTAGGGTCAGGGCCATGGCCCAGGGTTAGGGTTGTTTTAGGGTCAGGGCCAGGGCCCAGGGTTAGGGTTGTTTTAGGGTCAGGACATGGGGCTTGGTTTAGGCTTGTTTTAGTGCCAGGGCCCAGGGTTAGGGTTGTTTTAGGGTCAGGGCCAGGGACCAGGGTCAGGGTTGTTTTAGGTCAGGGCCAGGGCCCAGCATTAGGGTTGTTTTAGGGTCAGGGCCAGGGCCCAGGTTTAGGGGTGTTTTAGGGTCAGGGCCAGGGCCCAGGATTAGGCTTGTTTTAGGGTCAGGGCCAGGGCCCAGGGATAGGGTTGTTTTAGGGTCAGGTCCAGGGCCCAGGGTTAGGGTTGTTTTAGGGTCAGGGCCAGGGCCGAGGGTTAGGCTTGTTTTAGGGTCAGGGCCGGGGCCCAGGTTTAGGGTTGTTTTGGGGTCAGAGACAGGGTCCAGGGTTAGGGTTGTTTTAGGGTCAGGGCCAGGGCGCAGCGTTAGGGTTGTTTTAGGGTCAGAGCCAGGGCCCAGGGTTAGGGTTGTTTTAGGGTCAGGACCTGGGCCCAGGGTTAGGCTTCTTTTAGTGCCAGGGCCCAGGGTTCGGGTTGTTTTAGGGTCAGGGCCAGGGCCCAGGGTCAGGGTTGTTTTAGGTCAGGGCCAGGGCCCAGATTTAGGGGTGTTTTAGGGTCCGTGCCAGGGCCCAGCGTTAGGGTTGTTTTAGGGTCAGGGCCAGGGCCCAGGGTTAGGCTTGTTTTAGGTTCATGGCCAGGTCCCAGGGTTAGGCTTGTTTTAGGGTCAGGGCCAGGGCCCAGGGTTAGGCTTGTTTTAGGGTCAGGGACAGGGCCCAGGGTTAGGGTTGTTTTAGGGTCAAGGCCAGGGACCAGGGTTAGGCTAGTTTTAGGGTCAGGGCCAGGGCCCAGGGTTAGGCTTGTTTTAGGGTCAGGGCCAGGGCCCAGGGATAGGGTTGTTTTAGGGTCAGGGACAGGGCCCAGGGTTAGGCTTGTTTTAGGGTCAGGGCCAGGGCCCAGGGTTAGGGTTGTTTTAGGGTCAGGGCCAGGGCCCAGGGAAAGGGTTGTTTTAGCGTCAGGGCCAGTGCCCAGGGTTAGGCTTGCTTTAGGGTCAGGGCCTGGGCTCAGGGTTAGGGTTGTTTTAGGGTCACGACCTGGGTCCAGGGTTAGGCTTGTTTTAGTACCAGGGCCCAGGGTTAGGGTTGTTTTAGGGTCAGGGCCAGGGCCCACGTTTAGGGTTGTTTTAGGTCAGGGCCAGGGCCCAGGGTTAGGGTTGTTTTAGGTCAGGGCCAGTTCCCAGGGTAAGGCTTGTTTTAGGGTCAGGGCCAGGGCCCAGGGTTAGGGTTGTTTTATTTTCAGGGCTAGTGCCCAGTGTTAGGGTTGTTTTAGGGTCAGGGCGAGGGCCCAGGGTTAGTGTTGTTTTAGGGTCAGGGCCAGGGCCCAGAGTTAGGCTTGTTTTAGGGTCAGGGCCAGGGCCCTGGGTTAGGCTTGTTTTAGGGTCAGGGCCAGGGCCCAGGTTTAGGCTTGTTTTAGGGTCAGGGCCAGGGCCCAGGGTTAGGGATGTTTTACGGTCAGGGCCAGGGCCCAGGGTTAGGGTTGTTTTAGGGTCAGGGTCTGGGCCCAGGTTTAGGGTTGTTTTAGGGTCAGGGCCAGGGCCCAGGGTTAGGGTTGTTTTACGGTCAGGGCCAGGGCTCAGGGTTAGGGTTGTTTTAGGGTCATGTCCAGGGCCCACGGTTAGTGTTGTTTTAAGGTCATGTCCAGGGCCCACGGTTAGGGTTGTTTTAGGGTCAGGTCCAGGGCCCAGGATTAGGGTTGTTTTAGGGTCACGGTCAGGGCCCAGGGTTAGGGTTGTTTTAGGGTTAGTGCCAGGTTCCTGGGTAAGGGTTGTTTCAGTGTCAGGGCCAGGTCCCAGGGTTAGGGTTGTTTTAGGGTCAGGGCCAGGGCCCAGGGTTATGGTTATTTTAGGGTCAGTGCCCAGGGTTAAGGTTGTTTTAGGGTCCGGGCCCAGGGTTAGGGTTGTTTTAGGGTGAGTGCTCATGGTTGGGTTTATTTTAGGGTCAGGGCCAGGGCCTAGGGTTAGGTTTGTTTTAGGGTCTGGGCCAGGGCCCAGGGTTAGGGTTGTTTTAGGGTCAGGGCCAGGGCCCAGGGTTAGGGTTGTTTTAGGGTCAGGGCCAGGGCCAAAGGTTAGGGTTGTTTTAGGGTCAGGGCCAGGGCCCAGGGTTAGGTTTGTTTTAGGGTCAGGGCCAGGGCCCAGGGTTAGGTTTGTTTTAGGGTCAGGGCCTGGGCCCAGGGTTAGGGTTGTTTTAGGTTCAGGGCCAGGGCCCAGAGTTATGGTTGTTTTAGGGTCAGGGCCAGGGCCCAGGGTTAGGATTGTTTTAGGGTCAGGACCTGGGCCCAGGTTTAGGCTTGTTTTAGGGTCAGGGGCAGGGTCCAGGGTTAGGCTTGTTTTAGGGTCAGGGACAGGGCCCAGGGTTAGGCTTGTTTTAGTGCCAGGGCCCAGGGTTAGGGTTTTTTTAGGTTTGGGGCCCAGGGTTAGGCTTGTTTTAGGATCAGGGCCCAGGGTTAGGGTTGTTTTAGGGTCATGGCCAGCGCCCAGGGTTAGGGTTGTTTTAGGGTCAGGGCCAGGGCCCACGGTTAGGCTTGTTTTAGGGTCAGGGACAGGGCCCAGGGTCAGGGTTGTTTTAGGTCAGGGCCAGGGCCCTGGGTTAGTCTTGTTTTAGGGTCAGGGATAGGGCCCACGGTAAGGGTTGTTTTAGGGTCAGGACCAGGGCCCAGGGTTAGGGTTGTTTTAGGGTCAGGTCCTGGGCCTAGGGTTAGGGTTGTTTTTGTTCCAGGGCCCAGGGTTAGGGTCGTTTTAGGGTCAGGGCCAGGGCCCCGGGTTAGGGTTGTTTTAGGTCATGGCCACGGCCCAGGGATAGGGTTGTTTTAGGGTCAGGGCCAGGGCGCAGGATTAGGGTTGTTTTAGGGTCAGGGCAGGGCCCAGGGTTAGGCTTGTTTTAGGGTCAGGTCCTGGGCCCACGGTTAGGCTTGTTTTAGGGTCAGGGCCAGGGCCCAGGAATAGGCTTGTTTTAGGGTCAAGGACAGGGCCCAGGTTTAGGGTTGTTTTAGGGTCAGGGCCAGGGCCCAGGGTTAGGCTTGTTTTAGGGTCAGAGCCAGGGCCCAGGGTTAGGGTTGTTTTAGGGTCAGGGCCAGTGCCCAGGGTTAGTGTTGTTTTAGGGTCAGGGCCATGGCCCAGGGTTAGGGTTGTTTTAGGGTCAGGGCCAGGGCCCAGGGTTAGGGTTGTTTTAGGGTCAGGACATGGGCCTAGGTTTAGGCTTGTTTTAGTGCCAGGGCCCAGGGTTAGGGTTGTTTTAGGGTCAGGGCCAGGGACCAGGGTCAGGGTTGTTTTATGTCAGGGCCAGGGCCCAGCATTAGGGTTGTTTTAGGGTCAGGGCCAGGGCCCAGGTTTAGGGGTGTTTTAGGGTCAGGGCCAGGGCCCAGGATTAGGCTTGTTTTAGGGTCAGGTCCAGGGCCCAGGGATAGGGTTGTTTTAGGGTCAGGTCCAGGGCCCAGGGTTAGGGTTGTTTTAGGGTCAGGGCCAGGGCCGAGGGTTAGGCTTGTTTTAGGGTCAGGCCCGGGGCCCAGGTTTAGGGTTGTTTTGGGGTCAGAGACAGGGTCCAGGGTTAGGGATGTTTTAGGGTCAGTGCCAGGGCCCAGGGTTAGGCTTGTTTTAGGGTCAGGGCCAGGGCCCTGGTTTAGGCTTGTTTTAGGGTCAGGGCCAGGGCCAACGGTTAGGGTTGTTTTAGGTTAAGAGCCAGGGCCCAGGGTTAGGGTTGTTTTAGTGTCATGGCCAGGTCCCAGGGTTAGGGTTGTTTTAGGGTCAGGTTCAGGGCCCATGGTTAGGGTTGTTTTAGGGTCAGGGCCAGGGCCCAGGGTTAGGCTTGTTTTAGGGTCAGGGCCAGGGCCCAGGGTTAGGGTTGTTTTATGATCAGAGTTAGAGCCAGGGCCCAGGGTTAGGGTTGTTATATGGTCAGGGCCAGGGCCCATGGTTATGGTTGTTTTAGGTTTAAGGCCAGGGCCCAGGGTTAGGGTTGTTTTAGGGTCAGGGTCAGGGCCAGGGCCCAGGGTTAGGGTTGTTATAGGGTCAGGGCCAGGGCCCAGGTTTAGGCTTGTTTTAGGGTCAGAGCCAGGGCCCAGGGTTAGGCTTGTTTTAGGGTCAGGGCCAGGGCCCAGGGTTAGGCTTGTTTTAGGGCGAGGGCCCAGGGTTAGGGTTTTTTTAGGTTCGGGGCCCAGGGTTAGGCTTGTTTTAGGATCAGGGCCCAGGGTTAGGGTTGTTTTAGGTCAGGGCCAGGTCCCAGGGTTAGGCTTGTTTTAGAGTCAGGGCCAGGGCCCAGGGTTAGGGTTGTTTTAGGTTCAGGGCCAGTGCCCAGGGTTAGGGTTGTTTTAGGTTCAGGGCGAGGGCCCAGGGTTAGGGTTGTTTTAGGGTCAGGGCCAGTGCCCAGGGTTAGGCTTGTTTTAGGGTCCGGGCCAGGGCCCAGGGTTAGGCTTGTTTTAGGGTCAGGGCCAGGGCCCTGGGTTAGGCTTGTTTTAGGGTCAGGGCCAGGGACCCAGGGTTAGGGATGTTTTACGGTGAGGGCCAGGGCCCAGGGTTAGGGTTGTTTCAGGGTCAGGGTCAGAGTCCAGTTTTAGGGTTGTTTTAGGGTCAGGGCCAGGGCCCAGGTTTAGGGTTGTTTTACAGTCTGGGCCAGGGCTCAGGGTTAGGGTTGTTTTAGGGTCATGTCCAGGGCCCACGGTTAGGGTTGTTTTAGGGTCAGGTCCAGGGCCCAGGATTAGGGTTGTTTTAGGGTCATGTCCAGGGCCCACGGTTAGGGTTGTTTTAGGTTCAGGGCCAGGGTCCAGGGTAAGGTTTGTTTCAGTGTCAGGGCCAGGTCCCAGGGTTAGGGTTGTTTTAGGGTCAGGGCCAGTGCCCAGGGTTATTGTTATTTTTGGGTCAGCGCCCAGGGTTAAGGTTGTTTTGGGGTCAGGGCCTAGGGTTAGGGTTGTTTTAGGGTGAGTGCCCATGGTTGGCTTTATTTTAGGGTCAGGGCCAGGGCCTAGGGTTAGGTTTGTTTTAGGGTCTGGGCCAGGGCCCAGGGTTAGGTTTGTTTTAGGGTCAGGGCCAGGGCCCAGGGTTAGGCATGTTTTAGAGTCAGGGCCAGGGCCCAGGGTTAGGGTTGTTTTAGGGTCAGGGCCAGGGCCCAGGGTTAGGTTTGTTTTAGGGTCAGGGCCAGGGCCCAGGATTAGGTTTGTTTTAGGGTCAGGGCCTGGGCCCAGGGTTAGGGTTGTTTTAGGTTCAGGGCCAGGGCCCAGAGCTATGGTTGTTTTAGGGTCAGGGCCAGGGCCGAGGGTGAGGATTGTTTTAGGGTCAGGGCCAGGGCCCAGGGTTAGGGTTGTTTTAGGGTCAGGGCCAGGGCCCAGCGTTAGGGTTGTTTTAGGGTCAGCGCCAGGGCCCAGGGTTAGGGTTGTTTTAGGGTCAGGACCTGGGCCCAGGGTTAGGCTTCTTTTAGTGCCAGGGCCCAGGGTTCGGGTTGTTTTAGGGTCAGGGCCAGGGCCCAGGGTCAGGGTTGTTTTAGGTCAGGGCCAGGGCCCAGGTTTAGGGGTGTTTTAGGGTCAGGGCCAGGGCCCAGCGTTTGGGTTGTTTTAGGGTCAGGGCCAGGGCCCAGAGTTAGGCTTGATTTAGGTTCAGGGCCAGGTCTGACGGTTAGGCTTGTTTTAGGGTCAGGGCCAGGGCCCAGGGATAGGGTTGTTTTAGGGTCAGGGCCAGGGCCCTGGGTTAGGGTTGTTTTAGGGTCAGGGCTAGGGCCCAGGGTTAGGCTTGTTTTAGGGTCAAGGCCAGGGCCCAGGTATAGGGTTGTTTTAGGGTCAGGGCCAGTGCCCAGGGTTAGGCTTGTTTTAGGGTCAGGGCCTGGGCCCAGCGTTAGGGTTGTTTTAGGGTATGGACCTGGGCCCAGGGTTAGGCTTGTTTTAGTACCAGGGCCCAGGGTTAGGGTTGTTTTAGGGAGAGGGCCAGGGAACACGGTTAGGGTTGTTTTAGGTCAGCGCCAGTTCCCAGGGTTAGGCTTGTTTTAGGGTCAGGGCCAGGGCCCAGGGTTAGGGTTGTTTTAGGTTCAGGGCCAGTGCCCAGGGTTAGGGTTGTTTTAGGGTCAGGGCGAGGGCCCAGGGTTAGGGTTGTTTTAGGGTCAGGGCCAGGGCCCAGGGTTAGGCTTGTTTTAGGGTCAGGGCCAGGGCCCAGGGTTAGGCTCGTTTTAGGGTCAGGGCCAGGGCCCAGGGTTAGGGTTGTTTTAGGGTCAGGGCCCAGGGTTAAGGTTGTTTTGGGGTCAGGGCCCAGGGTTAGGGTTGTTTTAGTGTGAGTGCCCATGGTGGGCTTTATTTTAGGGTCAGGGCCAGGGCCTAGGGTTAGGTTTGTTTTAGGGTCTGGGCCAGGGCCCAGGGTTAGGTTTGTTTTAGGGTCAGTGCCAGGGCCCAGGGTTAGGGTTGTTTTACGTTCAGGGCCAGTGCCCAGGGTTAGGGTTGTTTTAGGGTCAGGGCGAGGGCCCAGGGTTAGGGTTGTTTTAGGGTCAGGGCCAGGGCCCAGGGTTAGGCTTGTTTTAGGGTCAGGGCCAGGGCCCAGGGTTAGGCTCGTTTTAGGGTCAGGGCCAGGGCCCAGGGTTAGGGTTGTTTTAGGGTCAGGGCCCAGGGTTAAGGTTTTTTTGGGGTCAGGGCCCAGGGTTAGGGTTGTTTTAGTGTGAGTGCCCATGGTGGGCTTTATTTTAGGGTCAGGGCCAGGGCCTAGGGTTAGGTTTGTTTTAGGGTCTGGGCCAGGGCCCAGGGTTAGGTTTGTTTTAGGGTCAGGGCCAGGGCCCAGGGTTAGGCATGTTTTAGAGTCAGGGCCAGGGCCCAGGGTTAGGGTTGTTTTAGGGTTAGGGCCATGGCCCAGGGTTAGGTTTGTTTTAGGGTCAGGGCCAGGGCCTAGGGTTAGGTTTGTTTTAGGGTCAGGGCCTGGGCCCAGGGTTAGGGTTGTTTTAGGTTCAGGGCCAGGGCCCAGAGCTATGGTTGTTTTAGGGTCAGGGCCAGGGCCCAGGGTGAGGATTGTTTTAGGGTCAGGGCCAGGGCCCAGGGTTAGGGTTGTTTTAGGGTCAGGGCCAGGGCCCAGCGTTAGGGTTGTTTTAGGGTCAGCGCCAGGGCCCAGGGTTAGGGTTGTTTTAGGGTCAGGACCTGGGCCCAGGGTTAGGCTTCTTTTAGTGTCAGGGCCCAGGGTTCGGGTTGTTTTAGGGTCAGGGCCAGGGCCCAGGGTCAGGGTTGTTTTAGGTCAGGGCCAGGCCCCAGGTTTAGGGGTGTTTTAGGGTCAGGGCCAGGGCCCAGCGTTAGGGTTGTTTTAGGGTCATGGCCAGGGCCCAGAGTTAGGCTTGATTTAGGTTCAGGGCGAGGTCCCAGGGTTAGGCTTGTTTTAGGGTCAGGGCCAGGGCCCAGGGATAGGGTTGTTTTAGGGTCAGGGCCAGGGCCCTGGGTTAGGGTTGTTTTAGGGTCAGGGCTAGGGCCCAGGGTTAGGCTTGTTTTAGGGTCAGGGCCAGGGCCCAGGGATAGGGTTGTTTTAGGGTCACGTCCAGTGCCCAGGGTTAGGCTTGTTTTAGGGTCTGGGCCTGGGCCCAGCGTTAGGGTTGTTTTAGGGTATGGTCCTGGGCCCAGGGTTTGGCTTGTTTTAGTACAAGGGCCCAGGGTTAGGGTTGTTTTAGGGAGAGGGCCAGGGCCCACGGTTAGGGTTGTTTTAGGTCAGGGCCAGGGCCCAGGGTTAGGGTTGTTTTAGGTCAGGGCCAGTTCCCAGGGTTAGGCTTGTTTTAGGGTCAGGGCCAGGGCCCAGGGTTAGTGTTGTTTTAGGTTCAGGGCCAGTGCCCAGGGTTAGGGTTGTTTTAGGGTCAGGGCGAGGGCCCAGGGTTAGGGTTGTTTTAGGGTGAGGGCCAGGGCCCAGGGTTAGGCTTGTTTTAGGGTCAGGGTCAGGGCCCAGGGTTAGGCTTGTTTTAGGGTCAGGGCCAGGGCCCAAGGTTAGGGTTGTTTTAGGGTCAGGGCCAGGGCCCAGGGTTAGGGATGTTTTGCGGTCAGGGCCAGGGCCCAGGTTTAGGGTTGTTTTAGGGTCAGGGTCAGGGCCCAGGTTTAGGGTTGTTTTAGGGTCAGGGCCAGGGCCCAGGGTTAGGGTTGTTTTACGGTCAGGGCTAGGTCTCAGGGTTAGGGTTGTTTTAAGGTCATGTCCAGGGTCCACGGTTAGGGTTGTTTTAGGGTCATGTCCAGGGCCCACGGTTAGGGTTGTTTTAGGGTCAGGTCCAGGGCCCAGGATTAGGGTTGTTTTAGGGTCAGGGTCAGGGCCCAGGGTTAGGGTTGTTTTAGGGTCAGTGCCAGGGTCCTGGTTAAGGGTTGTTTCAGTGTCAGGGCCAGTTCCCAGGGTTAGGGTTGTTTTAGGGTCACGGCCAGGGACCCAGGGTTAGGGATGTTT
The DNA here is from genome assembly GCF_029281585.2 of Gorilla gorilla gorilla. Lineage (NCBI taxonomy): Eukaryota > Metazoa > Chordata > Mammalia > Primates > Hominidae > Gorilla > Gorilla gorilla. The sequence goes on along the minus strand of NC_073233.2, from coordinate 5,906,469 downwards.
TAGGGTCATGTCCAGGGCCCACGGTTAGGGTTGTTTTAGGTTCAGGGCCAGGGTCCAGGGTAAGGGTTGTTTCAGTGTCAGGGCCAGGTCCCAGGGTTTGGGTTGTTTTAGGGTCAGGGCCAGGGCCCAGGGTTATGGTTATTTTAGGGTCAGTGCCCAGGGTTAAGGTTGTTTTAGGGTCAGGGCCCAGGATTAGGGCTGTTTTAGGGTGAGTGCTCATGGTTGGGTTTATTTTAGCGTCAGGGCCTGGGCCTAGGGTTAGGTTTGTTTTAGGGTCAGGGCCAGGGCCCAGGGTTAGGGTTGTTTTAGGGTCAGGTCCAGGGCCCAGGGTTAGGCTTGTTTTAGGGTCAGGGCCATGCCCCAGGGTTAGGGTTGTTTTAGGGTCAGGGCCAGGGCCCAGGGTTAGGTTTGTTTTAGGGTCAGGGTCAGGGCCCAGGGTTAGGTTTGTTTTAGGGTCAGGGCATGGGCCCAGGGTTAGGGTTGTTTTAGGTTCAGGGCCAGGGCCCAGAGTTATGGTTGTTTTAGGGTCAGGGCCAGGGCCCAGGGTTAGGATTGTTTTAGGGTCAGGACCTGGGTCCAGGTTTAGGCTTGTTTTAGGGTCAGGGCCAGGGTCCAGGGTTAGGCTTGTTTTAGGGTCAGGGACAGGGCCCAGGATTAGGCTTGTTTTAGTGCCAGGGCCCAGGGTTAGGGTTTTTTTAGGTTCGGGGCCCAGGGTTAGGCTTGTTTTAGGATCAGGGCCCAGGGTTAGGGTTGTTTTAGGGTCAAGGCCAGCGCCCAGGGTTAGGGTTGTTTTAGGGTCAGGGCCAGGGCCCACGGTTAGGCTTGTTTTAGGGTCAGGGACAGGGCCCAGGGTCAGGGTTGTTTTAGGTCAGGGCCAGGGCCCTGGGTTAGTCTTGTTTTAGGGTCAGGGACAGGACCCACGGTAAGGGTTGTTTTAGGGTTAGGACCAGGGCCCAGGGTTAGGGTTGTTTTAGGGTCAGGTCCTGGGCCTAAGGTTAGGGTTGTTTTTGTTCCAGGGCCCAGGGTTAGGGTCGTTTTAGGGTCAGGGCCAGGGCCCAGGTTTAGGGTTGTTTTAGGTCATGGCCACGGCCCAGGGATAGGGTTGTTTTAGGGTCAGGGCCAGGGCGCAGGATTAGGGTTGTTTTAGGGTCAGGGCCAGGGCCCAGGGTTAGGCTTGTTTTAGGGTCAGGTCCTGGGCCCACGGTTAGGCTTGTTTTAGGGTCAGGGCCAGGGCCCAGGAATAGGCTTGTTTTAGGGTCAAGGACAGGGCCCAGGTTTAGGGTTGTTTTAGGGTCAGGGCCAGGGCCCAGGGTTAGGCTTGTTTTAGGGTCAGAGCCAGGGCCCAGGGTTAGGGTTGTTTTAGGGTCAGGGCCAGTGCCCAGGGTTAGTGTTGTTTTAGGGTCAGGGCCATGGCCCAGGGTTAGGGTTGTTTTAGGGTCAGGGCCAGGGCCCAGGGTTAGGGTTGTTTTAGGGTCAGGACATGGGCCTAGGTTTAGGCTTGTTTTAGTGCCAGGGCCCAGGGTTAGGGTTGTTTTAGGGTCAGGGCCAGGGACCAGGGTCAGGGTTGTTTTAGGTCAGGGACAGGGCCCAGCATTAGGGTTGTTTTAGGGTCAGGGCCAGGGCCCAGGTTTAGGGGTGTTTTAGGGTCAGGGCCAGGGCCCAGGATTAGGCTTGTTTTAGGGTCAGGGCCAGGGCCGAGGGTTAGGCTTGTTTTAGGATCAGGGCCGGGGCCCAGGTTTAGGGTTGTTTTGGGGTCAGAGACAGGGTCCCGGGTTAGGGTTGTTTTAGGTCAGGGCGAGGGCCCAGCATTAGGGTTGTTTTAGGGTCAGGGCCAGGGCCCAGGTTTAGGGGTGTTTTAGGGTCAGGTCCAGGTCCCAGGGTTAGGGTTGTTTTAGGGTCAGGGCCAGGGCCGAGGGTTAGGCTTGTTTTAGGGTCAGGGCCGGGGCGCAGGTTTAGGGTTGTTTTGGGGTCAGAGACAGGGTCCAGGGTTAGGGTTGTTTTAGGGTCAGGGCCAGGGCGCAGCGTTAGGGTTGTTTTAGGGTCAGAGCCAGGGCCCAGGGTTAGGGTTGTTTTAGGGTCAGGACCTGGGCCCAGGGTTAGGCTTCTTTTAGTGCCAGGGCCCAGGGTTCGGGTTGTTTTAGGGTCAGGGCCAGGGCCCAGGGTCAGGGTTGTTTTAGGTCAGGGCCAGGGCCCAGATTTAGGGGTGTTTTAGGGTCAGGGCCAGGGCCCAGCGTTAGGGTTGTTTTAGGGTCAGGGCCAGGGCCCAGGGTTAGGCTTGTTTTAGGTTCAGGGCCAGGTCCCAGGGTTAGGCTTGTTTTAGGGTCAGGGCCAGGGCCCAGGTTTAGGCTTGTTTTAGGGTCAGGGACAGGGCCCAGGGTTAGGGTTGTTTTAGGGTCAGGGCCAGGGACCAGGGTTAGGCTTGTTTTAGGGTCAGGGCCAGGGCCCAGGGTTAGGCTTGTTTTAGGGTCAGGGCCAGGGCCCAGGGATAGGGTTGTTTTAGGGTCAGGGCCAGGGCCCAGGGTTAGGCTTGTTTTAGGGTCAGGGCCAGGGCCCAGGGTTAGGGTTGTTTTAAGGTCAGGGCAGGGCGCAGGGAAAGGGTTGTTTTAGCGTCAGGGCCAGTGCCCAGGGTTAGGCTTGCTTTAGGTTCAGGGCCTGGGCTCAGGGTTAGGGTTGTTTTAGGGTCACGACCTGGGCCCAGGGTTAGGCTTGTTTTAGTACCAGGGCCCAGGGTTAGGGTTGTTTTAGGGTCAGGGCCAGGGCCCACGGTTAGGGTTGTTTTAGGTCAGGGCCAGGGCCCAGGGTTAGGGTTGTTTTAGGTCAGGGCCACTTCCCAGGGTTAGGCTTGTTTTAGGGTCAGGGCCAGGGCCCAGGGTTAGGGTTGTTTTATTTTCAGGGCCAGGGCTCAGGGTTAGGGTTGTTTTAGGGTCATGTCCACGGCCCACGGTTAGTGTTGTTTTAAGGTCATGTCCAGGGCCCACGGTTAGGGTTGTTTTAGGTTCAGGGTCAGGGCCCAGGGTTAGGGTTGTTTTAGGGTCAGGGCCAGGTTCCTGGGTAAGGGTTGTTTCAGTGTCAGGGCCAGGTCCCAGGGTTAGGGTTGTTTTAGGGTCAGGGCCAGGGCCCAGGGTTATGGTTATTTTAGGGTCAGTGCCCAGGGTTAAGGTTGTTTTAGGGTCAGGGCCCAGGGTTAGGGTTGTTTTAGGGTGAGTGCTCATGGTTGGGTTTATTTTAGGGTCAGGGCCAGGTCCCAGGGTTAGGTTTGTTTTAGGGTCAGGGCCAGGGCCCAGGGTTAGGGTTGTTTTAGGGTCAGGGCCAGGGCCCAGGGTTAGGGTTGTTTTAGGGTCAGGGCCAGGGCCCAGGGTTAGGGTTGTTTTAGGGTCAGGGCCAGGGCCAAGGGTTAGGGTTGTTTTAGGGTCAGGGCCAGGGCCCAGGGTTAGGTTTGTTTTAGGGTCAGGGCCAGGGCCCAGAATTAGGTTTGTTTTAGGGTCAGGGCCTGGGCCCATGTTTAGGGTTGTTTTAGGTTCAGGGCCAGGGCCCAGAGTTATGGTTGTTTTAGGGTCAGGGCCAGGGCCCAGGGTTAGGATTGTTTTAGGGTCAGGACCTGGGCCCAGGGTTAGGCTTGTTTTATTTTCAGGGCCAGGGCCCAGGGTTAGGCTTGTTTTAGGGTCAGAGCCAGGGCCCAGGGTTAGGGTTGTTTTATGATCAGAGTTAGGGCCAGGGCCCAGGGTTAGGGTTGTTATAGGGTCAGGGCCAGGGTCCATGGTTATGGTTGTTTTAGGTTTAAGGCCAGGGCCCAGGGTTAGGGTTGTTTTAGGGTCAGGGTCAGGGCCCAGGGTTAGGGTTGTTATAGGGTCAGGGCCAGGGCCCAGGTTTAGGCTTGTTTTAGGGTCAGAGCCAGGGCCCAGGGTTAGGCTTGTTTTAGGGTCAGGGCCAGGGCCCAGGGTTAGGCTTGTTTTAGGGCGAGGTCCCAGGGTTAGGGTTTTTTTAGGTTCGGGGCCCTGGGTTAGGCTTGTTTCAGGATCAGGGCCCAGGGTTAGGGTTGTTTTAGGTCAGGGCCAGGTCCCAGGGTTAGGCTTGTTTTAGAGTCAGGGCCAGGGCCCAGGGTTAGGGTTGTTTTAGGTTCAGGGCCAGTGCCCAGGGTTAGGGTTGTTTTAGGTTCAGGGCGAGGGCCCAGGGTTAGGGTTGTTTTAGGGTCAGGGCCAGGGCCCAGGGTTAGGGTTGTTTTAGGGTCGGGGCCAGGGCCCAGCGTTAGGGTTGTTTTAGGGTCAGCGCCAGGGCCCAGGGTTAGGGTTGTTTTAGGGTCAGGACCTGGGCCCAGGGTTAGGCTTCTTTTAGTGCCAGGGCCCAGGGTTCTGGTTGTTTTAGGGTCACGGCCAGGGCCCAGGGTCAGGGTTGTTTTTGGTCAGGGCCAGGGCCCAGGTTTAGGGGTGTTTTAGGGTCAGGGCCAGGGCCCAGGGTTAGGGGTGTTTTAGGTTCAGGGCCAGGGCCCAGGGTTAGGCTTGTTTTAGGGTCAGGGCCAGGGCCCAGGGTTAGGGTTGTTTTAGGGTCTGGGCCCAGGGTTAAGGTTGTTTTGGGGTCAGGGCCCAGGGTTAGGGTTGTTTTAGTGTGAGTGCCCATGGTGGGCTTTATTTTAGGGTCAGGGCCAGGGCCTAGGGTTAGGTTTGTTTTAGGGTCTGGGCCAGGGCCCAGGGTTAGGTTTGTTTTAGGGTCAGGGCCAGGGTCCAGGGTTAGGGTTGTTTTAGGTCAGGGCCAGGGCCCAGGGTTAGGGTTGTTTTAGGTCAGGGCCAGTTCCCAGGTTTAGGCTTGTTTTAGGGTCAGGGCCAGAGCCCAGGGTTAGTGTTGTTTTAGGTTCAGGGCCAGTGCCCAGAGTTAGGGTTGTTTTAGGGTCAGGGCGAGGGCCCAGGGTTAGGGTTGTTTTAGGGTGAGGTCCAGGGCCCAGGGTTAGGCTTGTTTTAGGGTCAGGGTCAGGTCCCAGGGTTAGGCTTGTTTTAGGGTCAGGGCCAGGGCCCAGGTTTAGGGTTGTTTTAGGGTCAGGACCAGGGCCCAGGGTTAGGGATGTTTTGCGGTCAGGGCCAGGGCCCAGGTTTAGGGTTGTTTTAGGGTCAGGGTCAGGGCCCAGGTTTAGGGTTGTTTTAGGGTCAGGGCCAGGGCCCAGGGTTAGGGTTGTTTTACGGTCAGGGCCAGGGCTCAGGGTTAGGGTTGTTTTAAGGTCATGTCCAGGGTCCACGGTTAGGGTTGTTTTAGGGTCATGTCCAGGGCCCACGGTTAGGGTTGTTTTAGGGTCAGGTCCAGGGCCCAGGATTAGGGTTGTTTTAGGGTCAGGGTCAGGGCCCATGGTTAGGGTTGTTTTAGGGTCAGTGCCAGGGTCCTGGTTAAGGGTTGTTTCAGTGTCAGGGCCAGGTCCCAGGGTTAGGGTTGTTTTAGGGTCACGGCCAGGGACCCAGGGTTAGGGATGTTTTAGTGTCCTGTCCAGGGCCCACGGTTAGGGTTGTTTTAGGTTCAGGGCCAGGGTCCAGGGTAAGGGTTGTTTCAGTGTCAGGGCCAGGTCCCAGGGTTAGGGTTGTTTTATGGTCAGGGCCAGGGCCCAGGGTTATGGTTATTTTAGGGTCAGTGCCCAGGGTTAAGGTTGTTTTAGGGTCAGGGCCCAGGATTAGGGCTGTTTTAGGGTGAGTGCTCATGGTTGGGTTTATTTTAGCGTCAGGGCCTGGGCCTAGGGTTAGGTTTGTTTTAGGGTCAGGGCCAGGGCCCAGGGTTAGGGTTGTTTTAGGGTCAGGGCCAGGGCCCAGGGTTAGGCTTGTTTTAGGGTCAGGGCCATGCCCCAGGGTTAGGGTTGTTTTAGGGTCAGGGCCAGGGCCCAGGGTTAGGTTTGTTTTAGGGTCAGGGCCATGGCCCAGGGTTAGGTTTGTTTTAGGGTCAGGGCATGGGCCCAGGGTTAGGGTTGTTTTAGGTTCAGGGCCAGGGACCAGAATTATGGTTGTTTTAGGGTCAGGGCCAGGGCCCAGGGTTAGGATTGTTTTAGGGTCAGGACCTGGGCCCAGGTTTAGGCTTGTTTTAGGGTCAGGGCCAGGGTCCAGGGTTAGGCTTGTTTTAGGGTCAGGGACAGGGCCCAGGGTTAGGCTTGTTTTAGTGCCAGGGCCCAGGGTTAGGGTTTTTTTAGGTTCGGGGCCCAGGGTTAGGCTTGTTTTAGGATCAGTGCCCAGGGTTAGGGTTGTTTTATGGTCATGGCAAGCGCCCAGGGTTAGGGTTGTTTTAGGGTCAGGGCCAGGGCGCAGGATTAGGGTTGTTTTAGGGTCAGGGCCAGGGCCCAGGGTTAAGCTTGTTTTAGGGTCAGGTCCTGGGCCCACGGTTAGGCTTGTTTTAGGGTGAGGGCCAGGGCCCAGGAATAGGCTTGTTTTAGGGTCAAGGGCAGGGCCCAGGTTTAGGGTTGTTTTAGGGTCATGGCCAGCGCCCAGGGATAGGGTTGTTTTAGGGTCAGGGCCAGGGCGCAGGGTTAGGGTTGTTTTAGGGTCATGGCCAGCGCCCAGGGATAGGGTTGTTTTAGGGTCAGGGCCAGGGCGCAGGATTAGGGTTGTTTTAGGGTCAGGGCCAGGGCCCAGGGTTAAGCTTGTTTTAGGGTCAGGTCCTGGGCCCACGGTTAGGCTTGTTTTAGGGTGAGGGCCAGGGCCCAGGAATAGGCTTGTTTTAGGGTCAAGGACAGGGCCCAGGTTTAGGGTTGTTTTAGGGTCAGGGCCAGGGCCCTGGGTTAAGGTTGTTTTACGGTCAGGGCCAGGGCTCGGGGTTAGGGTTGTTTTAGGGTCATGTCCAGGGCCCAGGGTTAGGGTTGTTTTAGGGTCAGGGCCAGGGACCAGGGTTAGGGTTGTTTTAGGGTCAGGTCCAGGGCCCAGGGTTAGGCTTGTTTTAGGGTCAGGGCCAGGGCCCAGGGTTAGGTTTGTTTTAGGGTCAGGGCCAGGGCCCAGGGTTAGGTTTGTTTTAGGGTCAGGGCATGGGCCCAGGGTTAGGGTTGTTTTAGGTTCAGGGCCAGGGCCCAGAGTTATGGTTGTTTTAGGGTCAGGGCCAGGGCCCAGGGTTAGGATTGTTTTAGGGTTAGGACCTGGGTCCAGGTTTAGGCTTGTTTTAGGGTCAGGGGCAGGGTCCAGGGTTAGGCTTGTTTTAGGGTCAGGGACAGGGCCCAGGGTTAGGCTTGTTTTAGTGCCAGGGCCCAGGGTTAGGGTTTTTTTAGGTTCGGGGCCCAGGGTTAGGCTTGTTTTAGGATCAGGGCCCAGGGTTAGGGTTGTTTTAGGGTCAAGGCCAGCGCCCAGGGTTAGGGTTGTTTTAGGGTCAGGGCCAGGGCCCACGGTTAGGCTTGTTTTAGGGTCAGGGACAGGGCCCAGGGTCAGGGTTGTTTTAGGTCAGGGCCAGGGCCCTGGGTTAGTCTTGTTTTAGGGTCAGGGACAGGGCCCACGGTAAGGGTTGTTTTAGGGTCAGGACCAGGGCCCAGGGTTAGGGTTGTTTTAGGGTCAGGTCCTGGGCCTAGGGTTAGGGTTGTTTTTGTTCCAGGGCCCAGGGTTAGGGTCGTTTTAGGGTCAGGGCCAGGGCCCAGGGTTAGGGTTGTTTTAGGTCATGGCCACGGCCCAGGGATAGGGTTGTTTTAGGGTCAGGTCCAGGGCCCAGGATTAGGGTTGTTTTAGGGTCAGGGTCAGGGCCCAGGGTTAGGGTTGTTTTAGGGTCAGTGCCAGTGTCCAGGTTAAGGGTTGTTTCAGTGTCAGGGCCAGGTCCCAGGGTTAGGGTTGTTTTAGGGTCACGGCCAGGGACCCAGGGTTAGGGATATTTTAGGGTCATGTCCAGGTCCCACGGTTAGGGTTGTTTTAGGTTCAGGGCCTGGGTCCAGGGTAAGGGTTGTTTCAGTGTCAGGGCCAGGTCCCAGGGTTAGGGTTGTTTTAGGGTCAGTGCCCAGGGTTAAGGTTGTTTTAGGGTCAGGGCCCAGGATTAGGGCTGTTTTAGGGTGAGTGCTCATGGTTGGGTTTATTTTAGCGTCAGGGCCTGGGCCTAGGGTTAGGTTTGTTTTAGGGTCAGGGCCAGGGCCCAGGGTTAGGGTTGTTTTAGGGTCAGGGCCAGGGCCCAGGGTTAGGCTTGTTTTAGGGTCAGGGCCATGCCCCAGGGTTAGGGTTGTTTTAGGGTCAGGGCCAGGGCCCAGGGTTAGGTTTGTTTTAGGGTCAGGGCCATGGCCCAGGGTTAGGTTTGTTTTAGGGTCAGGGCATGGGCCCAGGGTTAGGGTTGTTTTAGGTTCAGGGCCAGGGACCAGAATTATGGTTGTTTTAGGGTCAGGGCCAGGGCCCAGGGTTAGGATTGTTTTAGGGTCAGGACCTGGGCCCAGGTTTAGGCTTGTTTTAGGGTCAGGGCCAGGGTCCAGGGTTAGGCTTGTTTTAGGGTCAGGGACAGGGCCCAGGGTTAGGCTTGTTTTAGTGCCAGGGCCCAGGGTTAGGGTTTTTTTAGGTTCGGGGCCCAGGGTTAGGCTTGTTTTAGGATCAGTGCCCAGGGTTAGGGTTGTTTTATGGTCATGGCAAGCGCCCAGGGTTAGGGTTGTTTTAGGGTCAGGGCCAGGGCGCAGGATTAGGGTTGTTTTAGGGTCAGGGCCAGGGCCCAGGGTTAAGCTTGTTTTAGGGTCAGGTCCTGGGCCCACGGTTAGGCTTGTTTTAGGGTGAGGGCCAGGGCCCAGGAATAGGCTTGTTTTAGGGTCAAGGGCAGGGCCCAGGTTTAGGGTTGTTTTAGGGTCATGGCCAGCGCCCAGGGATAGGGTTGTTTTAGGGTCAGGGCCAGGGCGCAGGGTTAGGGTTGTTTTAGGGTCATGGCCAGCGCCCAGGGATAGGGTTGTTTTAGGGTCAGGGCCAGGGCGCAGGATTAGGGTTGTTTTAGGGTCAGGGCCAGGGCCCAGGGTTAAGCTTGTTTTAGGGTCAGGTCCTGGGCCCACGGTTAGGCTTGTTTTAGGGTGAGGGCCAGGGCCCAGGAATAGGCTTGTTTTAGGGTCAAGGACAGGGCCCAGGTTTAGGGTTGTTTTAGGGTCAGGGCCAGGGCCCAGGGTTAGGCTTGTTTTAGGGTCAGAGCCAGGGCCCAGGGTTAGGGTTGTTTTAGGGTCAGGGCCAGTGCCCAGGGTTAGTGTTGTTTTAGGGTCAGGGCCATGGCCCAGGGTTAGGGTTGTTTTAGGGTCAGGGCCAGGGCCCAGGGTTAGGGTTGTTTTAGGGTCAGGACATGGGCCTAGGTTTAGGCTTGTTTTAGTGCCAGGGCCCAGGGTTAGGGTTGTTTTAGGGTCAGGGCCAGGGACCAGGGTCAGGGTTGTTTTAGGTCAGGGCCAGGGCCCAGCATTAGGGTTGTTTTAGGGTCAGGGCCAGGGCCCAGGTTTAGGGGTGTTTTAGGGTCAGGGCCAGGGCCCAGGATTAGGCTTGTTTTAGGGTCAGGGCCAGGGCCCAGGGATAGGGTTGTTTTAGGGTCAGGTCCAGGGCCCAGGGTTAGGGTTGTTTTAGGGTCAGGGCCAGGGCCGAGGGTTAGGCTTGTTTTAGGGTCAGGGCCGGGGCCCAGGTTTAGGGTTGTTTTGGGGTCAGAGACAGGGTCCAGGGTTAGGGTTGTTTTAGGGTCGGTTCCAGGGCCCAGGGTTATGCTTGTTTTAGGGTCAGGGCCAGGGCCCTGGTTTAGGCTTGTTTTAGGGTCAGGGCCAGGGCCAACGGTTAGGGTTGTTTTAGGTTAAGAGCCAGGGCCCAGGGTTAGGGTTGTTTTAGGGTCAGGGCCAGGTCCCAGGGTTAGGGTTGTTTTAGGGTCAGGTTCAGGGCCCATGGTTAGGGTTGTTTTAGGTTCAGGGCCAGGGCCCAGGGTTAGGCTTGTTTTTGGGTCAGGGCCAGGGCCCAGGATTAGGCTTGTTTTAGGGTCAGGGCCAGGGCCCAGGGTTAGGGATGTTTTACGGTCAGGGCCAGGGCCCAGGGATAGGGTTGTTTTAGGGTCAGGGTCAGGGCCCATGTTTAGGGTTGTTTTAGGGTCAGGGCCAGGGCCCTGGGTTAAGGTTGTTTTACGGTCAGGGCCAGGGCTCGGGGTTAGGGTTGTTTTAGGGTCATGTCCAGGGCCCAGGGTTAGGGTTGTTTTAGGGTCAGGGCCAGGGACCAGGGTTAGGGTTGTTTTAGGTTCAGGGCCAGGGCCCAGGGTTAGGGTTGTTTTAGGTTCAGTGCCAGGGTCCAGGGTAAGGGTAGTTTCAGTGTCAGGGCCAGGGCCCAGGGTTAGGGTTGTTTTAGGGTCAGGGCCAGGGCCCAGGGTTATGGTTATTTTAGGGTCAGTGCCCAGGGTTAGAGTTGTTTTAGGGTCAGTGCCCAGGATTAGGGTTGCTTTATGGTCAGGTCCATGGCCCAGGGTTAGGCTTGTATTAGGGTCAGGTCCAGGGTCCAGATTTAGGGTTGTTTTTGGGTCACGGCCAGGGCCCTGGTTTAGGCTTGTTTTAGGGTCTGGGCCAGGGCCCAGGTTTACGGTTGTTTTAGTGTCATGGCCAGGGCCCAGGGTTAGGCTTGTTTTAGTGCCAGGGCCCAGGGTTAGGGTTGTTTTACGTTCAGGGCCAGGGTCCAGGTTTAGGGTTGTTTTAGGGTTAGGGCCAGGGCCCAGGTTTAGGCTTGTTTTAGGGTCAGGGCCAGGGCCGATGTTTACGGTTGTTTTAGGGTCATGGCCAGGTCCAGGGTTAGGGTTGTTTTTGGGTCAGGGTCAGGGCCCAGGGTTAGGGTTGTTTTAGGGTCAGGGCCAGGGCCCAGGGTTAGGGTTGTTTTAGGGTCAGGGCCCGGGCCCAGGTTTAGGGTTGTTTTAGGGTCAGGGCCAGGGCCCAGGGTTAGGGTTGTTTTAGGGTCAGTGCCAGGTCCCAGGGTTAGGGTTGTTTTAGGATCAGGGCCAGGGCCCAGCGTTAGGGTTCTTTTAGCGTCAGGGCCAGGGCCCAGGGTTAGGGTTTTTTTAGGGTCTGGGCCAGGGCCGAGAGTTAGGCTTGTTTTAGGGTCAGTTTCAATGCCCAGGGTTAGGGTTGTTTTAGGGAAAGGGCTAGGGCCCAGGGTTAGGATTGTTTTAGGGTCAGGGCCAGGGCCCAGGTTTAGGCTTGTTTCAGGTTCAGGTCCGGGGCCAGGGTTAGGGTTGTTTTAGGGTGACGGCCGGGGCCCAGTGTTAGGGTTGTTTTAGGGTCAGGTCCGGGGCCCAGTGTTAGGGTTGCTTCAGGGTCAGGGCCGGGGCCCAGGTTTAGGGTTGTTTAAGGTCAGGGCCCGGACCCAGGTTTGGGGTTTTAGGCTCAGGACCAGGGCCTAGTGTTAGGGTATTAGTGTCAGGGCCCAGGATTAGGGTTTTAGGGTCAGGGCCCAGGGTTAGGGTTTTAGTGTCAGGGCCCAGGTTTAGGGTGATTTCCAGGAAGTGACCTCACAATGACTCAAGCTGCCACTTACTGTTGATTGTGACGAAATGCCAGCTGAGGCACATGCCTTGGAAGCTAAGTGGTTGCTGCCCTTGACTACTATGAAGACTGGTGTGGGAAGGGTCGCTTTAATGCACTTGAGCTGGGGTCCCCAACCCCTGAGCCATGGAGCCGTAAGGAGCCACACAGCAGGTGAGTGGTGTCGAGTGAGGGAGTGAGGGAAGCTTCGTCTGTATTTACAGCCACTCCCCTTTGCTCACATTCCCGCGTGAGCTCCACCTTCTCAGATGAGCAGCAGCATTAGATTCTCATAGGAGAACGCACCCTGTTGTGAACCGTGCATGTGAGGGATCTAGGTTGCGCTGTGCTTATGAGAATCTAATACCTATTGATCTGTCACTTTCTCCCATCACGCTCAGGTGGGACCATCCAGTTTCAGGAAAACAAGCTTAACACGCCCACTGATTCTACATTATGGTGAGTTCTATAATTATTTTATTATATATTCCAGTGTAATAATGGAAATGAAGTGCCTAATCAACGTAAATGTGCTTAAATCTTTTGGCCCAGCTCCTACCTCCCGGCAGCCTTGCCAGGCCCAGAACTCTCTCCAGTCAGCCTCTACAGACCAAGCTCATGACTCACAATGGCCTATTTAGGCCCATACCCTACCTCACGGCAGTCTCCGCAGATGAGCCTACTGCCTCACAACAGCCTCCACAGGCACAGCTCCATCGTTACAATGGCCTCTTTAGACCCAGCTCCTGCCTCCCAGCCTTCTCTCCAGGCCCTGAACTTTCTCCGTAAGTTGAGGTAGCTGGGACTGTAGGTATACATGATGATACTTGGCTAATTTTTAAATTGTTTTGCAGACATGGGGTCTCACTTTGTTGGCCAGGCTGCTGTCAAACTAATGGCCTCAAGTGACCCTCCCACCCCTGCCTCCCATCCTCGAGGTATGTGCCACCACAAGGAGCACTTGTTCAATTTTCTAAAGAAAAAATTTCTAAAGTAAGGCTGTGGGATGATGGCAGGAAGATAAAAGAAAAACAGAAGAATAAGTTAAAATGACTTATTCACACATATTCTTTTGACAGCAAGAAGAACTGTTAGTATATACATTCCTTACAAACAAACAAACGGCAGATAAACAATGTTGTATAGGAACTTCAACACACACTGTACAATATTCCCACTTTGCTGACATAAGTTATGGAAATTTCGTGGTTTCCTTGAGTGTCGCTACCAGTATTTTGCTTCTCTGATGATTTTTATCAACTTCCTCATCTGTTAACTTCTCTCCAAAGTATGTCATGTCACGACATGCTGCCGCTGCACGAACACGGCCAGTGTCTTCCTATTAAACATGTAGAATGCTTTCCTAATTTCTCTTTTTACTCTCTGTCTTTGTGTTCTGCATTTTCCTTACTTTTATTGTCAGAAACTCCAGAAAGTCAATCGTACTAATTTATCATGATTTGCTTTATTAATTTATACTTTGCTTATATGGAATTTTGCCCAACAGACCTCATTACAATTTCTAACCTGTTTTATTTTGTTTTTGTTTTTTCTGAGACAGGGTCTCCCTCTGTTTTCCGAGGCTGGAGGGTAGTAGTGCTATCGCAGCTGACTGCAGCCTCAACCTTCCAGGCTGAAGCGATCCTCCCATCTCAACCTCCCACGTGGCTGAGACTACAGGTGCTTGCCACTACGCCCAACTAATATTTGGTATTTTCGTACACGTGGATTCCAGAGGGGTGACAGCGAAACGTGAGTAAGCATGGATTTTGGTATATGCAGAGATGGGGGGCTGTAACTAATTCTGTATACTGAGGGACGGCAACTGTATATGTTTTTACAATTACGCTGTAGGATACATACTGTTGCATAGCCTTGAAAATAATAATTTTTAATGGAGTGGAAGAATAATAATAATATTGCTAAAAGTAGCAGCTGGCCAGGTGTGGTGGCTCACACTGGTAATCGCAACACTTTGGGAGGCTGAGGCAGGAGGATGGCTTGAGGCCAAGAGTTTGCGATAGGCCTTGGAAACAAAGGGGGAGTCACCATCCCTACAGAAAAATACATGAATTAGCCTAGTGTGGTGGCACGTTCCTGTAGTCCCAGCTACTTGGGAGGCTGAGGTGGGAGGATCACTCAAGCCCAGGGAGGCTGAGACTGCAGTGAGTCATGATCAGGCCTCTGCACTCCAGCCTGGGTGACAGAGTGAGACCCTGTCTCAAAACAACAAAAAAGTAGCAGCTAACATCAACTGACCTTTTATACCAGGTGCCTATTGATACCATAGTTTAATTTCTTAGAACTGTTTCTTATTTCACTTACCAACTCTGTCTTCAGTTACTCCCAGATTTTTACTGTGTGTGTACAGATGACCTTTTGTTTAGATTGAATTGTCTCCCCAGAAGTAAGATTACTGTGAGTCATGGTGAATGGACATTCTCATTACCCTTGATGTAAATTGACAGGGTTTTGGGTGCCTCCCAGCTATAATCTTAGCACTTTGGGAGGCTAAGAGAGGAGGATTGCTTGAGGCCAAGAGTTGGAGGAGGCAGTATGGCAGTATGGTGAGACCCTGTCTCCATTATTTTAAAAAATTGACAAGCTTTACCCGGGAAGGCTTATACACAATTTAAACACCCCTCATAGTATAAGAAAGTGCCCATTTCACTGCACCTTTGCCAGCACAGGGTATTATAATTTAGTAAGTCATTTTTTGTTTGATTATTTTAAATAGATAAAAGACCTCATATTACTTTACTTGTCACATTTCAACATCTTTCCTTAGCTTATTAGCTCTACCTCTTTTCTGTCTGTAAATGGTTGTTGTTGTTTTGTTCTTTGAGACAGGGTCTTGCTCTGTCACCAGGCTAGACTGTAGTGGCATAATCATGCCTCGCTGCAGCCTTGACCTCCCAGGCTCAAACTTCAGCATTCCGAGTAGCTGGGACTACAAGTGTGCACCACCACTCCCAGCTAACTTTTTTCTTCTTTTGGATAGAGACAGGTTCTCACTGTGTTGTCCAGACCGGTCTCTAGCTCCTAGCCTTAAGCAATCCTCCTGCATTAGCTTCTCAAATTGCTGGAATTTCAGGCATGAGCCACCATGCCTGGCCTGGGCTAGTCCTGTATTCTCTAGAGTTCTCTTTACTTTGTGCTAGCCAATCTCTCATTATGCTGTTCACCTGTTATAATGAATAATTCTCCGTATTAAATTTTACCACTTTAAACTTTTGAGTGGTTTATGCTTCCTGATTGGACTCTGACTAATACGTTAGGAAGGGTCCCAGGAGATAAACCCACACAGATGGGATTTGGGCATAGGTTTGGTTTCCCAGGGGGCAGTGCTGAGCTCTTTGCCAGTGGGAAATGGGATGCTGGTGATTTCCAGGAAGTGACCTCACAGTGACTCAAGCTACCACTTACTGTTGATTGTGACGAAATGCCAGCTGAGGCACATGCCTTGGGAGCTAAGTGGTTGCTGCCCTTGACCACTATGAAGACTGGTGTGGGAAGGGTCGCTTTGGATGCACTTGAGCAGGGGTCCCCAACCCCTGAGCCATGGAGCCGTAGGGAGCCACACAGCAGGAGGTGAGTGGTGTCGAGTGAGGGAGTGAGGGAAGCTTCGTCTGTATTTACAGCCACTCCCCTTTGCTCACATTCCCGCTTGAGCTCCACCTTCTCAGATGAGCAGCAGCATTAGATTCTCATAGGAGAACGCACCCTGTTGTGAACCATGCATGTGAGGGATCTAGGTTGCGCTGTGCTTATGAGTATCTAATACCTATTGATCTGTCACTTTCTCCCATCACGCTCAGGTGGGACCATCCAGTTTCAGGAAAACAAGCTTAACACGCCCACTGATTCTACATTATGGTGAGTTGTATAATCATTTTATTATATATTGGATATATAATACGTATATATATTTATATATATGTAATAATGGAAATAAAGTGCCTAATAAATGTAAATGTGCTTAAATCTTTTTAAGCAGATTCTTCAGGCCCAGCATCTGCCTCACTGTGGACCCCCCAAGCCAAGCTCCCAACCTTTCAGCAGCTTCTACACACCCAGCTCCCGCCTGCCAGTGGCCTCTTCAGGCCCATGGGGCTCATTCCTCACAACAGCCTTTCCAGTCCCAGTTTTTCCCTTCCGGCGGCCTCTCCGGGCTGAGAACCTCCTCAAGTCGGCCTCTCCAGACTCACTTGCACCCTCCAGGCGTCCTCTCCGGGCCAAGCTCCTCTTCCTGGCTGCGTCTCCAGGCCTGACTCCTGCCTCTCAACAACCTCTTTGGACTCAGTGCCTACCCATCTCCTGGCGTCCTTGGTCGGCCCACAGCTTCCTCAAGCCAAGCTCCCCAGGCCCAGGTCAGGCCTCGCGGTGCCCCCTCCACGATGAGCTCCTGCCCTCCAATGGCACCTGCAGGACCCAAATGGTCTCCGGTCGGTGGGCTCCTCCACGCCAAGCTTGGGCCTCCCGGTGACCTCTGCAGGCCCAAGTTGTCCTGAAGTCGGCATCTCCCAGCCATGCCTCCCAGCAAGTAAGCAAGCTCTTTTGGCTCAACTCCTGCCCAGCTCCCAACCGCCTTTGTAGGTCCCGAACTTTCTCCAGCCAAGTTCTTTGGGCCTCATTCCTGCTGCCCGGTGGCCTGTACGGGCCCAGCAATGGTTGGAGAACGGCCTCTGCAGGTCCCGCTCTTGCCTCCCAGGGGCCTCTCCAGGCCCAGCTCTTGCCCCCACGGCGGCCACCTGGGGCCAAGTCCCTGCCTGCCTCCCAGCAGCCCGCATGCGGCCCAGCTCCTCCCTCACGGTGGCCTGTTGATGCCCATGCCTCTGGTACCCTGCCCAGAGGCATGAGCCCCTGCCACACACTGGCTCCTCCCACGCTGAGAGAGGTCAGCGTGAGCCCTTGCCTCACACCGGCCCCTCCCATCCTGAGAGAGGTCAGCGTGAGCCCCTTGACTCACACTGGCTCCTCCCACGCTGAGAGAGGTCAGCGTGAGCCCTTGCCTCACACCGGCCCCTCCCATGCTGAGAGAGGTCGGCGTGAGCCCTTGACTCACACCGGCCCCTCCCACGGTGAGAGAGGTCAGCGTCAGCCCCTTGCCTCACACCGGCCCCTCCCACGCTGAGAGAGGTCGGCGTGAGCCCCTTGCCTCACACCGGCCCCTCCCACGCTGAGAGAGGTCGGCGTGAGCCCCTTGCCTCACACCGGCCCCTCCCACGCTGAGAGAGGTCGGCGTGAGCCCTTGCCTCACACCGGCCCCTCCCACGCTGAGAGAGGTCAACATGAGCCCCTTGCCTCACACCGGCCCCTCCCACGCTGAGAGAGGTCAACATGAGCCCCTTGCCTCACACCGGCCCCTCTCACGCTGAGAGAGGTCAGCGTCAGCCCCTTGCCTCACCCCGGCCCCTCCCATGCTGAGAGAGGTCAGCGTGAGCCCTTGCCTCACACCGGCCCCTCCCACGCTGAGAGAGGTCGGCATGAGCCCCTTGCCTCACACCGGCCCCTCCCACGCTGAGAGAGGTCAGCGTGAGCCCCTTGCCTCACCCCGGCCCCTCCCATGCTGAGAGAGGTCGGCGTGAGCCCTTGCCTCACACCGGCCCCTCCCATGCTGAGAGAGGTCAGCGTGAGCCCCTTGCCTCACCCCGGCCCCTCCCATGCTGAGAGAGGTCGGCGTGAGCCCCTGCCTCAACAGGCCACCGTGAGGGAGGAGCAGGGTCGCACGCAGGCTGCTGTGAGGCAGGCAGCGACTTGGGCCTGGGAGGTCGTGGTGGGTTGAGAGCTGGGCTTGGAGACTCCCCTGGGAGGCAACAGCGGGGCCTACAGACTCTGTTCTCCAGCCAGAGCTGGGACTGTTCAGGTACTGGGAGGTGGGATGTGGGTCTGAAGAGCTTGGTTGCAGAAACTTCGGGGTCTACAAACGCAGGCGGGAGCTGAGCCAAAAAAGCTTGTTTGCTGGGAGGCGGGAGATGCAGCCAGGAGAAACAGCTGTGCCTGCAGAGGCCGCCATGCGGGAGGCGGAGGCCGGGCCTCCTCAAATCGGCCTCTCCAGACCCACTTGCAGCCTCCCGGCATCCTCTCCGGGCCCAGCTCTTCCTCCCGGCTGCGTCTCCAGGCCTGACTCTGGCCTCCCAACAACGTCTTTGGACTCAGCTCCTGCCCAGCTCCCAGCAGGCCCAAGTTGTCGTCAAGTCGGCCTGGAATTGGGCCCGGAAGAGCAGCAAGTCGGCCTCCCCGGGCCCAGCTCCGTCCTCTCGGCGGCCTCTCCAGGTGCAAAACTTCCTCGAGTCAGCCTCTCCAGGCCCAGCTCCTCCTGCCTCCCAGTGGCCTCTTTCAGCCCAGACCAGCTCATGGCTCTTGGCGGCCTTCCCAGGCCCCGCTTTTGACTTTTGGTGGCCTCTTCAGGCCCAGAACTTGACCTCCAGTGGGCCTTTGCAGGCCCGGCCTCCTGCCTCTCGAAGGCCTGCACGGGCCCGGACTCACAGCGGACTCACAGCGGACTCTCCATGCCCAGCTAGCTCTCGCCTCATTGCGGCCTCCCGAGTCCAAAGCTCCTGCCTCTCGGCCGCTTCGGCAGGCCCAGCTCCCGCCTGCCAGTGGCCTCTTTAGGCCCAGCTCATTCCTCACAACGGCCTTCCCAGGCCCCGTTTTTCCCTTCCGGCAGCCTCTTGGCCTCTAATTTGTTTATCTTTTGTGTATAAATCCCAAAATATTGAATTTTGGAATATTTCCACCATTATGTAAATATTTTGGTAGGTGATTTATTTGGGGTGAGTTTCTGCACCAAGCTCGAATTTTTTATTTTATTTTCCTTATTATTTGGTGTTAAACAGGTTTAATGACGGTCATGGCAACTGTTTGGCACAATGAAAAATATCGCCCATGATCAACGTGTTCTGTTCTGGGAAAGGGGGCAAAGGCAGGGTGAATCACTTTCTTAAAAAGTATAGCTCAAGTTGGGAGTGCAGAGGGAATGGGGAGAAAACCCTCCCGCTGCCTGTGTCGAAGTGCAGGAGCCCCCACCCCCATACTCACCTGAGTCCAGCCCCTCTGGGGAAAGAAGGGGTGCATGAACTCCCCCTAGTCCACAGGCACCTCCCTGTGGCCCAAGGCCCTCTTCACACTCCATCTTGTAGCCCCAACAGGAGCTATTTTCCGAAAATAGCTTTTGGAAGGGTTGCACCAGAGCCTGAGCAGGGTGAGGTGGGGTCAGGCAGGGCTGGGAGTCAGGGCAGGGGCAGCAGCAGTGGACCCGCTATGCACACATCTTCTTCTCCAAGGTTTGTGTGCAGAACCTCCTGCCCATGCTGCCCCAGCAGCTTCAGTTGGCACCTGCCCCAGTCCAGCCTCTGGGACCCATGCAGCAGCTCCCAGCGGCCCTGCACCCACCACCAGCATCCGTTTCACCTGCAGTTGAAGATCCGTGTGGTGCCCAGAATATCATGTAGTCATCAGTCCCACGGAGCAGCCCGCGAGGCTGAGGGTCCTCCCACTGGACCGCCCCCCATCTGGCACCAGTGCTGCCCCTGCCCCTACTCTCAGCCTCACGTGACTCTCGGGCAGAGGCAGTGGTGGGGCAGCCAGGGCAGCGTCAAGAGTCTGAGCGAGGTGAGGTGCAGTCAGGACCCCCACTGGGCTGGGAGTCAGGGCAGGGGCAGAACAAACCTTGGAGGGGAAGATGTGTGCATAGTGGGCCTGGAGGGCGGCTGTGGCCTAGTGGACGGGAAGAAGCAGTGGGCCTGGAAGAGCTGCATGATCAGGGCTGGCACTGGTCCAGGGTGCGTGCAGTGAAGAGGACAGCGCCTTCTCGGTCTCCGGTTCCCTGAGCCTGTCCTCGGGAGCCTGCCCCTACCTGAGAGGCCCTCCTGCCCGGCACCCACCTGTGGAAGCCCAGTCCATTCTTCAAAGCTGTAATCACTAGAGTGCCGTGAGTTGCAAGTGACAGATAACCAACTCAGAGTGGCTTAAACAATGAGGACAGCTGAGGTCTTGCTGCACCAGGGTGCACCAATGCAGCAGCCCCTCAGCACTGTTAGGGTGATAGTTCTCTCCATCTTTGCTTGTGGCTGTGCGCTTTTCCTTGTAGAGCAAAATCAAGTCCCGTTTCCTATTCCTAAGGGTGTCTGGGTGAGGAAGGTTCAGGTGCAAACCAAGGTCAGAATGACGCTGTCAGTCTCCATCAGCCAAGCAGGACCCTCAGGTCCTAGGTGGCTGCTGCAGGTCCAGGCATCACATGTAACAATAAGGTCCTTGGCTGGGTAAGGAATTGGTAAGGACCGATTCCTTTTCTCGTGTCTCAGTTTAAGAGCGAGGAAACCTCTCCCAGAAGTCCCCAGGAGACCTGTCCTTTTGTCTCGTTGGCCAGAATTGGATCACGTGCCCGTGTTAAACCTGCCCTGTGTGGTTCACCCAGGACCGGGTCAGGACTGATGCCTGTGCAGGTCTGGAGCAAGGACAAGGCGTTGAGTCCACCACAAAGGTTCTCCATGTTAGGGGGCATATTCCAGCCCCCATGGGCTGTGGTGCCCCTTCCTTTGAGCCCAGAACCTCTTTGGCCCCAGTCATGTTCTACCTGGACCTGTGATATTTGTAATGCACTCGATGTTACGGCACCAACTATGTGGCAGGCTCTGTGTTAGGCACAGAGATACAAGAATGCTGAGAGGCAACCTCTGACCTGAGGGTGTTCATCAAAACCAAGACAAACAGGCGACCCCACAGCGAGGGACAGGGAGGCAAGAACCCAGATGGAAAGCTCTGGCTGGCGGAGGTCACTCACAGAGAGGGCTCAGCCCTAAGACTGGGAGGAGGGAGGAGGTGGGCTGACGGAAAAGAGGAAAGGGAGGTGCTCTTGGCAGAGGGACAGCTGTGTACGCAGGTCCTGAAGTGTCAGAAACTCAGCCCAGTGTAGGCAAAACAATAGAGCCAAGTGGCTCAAAGAAGGGGAAGAGACCTATGAGGAGGCCAAAGCGGTCATATCACACAAGGTCTTGAATGCCACACCAAGGAGGCTGAACTGAGTCCAGGAGTTGATGGAGAACCTTTCAACAATTTAAAGCAGATGAATGAAGATGTTTATAAAAATCTTAACACTTGTCTCTAAGCTCCTGGGAAGCAGGGATGATGGCTCGTTTCTCTCTGTCCCCCCTGCAGTGCCGGCCTGGCTGAATGGCTGTTTCCCCAACTATAAAATGCTTTCAACACAAGCTTGATGATTTTCTATGGTCCTTGCCACAGTTGTTTTGTTTTGTTTTTTAAACTATTTGAGAGCCTGACATTTTTCTTAAAAAAAAAAAAAAAAAAATCAGGGCAGATTTCCTATTCCCAAGGGTGTCAGGAAAGTCCAGGCACAAACCAAGGTTATGATGATGCTGTCAGGTCTCCATCAGCCAAGCAGGGGGTGTTCGGCCTTAGAGGAGCCAACAGGCACTTGAGCTTGATTTTCTCTGAATTAGCCCCATTAAAGCTCTGTAATTATCGACAAGTGGGTGACAACTCTCAAAGGCCCATTAGTGACCAACCCTCATGATTTTTCCAAAGATGCAAACTTCCGTGGGGTCATGTGATTGGAGCACCCCAAGGGCAGGGCACTGTGGCTCACAGAGAAGCACCTTCTCCTGCCCTTAGGGCCCTCCTCACGCCCAGCACAAGCCCAAGGTGCTTTTCCAACTCTGAGGGCTCTCCAGGGCAGCGGCTGAGCCCCCACTCTCCTTCCCCTAGAGCAACTCTGCTTTTCTCTCTCTTTGTTTCTTAGTTGCATCCTCCTAAGATTTCAGCTAAACAAAGTGGCCAAAAAAAAGCTTTTTGGACCAGGGCAGAGTGACCCGTGTGTGCCTGTAATCCCAGCACTTTGGGAGGTGAAGGCAGGAGGATTGCTTGAGCCCGGGAGTTCAAGACCAGCCTGAGCAACGTAGTGAGACCTACCCCCCGCCCCCCCCCACACACACACCACTGTCTCTTTTTTTGTAAATATATTTTTTAAATTAGCCGGGCATGGTGGTGGGCGCCTGTAGTCCCAGCTACTTGGGAGGCTGAGGTGAGAGGATCGTTTGAGCCTGGGAGGCTGAACTGTGATCGCACCACTGTACTCCAGCCTGGGTAACAGAACAAGACCCTGTCTCAAAAAAAAAAAACTTCTTGGGAGCCAGTAGGCTTTAAGGGAGAAACTATCAGGATGGAAGTGAAGAGGCCTAGATTCTGTGCCTGGGTCTGCTGGGCCACGCTGAGCAGCTCACCTCCCCTCTCTGAGCCTCATTTCTCTAAAGGGAAATGAAGAGTTTGGGCCATGTGCTCCGTAAGAGAGCTTCACCAGCCTCTCAAAATTGTGACTGAGCTTCTATTTATGAACTATCATTTCTTACAGACCTTCCAGTGGAGTTCAAAGAAATTCATCAGTCCCTTCCTGGTGACACACTGGGTGTGCTGTTCCTTCCCAGGAGGTGGTGACAGGTGTCAGTTTTCCCCCCAGGCAGTTGGAGAAGATCGCTGCCCTCCTTGGACAGGGGTTTCTGTAGAGCCAGTGCAGGGGCTCCTCCCCTGCAGGAGCTGGGTGTCCCAGGGGGAGCAGGCAGCCGCTCTGTCTTCTGGCTGTCCTTCTCTGGGGTTGGGAAACAGGCAGAAATGAGAATGTGCATTTTTACACTTGGGTGTCACACCAGATCCCAGCTCCTGGGAGCACCTGGAGGGCAAGTTGGTTTGAATGGACCAGCCATGTATGTCTGCATCTGCTGTTTGTGGGTCTCACAGGTGTGGCCAAGGCATGGTCCCTGTGCTCAGGGGGCTAATTCGCTGGGGGAACAAACCCCAGGTAGGCCTGACCTGAACAGCAGATCCATGTACTCTCATGTAAAGCCAACAGCTTCAGAGAATAACAGATTGGTGCATCTTGGGCTGTGGCTGTGTTCATTGCTGCAGGAGCAGTGGGATATACCTCCCTTCCTGCAGCCTCACCTGCCTGGTGTGGAGATGGCAGCTAGCATGCAGGCAGCTGAAGGCCAGCTATAGCCATTGCTGCTGCACACATACCCTGCTCAGGAGAACGTGCCTCAGGCTTCACTCAAGACCTAGTATTTATTTATTTTTTTGAGACAGGATCTCGCTCTGTCACCCAGGTTGGATACAGTGGCACAGTCACACTCACTGTAGCCTCAACTTCCTGGGCTCAAGCGGTCCTCCCACCTCAGCCTCCCGAGTAGCTGGGACCACAGGCATGCGCCACCATTCCTGGCTATTTTTGTATTTTTTGTAGAAATGGGTGTTTCCATGTTGGCCAGGCCAGTCTTGAAATCCTGGGCTCAAGTGATCCACCCGCCTCAGCCTCCCAAAGTGCTGGGATTATAGGCATGAGCCACCACACCCGGCCATTTTTGTAGTTTTTGTTGCCATGTTGGCCAGGCTGGTCTCAAACTCCTGAGCTCAAGTGATCCATCCACTTCGGCCTCCCAAACTGCTGGGATGACAGGCATGAGCACCACACCAGCCACTCAAGGCCTGTTGTCTCTTAGTTTGCACACAGTTCCAACAAGTATCATCACCTGGTCTCATGGGAGAAACAATTATTGAATAGGTGAGAGCTGTCTGCGCCAACACAGACAAGTAATCTAATAGGAGTTTCAGGCTGATGTCAAAGGAAGAGGCAGAAACATGAAGAAAACCGAAAAGAGGGCCACCCGGGACCCTCTGGTGCAGGGGTTGCTTCGTGTCCCCTTTTGCCTCTGGACCATGACCGTGACATACGGAAGAGTCATCGTGGCCATAGCAATGACTCAGGTTATTCAGAAAAGTTTAAGTGACTATTTGTATGTTCTGTTCCCAAAGGCAGGGAGGGAAATGAGCCAATTGAGGACAGTTTCATTCCAGAATGGGTCTTAGAGAAGCCAGTACTGTTAGCTAGAAAATCCACCATAGGGATCTGCTCCTTCTATAATGATCTACTGAGCACCTCCTACACCCCAGGCACACTGTGCTGTGAGGTGGATACTACCGTTGTCTCCATTTTACAGATGAGCAAACTGAGGCATAAAGACGTTAGATAAGCTGGCCACACAGCAGGGAAGTGCACGCTGGGATTTGAACCGAGGAGACTGATGTCAGAGGGCAGGTCTTGCACCCCACACTGCTGCAAAGACAGAGACATGTGCCTGATCCGTGTTAGAAGGGGATGATCTAGACAAATGCCACTCCCATCACCAGCTCAGAATAAAGGACACTCCACACTCGTGGCCTTTCATTAGCCAATTTCCCTGCAGACCCAAGAAACTTTGTTATGCCTGGGCCCAGCACTCGCCCAGAGATCTGCAAACTTGTTCTATAAAGAAGGGCTGGATTGTAAATATTTTCAGCTGTGCAGGCCATAGGGTCTGCTTCTGAAGTAGGAAAGCAGCCGCAGACGAGATGTACATGATGGGCCTGGTCAGGTGTGGCCGTAATTGGATCTAGATCCATGTTGGGAGCCTAGCTCAGAGCCTGAAGAGCACAGTCTTTCAAGTTTGGCCTTCCCTTATCCCAGGATCACACCAGCCACTAAGCCTGCACCTGCTGGTTGGCCTGTGGTTGGAATCGTCACCTCCCCCAGCCCCTCTTTGCCATTGGCCAACTCCTACTCATCCCTCATGGCTCAGGTGAAGCATCACCTCCTCCAGGAAGCCTTCCCTGGTGGTCCCAATTCACATGGGCTCCCCATGGCTCCCGGCTCACCAGACTCTACTGTGGCAAATTATTTCCATTTGTTCCTCCCCTTAGGCTGTGCTTTCCTTGGGGTAGGGACTCTGCCTCACAGATGTCCATCCCCTAGAGTCTGGCATGTTGTAAACACTTCGTAAATAATGAAGGAATGTGACACCAGTTGACCAGCCCTGCAGCCTGGGAGCAGGCTCTGGGCTTCTGAAGCCATCTGTGAATGTGCATCTTGCTGTCTGCGGACTGCCCCCAAGCTCTGCCCCCCACCATCACCTCGGCCTTCATGCTGGGAGCCGCTTCTGCATGGAAAGCCACAGCTGCTATGAGTGATTGCCCCCGGGGAGGGAGGCAGCTGCACCCAATTATGGCTGCACCCTCCCCCTGGCTTTTGGGAGTTACCATTGCCATTGAGAGACTTGGGGGCAGCAGTATGAGGACTCAGCTGGCTCCTCACAGCCTGCTCAGGGTTCCCAATGGGCCAGAGAGACAGAGGAGCTGCCGTCCTGTGTGTTGGCTGGGGGACTGTTGAGCAAATCAGCTGATCTTCCTGGCCAGGGCCTGTCCCTCTCAAAGCCTCATCTCCTCCGCCTTGTGTGATCCTTGTGACATTTCACAGGTGAGGGAAACTGAGGCACGGGGCCCAGACTGGCAGTTGCACCAGGAGGGCAGGAACTCCTTTGGCTGGGTGCCCAGCTCAGGTGGGCCACGCACTGGGCCAGACAGGGAACTGGAGTGACCCACCTGACTTCTCTGGGTCTCAGCTCCTCCTCTGGAAAGTGGGGAGATTATTGTGACTTCCCAGGGTTGGGTGGGACTGGGAGGATGGGTGAGGGGCTGGCATAGAGCAGGTGCTTGGTTGGTGGCAGCCGCCATGGAACGGTGGCACCTGCCCAGGCCAGGCTCATCTGGTCTCACAGGGGCAGGCGAAGCCTCTCCAAGATGGGGCCAGGGTGGGACCTGTGCCCTCCTCTGTCCGCAGCCGCCCTGGGCACGCTGGACTTCAGCCTGCTGTATGACCAGGAGAACAACGCCCTCCACTGCACCATCACCAAGGCCAAGGTAGGCCCCGCCAGCCTGCCCCCAAATTCCCTGGCCCGGGGTCCTCGAGAGGGCCTAGGTCAGGGAGGCCAGACCACACCACTCCCCAGGTTCCTGTCCAGGCTTTTGGATGTCTGCGCTGTGTGGGGTGTGGGGCCAGGAAGGAATTCTTCTTTAAACCTTCTTGAATACCCATCCCCAAGAAAGGCCTTGGACAGTCAGGCATTGCGGGGAGCAAAGAAACAGATGAGAATGGGAAGATGAAGGCCTGGACCGAGGACCCTCGAGCCTGGGGAGGGGCTGCTGATAGGCAAAGAGAGGGGCAGGGTGATGTCTGTCCTGCAGGCCAAGGGAGGGCGGGTTGGGTGCTGGTGCCTCCAGGCCTCCCAGACGCCCTGAGGAGTGGGGACCCCACTTTGCACCCTGGAAGCCGAGCCACTGTAGGAGGCCGATGCCACTCCAGGCAGGGTGTCCAGGGCCTGAGCCCAGAGGCCCTCTGAGCCTCACTACGTGGGCTGGGGTTGTGGGTGCCTGTGGACCCCTCTGCAGCCTGGCCCGGTCCCTGGTGCTGCCCTCTGCAGCCTGGCCCGGCCGCTGGTGCTCCCCTCTGCAGCCTGGCCCGGCCCCTGGTGCTGCCCTCTGCAGCCTGGCCCGGCCCCTGGTGCTGCCCTCTGCAGCCTGGCCCGGCCCCTGGTGCTCCCCTCTGCAGCCTGGCCCGGCCCCTGGTGCTGCCCTCTGCAGCCTGGCCCGGCCCCTGGTGCTGCCCTCTGCAGCCTGGCCCGGCCCCTGGTGCTGCCCTCTGCAGCCTGGCCCGGCCCCTGGTGCTGCCCTCTGCAGCCTGGCCCGGCCCCTGGTGCTCCCCTCTGCAGCCTGGCCCGGCCCCTGGTGCTGCCCTCTGCAGCCTGGCCCGGCCCCTGGTGCTGCCCTCTGCAGCCTGGCCCGGCCCCTGGTGCTGCCCTCTGCAGCCTGGCCCGGCCCCTGGTGCTGCCCTCTGCAGCCTGGCCCGGCCCCTGGTTCTGCCCTCTGCAGCCTGGCTTGGCCCCTGGTGCTCCCCTCTGGCTCTGCCGCTCAAGCATGTGTCAGCTCCATGTTCTCAACTGTCCTGTTCCCTTCCCCTCACCCCATCACTCCCTGTGGGAGGAAGGTGCCAAAATTGATGTTCTCTCGCAAGGTAAGGGCCTGCATGGCCAGTAGAGTCTCCGTAGTAGTGCCATGGAAGGGCCTGAGTCAGCCCAGCTCAGATCCAGCGGCTTCCCACAGAGCTGCCTGGGCCCAGCCCCACCCAGCCTCCCAACCTGCAGGCCCCCTGCCCCTCCTCCCAGCCTGGCAGCGAGGGCTGTCCTTGGCACCATGGCCACCCAGCAGGACAGGCTACTGCGTGCCACCCCAGGCTGTCCCCCAGCCCAGCCTGGGCCACATGTGGACTGCCATGGGTAGGTGTGAGTGCCATCCACGCCAGCCTCAGGGCCCTGGTAGGGCACTGAGAGGCCTGCACGCTCCATCCCACCCCTGCCCTCTCCTCTAGAACCACCCATGCTATGACTCAGGGCATGTCCAGCCCTGCCTGGCGGGGTCTCCAGCCCACCCCTAGGAGCAGAACTGAGCATTTGTCAAACCCCAGCTGTGCCAAGGTAGAGACCAAGCTAGACCCTTCCTCCTTTCCCTCTGTCCAACTTTGTAGAGGTGGTCCAGGCCTGGGGACTGGAGAGGTGCCAGCTGCCAGGCCACTCTGGCCAAAGCCCACCCCTTCCTCTCTCCATGCCAGACACCAGGGCCTTCCCTTCCCAGCTCCAGGTGCGTTTGTGTGTATGCGCATACATGGCTGTATGTGTGTCTCTGTGTGTACATGTGTGGTACTGTGCGTGCACACATGTAATTGTGTGTCCACTTTGGGCTGTATCCCTCAGGTATCAGAAGTGGGGGTGGGAGGCCCAGTTCCTTCTCTGTGTAAATCCAGTTCTGTAGGGAAGGGGTGGTGCAGGCTGGGGAAGAGCTGGGGCTCTGGGCTGGGGTGTGGGGAGGGGCCCAGGGTGGGTGAGCTGAAGCAGGGCTGGCCTCTGGAGGGCCAGGGTGGGGGCTGGACACCCTGGGGTGCACCCTTGCTTGTCCCCCCTTAGAAGGGTCAGTCTCAGTTTGCCCATCTGTAAATAGGGTTGGTTGTCCCTGCCCTACATGCCTGTTGTGAGCATTAAATGAGTTAACACGCGGCCCCTGGCACTACCAGTTCTGGGAGACTTTTTATTTTTATTGTGGTAAAATACACAGATATACATTTCCCACCTCAACCACTTTTTTTTACTTCTTCCCTCAGCGCTCAACCATTTTTAGCATACAGTTCAATTGTGCTAAGTACCTTCCACCTTCACACTGCTGTGAAACCCATCTCCAGAGCCCTCTTCAGCTTGCAAAACTAAACTGGGCCCATTAAACAACAGCTCCCCCTTCCTCCTCCCCTGGCCCCTGGGGAGGCTGCCATTTGGCTTCCTTCTCTATGGATTGGACTATTCTAGGGACCTCATGTAAGTGCAGTCTCCCGGTATCTGTCCTTTTGAGTCTGCAGTCCCCGGGATCTGTCCTTTTGAGTCTGCCTTCTTTCACTCCGCAGAATGTCTTCAGGCTTCATCCCCATTGCAGCACGTGTCAAAACTTCCTTTTCAGGCTGAATGATACTTCAGACTAGAAAGCTCCTCTTCTGAACACTTCACCAGCAACAGCCTCTGAGAGGCCCAGGGCGGGGCAGGGCTAGGTTTTTGGGGAGAGGCTCTCCTCTCAAAGCCAGACCCCCCATCTGTTCCCTCAGTGCCAGTACCAGCCAGGGCCTCCCCCGGGGCCGCTTCCGCCCATCCCCCCTGTATTAGTCCATTTTCATGCTGCCGATAAAGACATACCTGAGACTGTGTAATTTATAAAGGAAAGAGGTTTATTGGACTTGCCATTACACATGGCTGAGAAGACCTCACAGTTATGGCTGAAAGTGAAAGGCACTTCTCACATGTTTGGTGGCAAGAGAGAGAATGAGAGCCAAGGAAAACGGGTTTCCCCTTATCAGGCCATCAGATCTCGTGAGATGTATTCACTACCTCAAGGACAGTGTCAGACCATGAGATCTCGTGAGACATATTCACTACGTCAAGAGCAGTCTGGGAGAAACCTCCCCTTGTGACTCGGTTATCTCCCACTGGGTCCTTCCCACAACCTGTAGGAATTATGGGAGTACAACTCCTGATGAGATTTGGGTGGGGACACCGCCAAACCACGTCACCTCCCGTGAGGCCCACCCCTAAACCATGGGATCAGTTTATGTCTCTTGCCAACTCCCAAGCTGGGGAGCATGTGCCCAAGGGCCCCACTAGCAGCTCCCTGCCCTGGAAACAGCCTCCCCACCTTCCCCTTCCGTGGACAGAGGTCAGGCTTCATGGGAGGCCAGCCCCACAGAAGGTGGAGGCACTGGCGGAACCCCAGGTCAGGGCCAGGGAAGCTGCCTGTTTGGGCACAGAAGTTGGTGGCAGCACAGTGACAGGGCCTCAGGCAGTGCCTGCTGGTCCTTTTGCTTTTGGCGAAATGTGTGGCTGCCCAGGGTGCTCAGGGAACTGCCGGGTGGAGGAGTAGAGAGCAGCAGCAGGGGCCTCGTCACAGTCCCGGGGTCTGAAGGACAGAGCAGGCATCCCTCCCGTCCCAGCATGACAGCGCCCCTCGACCCAGCCTAGCTCCCACGGGTGTCTCGGGGCACGGAGGTGGGACCACGAGAGCCACTGGAAAGACATACGCCAGAACATGTGGTGGCCCAGAGGTTTGTAAGTGAAACGTGTCGGGAAACGTGGCCCAAATGGAAACATTTTAAGCTACAACAAACAAATGTATAAGGACTGTAAGAATAAGACACAGCAGTCAGGCACTGCCTGGTCAGGCCGGGCCACCAGATTCCCAGAACTCTGCGCTTCAGGCACTTGGTGGGAGAGGTGCAAGGCAGGGTGAGGGAGTTGGGTTTGGAAGAGCAGCCTTGTCACCTTGAGCACGTGTAGGGCCACTGAGCCAGGCCCTGTCCCAGAGGCAGCCCCACAGTGCAGGGCACAGCTCAGATGCACCCAGCAGACCTCAGCCACTTCTCCGGCATCTCATGGGGGCCTGGCGTGCAGGGAAGGGAGCAAACCCTGCCTGCCAGGCCCTGTGTCCACACGGTCTCCCTCCCTCTCACTCCAGCCCTAGGAAGGTGGGATTATTACACC
Organism: Gorilla gorilla gorilla; assembly: GCF_029281585.2. NCBI lineage: Eukaryota > Metazoa > Chordata > Mammalia > Primates > Hominidae > Gorilla > Gorilla gorilla. Next base: position 5,877,111 of record NC_073233.2, on the reverse strand, counting down.
CCTGCCCTTTTTTTTTTTTTTAACTTGAGACAGGGTCTCACTCTGTCACCCAGGCTGGAGTGCAGTGGTGCGATCATGGTTCACTGCAGCCTCCGTGTCCCAGGTTCAAGCGATCCTCCCACCTCAGCTTCTCTAGTTGCTGGAACCACAGGCACATGCCACCCCACCCAGCTAATTTTTTAGTTTTTTGAAGAGACAGGGTCTTACTGTGTTGCCCAGGCTGGTCTTGAACTCCTGGGCTCAAGCGCTGGGATTACAGGCGTGAGCCACCGTGCCCGGCCAACCCCTTTAACAGATGATAAAGCTGAGGCTTAGCGTGCAAAGTAACTCATCCACTTCCCAGCTGGTGAACAGGAGCTGAGCCTGGAGCCCAAGCCAGCCAGGCCCCCAAACCTCTGCCCTTTGCCAGTGGCAGGGAAGTAGGTGGTTGGAAGCCCCTGCCGCATCCCCCAGAGCTCCGTCAAACCGAGGTGGGGTGGGCCTGGGAGGGAGCCCCAGCCTTCCCTTGGAGATGGGCCTGGTGTGAGCCGCCGAGCTGCCTCCCCGGCCTGGCTGGGTAGAAGCCCTTTGAATACTATCCTGGGGTTGCCGGCTGCACCCCCACAGATGCCACAGCTGCCTCCCTGCATCCCTGTGCACCATCCCAGAAGGAAACAAATGCAATTTTCAGAGACAAGAGCCTGCTGAGGTCAGCAAAGCCCCTCTCTGTCCATGCTTCTGTGTGCCTCTGGCTGTGCACGCGTGGCTGGGTTTTCTAAAAGAACCAAAGTGAGAGAGGGGTGCCATCTTGTGGAGGGACCCTCTGTGGCCAGTCTGCTTGTGTGATCTCTGTGGACTGACTGGGAGTTGTGACAAATATGGCCAGAAATGGGGCCTAGTCTCGGACTGTGTCCCGGGGTTACGTGGATTTAGGGTCAGTGAGGGGCGTGGCCACTCAGGAGGCCATGCTTGGTAGATGGGGGACGGGAGTCAGGATGATGGCAGGGCCTGAGCAAAGCGGGGTGGAGAGGGAGGCTCAGAGAAGGGGGAGCCACCTGGCTTCCAGGATGAGGAGAAGAGAAAGTCTGTCCTGACAGAGGCCCCATGACAGCTGCCCTGGGCCAGGATGTTTTGGGGAGGGGAGATTGCATCAGCATTGAGCCATCCTCACTCCCTCCATCTGGAGGTGTGGGGCCCGGGGGCTTCTGTGAAACGGGCCATGAATGGACCCAGCCAGGAGACCCAGGGGACAAGGGCATCTGCAGGCCCTGTCAGTTCCATCTCCCCGATTTCCAGTTCACACCGTTTGCTGTTCTCTGCCCAGGGCCTGAAGCCAATGGACCACAATGGGCTGGCAGACCCCTACGTCAAGCTGCACCTGCTGCCAGGAGCCAGTAAGGTGAGGGGTTCCACCCAGGCCTGCCCACCAGCTGCACCCGCCCACCACCTCAGGCAATGCACTCTGGTCCTTTCGCTTTGGGGCCTGGACTGGGCTGCGGGCACCCAGGGAGGACCACAGCTGCCACTCCCCTCAGAGTCCAAGCAAGCTGATGGGACCTCAACCATTCAACTGCACACAGAGCACCCAGTCTGCCCCACACCCTGTTGCCTCCTGGGGACCTCACGAGTCAGCGTTACCTACCTGCTGATCTGGGGAAACCCCAGGAGAATTTCCAGGCCAGCATTTTATAAGAAGCATTCTCAGCTGGAAGTTACTATTAGGTGCAAACAAAGGACTCCGTGGTTAAATAACATGGGGAAACATTGTTAAACAGGTTTCTGTACCACAGGACTTCTCAGAGCATCTAACGTGTTGATGGGCTGTTCCCTGACTCTCCGTAAGGGGGATGAAGTGGGCAGAATCTGCCCCATGTGTTTGACCACAGGATGCCCTGACTCTCCGTAAGGGGGATGAAGTGGGCAGAATCTGCCCCTCATTCCTACGCCGGATGACCCAAGCGTCCGACCACACATGTGCTCAGGGCACCAGCACAACAGGTGCATCTCAGACAGGAGAGAGAAAAATTGCTGTTAAATAAAAGCATCAAGGTGACCTTGGGCCATGGAAAGTCAGAACTTCATTAGACTTCCTTCTGTGCATCCTACACTTCAGTGCTGTTTTATTTTTAATCTCATGGGGCAGAGTCTGAGTTTACGTGGGGGCCTAAATGGGTAGGCCTGGGGCCCACAGCAGCCCAGGAGGACCACCCCAGAAGGGGCCTTTCCCCCTTCTCTAGGGAAGGCAGGGCTGTAGGAGAAATGGCAGTGCCCCACCACCTACTCCTGGGGAAGAAATGGGCTCCCCACACCGGGTCTTGATGCCCTTATGCTGCAAGAAGGGCTCAGGGATGTGAGGGCCAAGGGCGAGTATGACCAGGGAAGTGTGCTCAGTGACCCTTCATTTGTGGGACTGGAGCCGGCAGTGCATGGCTGCCCAGTTGTAGGAAGTCCCCAGGACTTTCCCTAGTGTTTTATAAAGAGCAGTCTCCTTACAAACAGCTCCTGAAAGCAATGGGAGAGAGGGATTCCTGTGCTCTTTCCACAGTGGGGAACCTGATGCTGCCACAGAGCTGGAATTGGAAGCCCAGGCTGTCTGACCTCCCAGCCTGGGCCGGGTGTGGCAGGCATCAGACCGATTCAGACAAGGAGCTCAGAGCCGCTGGCACAGGAGGAGGGAGTGGCAGCAATATTCCAGCTCGGAGAGGCCACCCCCGAGGCAGACCCAAGGACGGGATGGGTTCCAGGCAGAGGGGACGGTCCACAAAGGCAGGGAATGCCCTGGGAAGGAGACTCCAGTTCCACACAGGCCTCCTGCAGAACCTACCCTGTGGCATCGGGCTGGAGGTGGGGTCCTCCTTGGATGAGCCTCCTATGGCTGCTGCCAACAAATGACCACAAACTTCGTGGCTTAAAGCAGCGAGTTTACTCTCGGACTGCTCTGCAGGTTAGAAGTCCAACAGTGGTCTCTCTCTGGGCTAAAATCAAGGTGTTGGCAAGGCTGCATTCCTTCTGGAGCCCGGGGAGCCCACAGTTTCCTAGCTCTTTCCAGCTTCTAGAGGCCATCAGCCCTCCTGGGATTGTGGCCCCTTCCTCCACCTTCACAGGGGGCCCCATTGCATCTCTCTGGCCCCCTTCCTTGGTGACGTCCCTGACTGTCTTCTCTGTCCATTCTTCTGCTTTTAAGAACCCTGTGACCACGTTGGGCCAGCCAACAATCTAGGATAATCTCCCTATTCTAATGTCAGCTCATTACCAACCCTAAGTCCACCTGCAGCCTCAGTCCACTTGGCCATGTTGATAACACATTCACAGGCTCCAAGATGAGCATGTGGCCATCTCTGGGGGCCATTTTTCTGTTTGACACACACTTTGATGCTAATAAGATCATTTTTCTCTTCTCCAGGCAAATAAGCTCAGAACAAAAACTCTCCGTAACACTCTGAACCCCACATGGAACGAGACCCTCACTTACTACGGGATCACAGATGAAGACATGATCTGCAAGACCCTGCGGTGGGTGAGGGCCCCAGGCCGCCTGCTCCCTCCCCAACCCCCACTCCCACCCGGCTTTTCCTAATGAAGGCAGGACTGGAGGGTCAGATGGTCCCCTGTGGGTTCAACCTCATGCCAGCAACTCCAGCCTGGGGGCTTGAAGAAAGGCAGAAAGGTCTGCCCATGCCAATGGAGCCTGGTGGGTGGAAAAGGGTCACCCTGGCCCCAGTCCCCTGAAGGTGCTTCCTGGGGCCTCTCAGGGTGCTGGAGGTGGTTCCCTCCAGAGAACCGGCTCTCCCAGCCTCCTGGCTACTCCTGGCACTGGTTCTGCCTTCTCCTGTCCCCTCTTCCAACCTGAGGACACTTGTCCATGACGACAGTGCCTGATATCGTGCCACACTCTGCCCCTGTCAGGGCCCAGGCATCTTGTGCGTCTCCCACCCCAGACCAGGGCAGGGCTTGGGGCAGGAGAAGCCAGGGCTGGCCCTACCTGCGCACATCTCCACCATGCCCAGTGCGTCTGAGGCACTGGCTGTGCCCCTCACCACCGCCCCCGCTAGGATCTCTGTGTGTGACGAGGACAAATTCCGGCACAATGAGTTCATCGGGGAGACACGTGTGCCCCTGAAGAAGCTGAAACCCAACCACACCAAGACCTTCAGCATCTGCCTGGAGAAGCCGCTGCCGGTGAGAGGATTGATTGAGCACCTGCTGTGTACCTGGCTCGGTGGCAGGTGCTGGGAAGGCAGAACTTCCTGCCTGTGATGGGACTCATGAGGGGCAGAGTGAGAGGGGAGGGGAGACCAGGGAGGTGAGCATGGAGAGTCAAGGGGGTGGAGGTGAGGAAGGACCCTGGCTTTCACTCTGAGTGGCCACGGGAGGGTGCTAAGCTGAGGGATCACGGGGGATGACATTTTACCAGGCTCGCTGGCCTGGGCTCAGGATGGCTTGAAGAAGAGGGAGGAGAGGGCAGGAGGCCTGGGGAGATGGGGAGAGATGGGCACAACCCTGGCCTGACCTTGGCAGCGGTAGGAGGGCTTGATTCTGAACCGGATGTGCAGGCAGCAGATAGGACGTCCTTGGGTGAGGGAAGGGCAGATCCAAGGTTTGGGGCCTGAGCCACTGAAGCCTGAGGGGCTGTTTGCTGCGCTCAGAGGACTCAGCAGGGACCATGGGTGGACAGGACGTGCAAGGAGCACGCTTGGAACATGTTAGACCTGAGTGCCTGTGAGATACGCAGAGGAGACAGCAGAGTATCCTTTCCTAGAAATGGCATTTGTCTCAACGTTATGTCAGAACAGATTTGCCCCCGGCCTGCTCCAGCAGCTACGCCCTCTGAGTCTTGGTCTCTATGTCCCTCTTCCCTCCCCTATCCTCCCTTGTCTATGGCCTCACCTTCACCTGGTTCATAGGGCTGGTGAAGCCAGGAGTCCCCCGTGCCACTGGGGTCAAGAGAAATCCTGGGGCCTCAGCCTCCCAGTGTTCAGGACACAGGCGGAGGCACGGTCCCCTCGATGGCACGTTGTCCCCCTAAGAGGACTGGGCAAGGGGCAAGTTTGGGAGGACAGAGCCCGGTGGCTGTCCCCAGTGTACCCAGCCCCAGTGGGGCCCGGGGACGTGGACTCACCTCGAGCTTAGCCCAAGTCAAGCCCCTGGGGCGAGTCAGCCTGAGGCCACGGCTTCTTCCTAGAATCCCAGTTACTTTTGCAGAATTTGATCCAATTTTATTCCTTGTCACATTCTCTCCCCCTCAGACATTTGTGTGATGGATATAACTTTTCCTGTTTTATTATTAGTCACTAACCACAGGTAACCCGGTTTTTCCACATGGTCTATGTCACTTAAGAAAGGCAACATCTTAGGAGGCCAAGGCAGGTGGGTCATGAGGTCAAGAGTTCGAGAGAGCCTGGCCAACATGGCGAAACCCCGTCTCTGCTAAAAATAAAAAAATTAGCCGGGTGTGGGGGTGCATGCCTGTAATCCCAGCTACTCAGGAGGCTGAGGCAGGAGAATCGCTTGAACCTGAGAGGCGGAGGTTGCAGTGAGCCGAGATTGCACCACTGCACTCCAGCCTGGGTGACAAGAGCAAGAGCAAGACTCTGTCTCAAAAAAAAAAAAAAAAAGCAACACCAGCCCTGCCTTAGTGTTCCTGAGTTTTCATCACTGGCATAAACAAACAACCACGTGGGTATGTACGTGGGGTGTCAGCGTGTGTGTGTGTGTGCTCGTGTGTGAATTGTGTGTAAGAGCATATGTCAGTACGTGTCTGTGTGCGACAGTGTGTGTGTCCACATGTGTGGTGTGCGTTCGTGAAAGCATGTGCGTCCCTGTGCATGGCCATGATCAGGGTGTTGCTGGATGCGCTACCGGCTCATTGGTGCCATTCGGGGACTCACAGTGACCGCAGGAGTGCAGCTGGGGATGCACCCCTGGCAGTACAGCCACATTCTGGTGGTACTTTTATTATTATTATTTTTTTGAGACTGAGTCTTGCTCTGTCATCCAGGCTGGAGTTCAGTGGCAAAATCTCTGCTCACTGCAACTTCTACCTCCTGAGTTCAAGCAATTCTCATGCCTCAGCCTCCCGAGTAGCTGGGACTACAGGCGTGTGCCGCCACGCCTGGTTAATTTTTGTATATTTGGTAGAGATGGGGTTTCACCATATTGCCCAGGTGTCTCAAACTCCTGACCTTGAATGATCCACCTGCCTCAGCCTCCCAAAGTGCTGGGATTACAGGTATGCGCCACCACGCCTGGCTAATTTTGGTATTTTTAGTAGAGACGGGGGTTCGCCATGTTGGCCAGGCAAGTCTCAAACTCCTGACCTCCAGTGATCCTCCTGCCTTGGCCTCCCAAAGTGCTGGGATTACAGGCATGAGCCCCTGTGCCAGGCCTCTGGCGGTAGGTTTTAGAATTTACAGTCTGTGAACATTATCTGTTTTAAGGCAATACTGAGCAAGACCCAGTGGTCTTCATATGAAACAACCCGAAGTACAATGTCCCACCCCTGAAAAAAGAGCTAAAAATATGCCTGCTGGTTGGTTGGTTTTTTTTTTTTTAATGAGATGGAGTCTATGTCGCCCAGGCTGGAGTGCAGTGGCGCAATGTCGGCTTACTTCAACCTCCACCTCCCGGGTTCAAGTGATTCTTCTGCCTCAGCCTCCCAATAGCTGGGATTACAGGGGCCCGCCACCACACCCAGCTAATTTTTGTATTTTTAGTAGAGACGGGGTCTCACCATGTTGGCCAGGCTGGTCCTGTACTGCTGACCTCAGGTGATCTGCCCGCCTTGGCCTCCCAAAGTGCTGGGGTTACAGGCATGAGCCACTGTGCCTGGCCCCTGCTGGTTTATATTGTTTAATTTTCACACCACACACACTGACACAAGCAGCACAGGGCATTGAGGCCCTCACACACAAAGCTCTGCCTGAGCGGCAGATAGCGAGATCTCGCAGGCCTGGCCTGATCCACCAGGAATGGCTGCCTGAGCACTGTGTTGAAAAGGATTCTGAGGTGGCATTGGAGCCCAGGGCAAATGCTAGGATCGATTAGCCATGTCTGCTCTGGGCGTGGGAGGTGGCGAAGGTGGCCGGTGGGGCATGTATGTCTTCCCTGCTCAACATCCCTGCTCACGTCACAGGAGTCTCATCTCCAGAAAGGGTTAGATGTAGCCAGAGGGACTCACTTTGGTGTTAGGCAGGGCACGGTTGTGAGCAAAAGGAGGTGGCTGGGGCTGCTTAGGGGGCACGGTTGTGAGCAAAAGGAGGTGGCTGGGGCTGCTTGGGGGGCACGGTTGTGAGCAAAAGGAGGTGGCTGCGGCTGCTTGGGGGGCACGGTTGTGAGCAAAAGGAGGTGGCTGGGGCTGCTTGGGGCGCACGGTTGTGAGCAAAAGGAGGTGGCTGGGGCTGCTTAGGGGGCACGGTTGTGAGCAAAAGGAGGTGGCTGGGGCTGCTTAGGGGGCACGGTTTTGAGCAAAAGGAGGTGGCTGGGGCTGCTTAGGGGGCACGGTTGTGAGCAAAAGGAGGTGGCTGGGGCTGCTTAGGGGGCACGGTTGTGAGCAAAAGGAGGTGGCTGGGGCTGCTTAGGAGAGGAGCCTGTTAGAGTCCTAAGGGGATCCAGGGGGACACAGGGCTCAAGCTGGGTGTGTCCGTGTGGGCTCAAGCTGGGCGTGTCTGCATGGCTCAAGCTGGGTATGTCTGGGTGGGCTCAAGCTGGGTATGTCTGGGTGGGCTCAAGCTGGATGTGTCTGGGTGGGCTCAAGCTGGGTTTGTCTGAGTGGGCTCAAGCTGGGCATGTGTGGGTGGGCTCAAGCTGGGCATGTGTGGGTGGGCTCAAGCTGGGCATGTCTGGGTGGGCTCAAGCTGGGTATGTCTGGGTGGGCTCAAGCTGGGTATGTCTGGGTGGGCTCAAGCTGGGTATGTCTGGGTGGGCTCAAGCTGGGTATGTCTGGGTGGGCTCAAGCTGGGTTTGTCTGGGTGGGCTCAAGCTGGGCATGTGTGGGTGGGCTCAAGCTGGGTTTGTCTGAGTGGGCTCAAGCTGGGCATGTGTGGGTGGGCTCAAGCTGGGTTTGTCTGAGTGGGCTCAAGCTGGATATGTCTGGGTGGGCTCAAGCTGGGTTTGTCTGGGTGGGCTCAAGCTGGGTATGTCTGCATGGGCTCATGCTGGGTATGTCTGGGTGGGCTCAAGCTGTGTATGTCTGGGTGGGCTCAAGCTGGGTATGTCTGGGTGGGCTCAAGCTGTGTATGTCTGGGTGGGCTCAAGCTGGGTATGTCTGGGTAGGCTCATGCTGGGTATGTCTGGGTGGGCTCAAGCTGGGTATGTCTGGGTGGGCTCAAGCTGGGTATGTCTGGGTGGGCTCAAGCTGGGTATGTCTGGGTAGGCTCATGCTGGGTATGTCTGGGTGGGCTCAAGCTGGGTTTGTCTGAGTGGGCTCAAGCTGGGTATGTCTGGGTGGGCTCAAGCTGGGCGTGTCTGCATGGCTCAAGCTGGGCGTGTCTGGGTGGGCTCAAGCTGGGCGTGTCTGCATGGGCTCAAGCTGGATGTGTCTGGGTGGGCTCAAGCTGGGCATGTGTGGGTGGGCTCAAGCTGGGTTTGTCTGAGTGGGCTCAAGCTGGGTTTGTCTGGGTGGGCTGAGGGCATAGGAGAGAGGGTTTGGGGTGTGCAGCAGCCAGAAGGAAGAAGCCGGGTAGTCTCGGGAGGGCAAGGAATGGAGAAGCATCAGGCTGGCTGGGGATGGGGAGGCCTGGAGCTGAGATCTGCCTTGAGAGGCAGGCACTGGCAGCTGCTGAGGCAGGGAAGGCGCTGGATGGGCTCCCTACCTGGCTCCCAGCTTCTCCAGGGTGAGGAATGTACCAGAACTCTGTCTTCGGGGTTCTCCTGAGGGAGCCACATCCAGCACCCTGAGAGGCTCCAGGAAGCACCTTCAGGGAACTGGGGCCACGGTGACCCTTTTCCATCCACCAGGCTCCATTGTCATGGGCAGACCTTTCTGCCTTTCTTTGAACCCCCAGGCTGGAGTTGCTTGTATGAGGTTGAACGCACAGGGGACCATCTGTCCCTCCATTCCTGCCTTCACTAGTACAAGCCTCCAGTGGGCCCTTAGTGCCAGGCCCTTGCCCAGCCGTGAGGTATTAAAGATGACGCAGGTATTATCTGGATGCGGTGGCTCATACCTGTAATCCCAGCACTTTAGGAGGCTGAGGTGGGTGGATCACTTGAGGTCAGGAATTCGAGACCAGCCTGGCAGACATGGCAAAACCCTGTCTCTACCAAAAAATACAAAAATTAGACTGTGTAGTCCCAGCTACTCAGAAGGCTGAGGCAGGAGAATCGCTTAAACCCGGGAGGCAGAGGTTGTAGTGAGCCACGATCGTGCCACTGCACTCCAGCCTGGGTGACAAGAGTCAGACTCTGTCAAAATAAAAATTTACAGGTAGAGTTCCAACTTCAAGGAACTTAGGGGCTGGGGCAGACCCCTGAGGAAGCAGGGGGCCACACCAGGCCATGACAGGATAAACCCGAGGCAGTGGGCGTGCAGAGGGGACGGCCAACCCACCCTGAGGGTCAGAAAAGCCCCCCAGGCCCAGAAGGACCAGGAACTTATCAACGGTGAACACTGAGGAGGTCAGAGGAGGGTGCTGGAGCTGTGGATTAAGGGTGCGCAAAGGTGTGGAGGTGGGACCCGGCTTCAAAGCCAAGGGAAAGTCAGGGCGGGCTGTGAGGAGGACCTGGTGGAAGACCGTCCGCGGAAGCCGAGCGCGCCAGGCCGGGGGCTGCAGACCCGTGAAGGGCCGCTTAGCACTAATGTTAGGCTCTGTGTGCCTTGCAATCTGTGGCCACCATGCAGCTCTGTCCTTAGGGCAAAAGCAGCCATAGAGAAGCATCACGGAGCTGGCAAGGCTGCGTTCCAACAACATGGTGTTAATGGAAGCTGAAGTGTGAATTTCATGTCATTTTCATGTGTCACAAAATATTTTTCATTTCATTTTTCTTTCTGCTATTCCAAAAAGTAAGAACCAGCTGGGCATGGTGGCTCATGTCTGTAATCCCAGCACTTTGGGAGGCCAAGGTGGGAAGATCCCTTGAGCCCAGGAGTTTGAGATCAGCCTGGGCAAAATAGTGAGACCCCTGTCTCTATTTTTTTGAAAAAGAAATTGTTTAAAATAAGGGTAAGAGCCATGCTTAGCTCACATCCCACACAGAGCCAGGCGTCGGGCCTGATCTGGCCCCCGGGCTGCAGTTGCCAACCCCTGGGCTGGCCCTTGCTGGGCTGTGAAGGCCACCGTAGGCCACATGCAGCCAAGAATAGGGAGGGTGTGGGTGAGATCCAGCCCTGGAAGAGCCCTTGGGAGGGAAGAGATGACAGAAGGGCTGTGAGTTCACAGTGAGGCCACTCACCAGGGACCGTGACCAGGCCCGGCTGCAGCAGCTGGATGGGCGGGCTCAGGAAGAGGAGGCCAAGGACGGCCAAGAGAGGGGTGGGAGCAGGTGAGGACTGAGTGACCGTCCCGTCCAACAGGTGGACAAGACCGAAGACAAGTCCCTGGAGGAGCGGGGCCGCATCCTCATCTCCCTCAAGTACAGCTCGCAGAAGCAGGGCCTGCTGGTAGGCATCGTGCAGTGCGCCCACCTGGCCGCCATGGACGCCAATGGCTACTCGGACCCCTACGTGAAAACGTGAGTGTGCCGTGCATGTGACCACCTGCCACATCTTCACCTCCAAGGACGGGGGTCCGTGTGCCAGCTCCGTGGTCCCAGGTGGCAGGCACCCAGGGAGTACCTGAGGTACAGGGGCGCCTGCCACGTCTTCACCTCCAAGGATGGGGGTCCGTGTGCCGGCTCCGTGGTCTCAGGTGGCAGGCACCCAGGGAGTACCTGAGGTACAGGGGCGCCTGCCACGTCTTCACCTCCAAGGACGGGGGTCCGTGTGCCGGCTCTGTGGTCCCAGGTGGCAGGCACCCAGGGAGTGCCTGAGGTACAGGGGCGCCGTGTTCCCTGATGGGCTACCTTGGCAACTCCAGGGGTTAAGCATGGCCAGCCCATTTCACAGATGGGGAAACTGAGGGACAGAGAAGCTGAGTGGCTTCCCAGGGTCATGCAGATATTAGTTATCACCTGATGCTATGTCCAGGCCTCTCTGTGACTGAGGGGCCCAGGAGGGGCCATGAGTCGGAGGAGGGGACAGAAGGCGGGGCCAGTGCCAGGGGTAGCCAGGAGGCTGGGGGAGGATGCAGAGGAACTCTGCCAGGCCTTTGCAACTGCCCACATTTGCCCAGCCCTATACTGGGGCCACAGATGTGGATAAGAGTCCACCCAGCTCTACCAACAGGGCTGATGGTGGGCCTGGGGAGAGACACTAACTCAGGGGGCCATGCCAGGTGGCCTGGGCCACAGAGCTGTGGAGCTGTGAGCCTGGTCAGGAGAGGCTGTGTAGCTCTGAGAGCCAGGCAGGAGCTGGTGACCCTTTGGAGAGGGTGCTACAGGTGCCACAGTGACTACCGTCAGTGCTCGGGGCTCTTCAGAAACTAGGTAGGTATGAGTGTGAGCTCACAGGGAGACTCTGGAAAAGTGAGACTTGGGGAGGAATTTAGTTCAGCAGAAAGGAGGGGCAGGTGCTTCAGGGAGGGGGAATGACAGAGGGATGGCCCTGACCTAGGGGACACCAAGGACCCAGGTGACTAAGGCCTCAGGGACATCTTGGCACCATGAAGAGGCCAGTACTCCTCGTGGCACAGCTCTAGGGGCACCATTCCCATGGCCATGATCATATTTCTGTCACTTTAAAAATTGTATGTGGCAGGTGCAGTGAGTTACACTTACATTCCCAACACTTTGGGAGGCCAAGGCAGGAGGATTGCTTGAGGCTAGGAGTTTGAGACCATCCTGGGCAACATAGTGAGACCTCCATCTCTACAAAAAAATTAAAAATTAGCCTGGTGTAGTGGCATGTCCCTGTAGTCCTAACTACTTGAGAGGATTGCTTGAACCCAGGAATTTGAGACCAGCCTTGGCAACATACTGAGACCTTGTCTCTACAGTTAAAAATAGTAATAAATTAGGCCGAGTGCAGTGGCTCGTGCCTGTAATCCCAGTACTTTGGGAGGCCGAGGCGCACGGATCACCTGAGGTCAGGAGTTTGAGACCAGCTTGGCCAATATGGGGAAACCCGTCTCTACTAAAAACAAAAAAATTAGCTGGGTGTGGTGGCGGGCGCCTGTAATCCCAGCTACTTGGGAGGCTGAGGCAGGAAAATCACTTCAACCTGGGAGGCGGAGATTGCAGTGACCCGAGATCACACCACTGCACTCCAGCCAGGGTGACAGAGCGAGACACTGTCTCAAAATAATAATAAACAAATAAAAATAATATGACAATAATGGGATGGCCACTTTGGGAAGCAGCTGATAGTTCCTCAGAAAGTTAAACACAGAATCACCATTTGATCTGGCAATTCCACTCCTAGTTATATACCCAAGAGATAAGAAAAACATGTCCATCCTAAAACTTGTGCAGGAATGTTCATAGCAGCACTATCCACAACAGCCAAAAGTGGAAACACCCCAAGCGTCCATCCACTGATGAATGGATACACAAATGAAGTCTGTCCCTGCAGTGGAATATCAGCCCTAAGAAGGAGTGTAGCAGGTGCGTGGACTATCAGCCCTAAGAAGGAGTGTAGCAGGTGCGTGGACTATCAGCCCTAAGAAGGAGTGTAGCAGGTGTGTGGAATATCAGCCCTAAGAAGGAGTGTAGCAGGTGCGTGGAATATCAGCCCTAAGAAGGAGTGTAGCAGGTGTGTGGAATATCAGCCCTAAGAAGGAGTGTAGCGGGTGTGTGGAATATTAGCCTTAAGAAGGAGTGTAGCAGGTGCATGCTACACGGTGGGAGGACCTTGAAAACAAGATGCTAAGCGAGAGAAGCCAGACACAGACGGCCACGTGTTGCAGGACTCTATTTCTATGAAGTGTCCAGAATAGGTCAACCCACAGAGGCAGAGACTAGATTTGTGGTTGCAGGAGCCAGGGGAAGCTTGAGGGGACATGGGCAGTGTGTAGAATGTGGTACTATGAAGTTAAAAATGAATAAATTTGAACTAGAGGAATTATTGTAACATGGACAGCTGTCGAAAACACAACAAACGACACACACAGTAGGATACTGGTTTGCGTATATATGTGTTTTTTCTTCTGACTTGTCATTGACTTGAATCTCACGCGTATATATCCTTGCAGGAGGATATGCAATCTGAAGCCAAAATGGTGTGATTTTTTTTTTTTTTGAGACAGAGTCTTACTCTGTTGCCCAGGCTGGAGTGCAGTGGCGTGATCTCAGCTCACTGCAACCTCTGTCTCCCAGGTTCAAGCAGTTCTCATCCCTCAGCTTCCCAAGTAGCTGGGATTACAGGCATGCGCCACCATGCCAGGCTAATTTTTGTATTTTTAGTAGACGGGGTTTCACCATGTTGGCCAGGCTGGTCTTGAACTCCTGACCTCAAGTGATCCACCCACCCTGGCCTCCCAAAGGGCTGGGATTACAGGTGTGAGCCACTGTGCCCGGCCTATGGTGTGACATTTTTAAACCAGTTTCAATGCCCACCTGCCAGATGGACAGGAATTCCAGGGTCACCTGCTGGGTTGCCCAGAAAGCAGAGTCTTACCTGCTGTGACAGATGGTCTGGTCAACTTCCACAGGCAGGTGGGGGGCCATCTGGGCAGGGCCTGTCCACTGTACCACAAGCTCCTCCCTGCCACAGGTGGCTGTTGTGGGTGCTGCTGGACCCCTGCAGCTGGGTCCCACCTGCCAGCCGTGGGCCAAGTCACGTGGCCTTTCAAAGACAGGCCGAGCTGTGGGCCACTCCCTATATCTGAGCCACGCCTCACCTGAGACCTCCACGTCTGTTTCAGACACCCTGGGTGAGACACGAGGGCTGCTGCTCAGGGCTCCTCAGGGGTCCCCATCTCTGAAAGGCCCCTTCATGGACCAGGGGCCTCTTCCTCACTAAAGCAGAGGAAATAAGGGCACAGATTAGATGGTAAGAGGGGCACCCCTCAGCTGCATCCTAGACCTGGAAGAGAGTGTGGCCTGTGCCCCAGAAGAAAGGGAGGGACGTATCTAGCGGTTGATGCTGAGGGCCAAAGCTAGATGGGTCAAGGCCTTTTGTCTGCACTATTATTTTTATTTGTTTTCTTTATTTCTTCCTTTCTTTTTTGAGACAGTGACTCACTCTGTCACTGGGCTGGAATGCAGTGATGCGATCACAGCTCACAGCAGCCTCAAACTCCTGGGCTCAAGCAGTCCTTCCCCCTCAGCCTCCTGAGTAGCTGGGACTACAGGTGTGCACCACCATGCCTGGCTAGTTGTTTTTTGTATTTTTTGTAGAGACTGGGTTTTGCCGTATAGGCCAGGCTGGTCTCAAACTGCTGGACTCAAACGATCCTCCTAGCTCGGCCTCCCAAAGTGCTGGGATTACAGGTGCAAGCCACCATGCCCAGCTAGCACCATTATTTTTATAAAGCTCATCTCTGGTGATACTTGCCCCAGTTTCCCCAGGCTGGAAGTTGACCCCAGGCCCAGCTCTTGAGGGTTTGATGGAAAACCCCAGGAGTAGCAGTGCCTGTGACAATCGCTGACATGTCAAGTTACATGTAATATCCCTGAGCTGCGCGATGGCTGCGTGTGACGCGCTCAGCAGCCTGTGCTGTCGCTCCTGTTGTTATCTCCATTTCATGCCAGCGAAAATGGCAGTAACTGGCAGCAACGTGCTGTGCCACCCTGGGCAACTCCCTTCTCTGGCTGTCTTATGTATAACCAGAAGGGGTTTCTTCTCAAAGCCACAGGCAAGCAGAAGGCACTGTGCAGAGGGCTCAGAGGTACGCGGCACAGGGCGGCTCTGTGAGCCCCGGTGGCCAGGACCACTGTCCTGACAGCAAGGGAGGGAGAGACGCCACAGGGTGGGCCTCAGGGGCTTTGCAGGGTGGGCTTGTGCCAGAGTAGGGTGTGCTCAGGGAGGGTGCTGAGGGATCTCCCCAGAGTGGTCAGATGAGGAGGGAAGGGCACTTCTGGTAGGGAAAATAGCAGAACAGAGGGCAACGCTGGCGGAACTGTCCATGGCTGAAGGTGCCGAGGCTGGAGCCTGTCGTGGAAGTCTGGTGGCTGAGTGAGGGGTCACCAGATGGGCACAAGTTGTCCAGGCTGAGGGTGCAGAGATCCCAAAACAACTTTCCTTCCAGGGGCTTGTGAAGGCAGGGCACGCAGGACCCTTCTGTCCCTGCTCCTCACCCGTCACCAAACAGGCCAAGGACAGTTCACAGCAGACACAATACCAATACGTAGAGAAATGGCCAAGGAGCATAGTAAGTAACTAAGGAAATCCGCTGTTTCCGGGTGGCGGGCTTAGGGGAATCCCCCCAAACTTTTTTTAAATCAGGTTTATTGAGGTACAGGTTGAGCGTCCCAAAGCTGTAAATCCAAAACCCCAAACATTCCAAGCACCGACATGACGCTCAAAGGGAATGCTCATTGGCGCGTTTGGGATTTCAGATTTTTGAATTTTTGAGTTAGGGATGCTGAACTGGTAAATATACTGCAAAGATTACGAAATATGAAAAAATCCAAAATTCAAAACATCTGGTCCAAGCATTTCAGATAATGGATCCTCAACCTGTATCATTCATATCCAGTGAGTTTTTCTTTTCTTTTCTTTTTTTAGAGACAGGGTCTTGCTCTGTTGTCCAGGCCAAAGTGCAGTGGCGCAATCATAGCTCATTGCAGCCTTGAACTCCTGGGCTCAAGCATCTTCCCACCTCAGCACTGTGAATAGCTGGGACTACAGGCATGCACCACCATGCCCAGCTAATTTTTAATTTTTTGGTAGAGATGGGGTCTCGCTGTATCACCCAGGCTAGTATAGTCTTGTTTCCACCACCAGAATCAACATAGAGAATATGACCCCAGAAAGTTCCCTGGCCCCAGGCAACCACTCACCTGTTTTCTGTCTCAATAGTGTTGCGGTTTCCAGACTTTCCCATGAAACAGTCAGATAGTGTGTTGCCCTGTGAGTCCGGCTTCTTTCACACGGAGGAATGCGTTTGAGATTCATCTGTCAGTTGCATGTACCAAGAGTTTGGTCCTTTTTGTTGCTAAGTGGTCTTCCATTGTGTGGGTAAACCACAAGTTTGTTGTTGATGAGTTCCCCAGTTGAAGGGCGTGTGGTTGTTTGCAATTTTTGGTGATGGTAGAAAGCTGCAATGAACAGGTTTTTGTGTGGACATATGTCTTCATTTCTCTCTCCTAATCCCAACTTTTGTCCACATGCATTTTCTAGTGCTTCTGTAATAAACCAGTATTATTTATGCCATGAAAGTCACAATTTTAAAATATGCAAAGTAAAGCAACTATGAGATATCATTTTCTGCCTGTCAAACCAGCAACGAGTTTTTAAATGATAGCATTCAGCTTTGTCGCAGGCACTGTGTGTCAACCATGCAGCCTTTCTGGAGAGGAACTGGGCAGAATAAGCTGGACATGGGCATGTCTTTGGGCGGTGCCTTCACTTCTAGGGATGCAGGTTAAGCTGGACATGGGCGTGTCTTTGGGCGGTGGCTTCACTCCTAGGGATGCAGGTATTCGCTGGACAGATGTTTGTTAAGCTCCCTGGTGCCAGGCCCAGGGAGTTGGTCATGGGTGAGACCCCAGAGACCCCAGAGCACATTCAGCAGGGACAAGGCAATTGTCATGCAATTATCTATGCAGGAACAGGGTGAGAAGCTTTGCAAAGAAGTTGGGGACCTCTTGTCCCCTTCTCCAGCCTGCATATGACCTCCCTGTCATAGAGAAAGGAGTCTGAGCCTGGCTTTCAAGCACCACACTTGTGCTTGCGGGCTGTGTGACCTTGGGCAAGTCACTCCCCCTCTCTGAGCCTCAGAGGAAGACAGCTGTTCTGCATCAGAGTCTAAGGCCTTAGTGGCTGTGGAGGGAAGAACATCTAGGTGGCCTCCCTGTGACTGCACAAAAGGTCTTGTCCTTCCTCAAAGCTCCAATGGAGGTAGTGGTGATGGTTGTACAACTCTGGGAGCCTACTAAAGGCTACTGCATTTTACACTTCAGAAGGATGGATTTTATGATATGTGAATTATATCTCAATAAATCTGCTATTTTATAAAAGAAGCTTGAGGCCGGGGGTGGTGGCTCACGCCTGTAATCCCAGCACTTTGGGAGGCCAGGGCAGGTGGATCACCTGAGGTCAGGAGCTAGAGACCAGCCTGGCCAACATGGTGAAACCCTGTCTCTACTGAAAATACAAAAATTACCTGCGCATGGCGGCACATGCCTGTAGTCCCAGCTACTCTGGAGGCTGAGGCAGGAGAATCACTTGAACCCGGGAGGCGGAGGTTGCAGTCAGCCATCTGAAAAAAAAAAAAAAAAGAAGTTTGAACAAGAGACCAACTCTGCTAAAAACTCTGTTCTGGTGGGAAACGTGAGCTTTATGAAAATTAGACTTCCAGAAATGAGGAAAAACCCCTTTCCTAGGGGGATGGAGGGCGCCCCCCAGGGTTAACTTCAGGAATGTGTGTGTGAACAGAAGTGCGATGGATGAAGGGACCACTTGCTTCTCGAAAACAACGTCTCGCCTTTGCCACAAAATAGCGTTGGGAAAATCCAATGACTAGGACAAAAGAAGGGCCCAGGAATCTCTCTCCAGGGACAGAAAGCTCTTTGAATACCTGCTGGCTTGATCTATACCCCATAGCATGTCCCCATCCTCTGCCTGTCCATTGGATGTAATTCCAGATACCTGAGGCCAGATGTGGACAAGAAATCCAAACATAAGACAGCGGTGAAGAAAAAAACCCTGAACCCGGAGTTTAATGAGGTGTGAGGGGCTGGTGAAGCTTCATGAAGGCCATTCCTCTGCCCCACAGCAGTGGGGGTGTGGCTGGGTTTTCAAAAGGTCATGGCGCGATGGGGAGGGTGGTCAGAGACGGTGGGGAGGGGCCGCACCAAACCACAGACACAGGGGAGCTGGGGGACCCCTGGAAAGCTCTTAGCAGGACTTGTCGGATGTAGGGCTGGGGGGAGGGAAGTGTTGAGGGGAGTCCTGGGTTCTTATGGAGGCAACAGGGCAAAGAAGGGGTGAGAAAGATGGGGAGAAACTCTGTGTGGGGCAAGGGGACTCGAGACACCCTGGGGCCCCAGGAAGTCTTCCGCCCAAGGCGGCAAGTATGGCTGGAAATGCGGATTCCCCCCAAGGAACAAGAAGGAAAGAAGAGCAGAGGGGCTTTGGGTAGAGCCCACGCCACACCAGTGATCCAGAGGCAGGCAGGGGAGGTCGAGAAGATGCTTCCAGAGAGTGAGGGGAACCCCGGATGGAAGGGAGGGTCCCACAGAGAAGGGAGGGGTCAGCAAAGCCAGGCCCCAGAGAGGCCCAGGATGACAAGGACTGTGGGGCGTGCAGTGCCTCTGCAGTCAGGAGGCTCCCGGGGTGTGGGGAGAGCAGGCTCAGGGACAAGGAGCAAGCGGGCGAGGGGACAGGGGCCCTGAAGACCCCAGTGGAGCTCAGGGGGAAGTGGGCGAGACATGTGAGCATCCACCCCTCATCCACTCTGAGCACTGATCACCCCCGTCCCTCCTCTTTCCCTACACCTCATACCCCTCCTGGCCCCCGGCCAAGGCCCAGGCCTCGTGGCATCAGCCCTAACACTCCCTTCTTGCCAGCAGGAGTTCTGTTACGAGATCAAGCATGGGGACCTGGCCAAGAAGTCCCTGGAGGTCACCGTTTGGGATTACAACATTGGAAAATCCAATGATTTCATTGGTAAGGGGGCATAGTGGGAACACCGTCTCACTGTGTGCCTGTCCTGGATCAGGCCACAGCCCCTCTTTCCTGGTCCATGGGGAAAGCTGGAACCACGGACCACCTGCCCCTAGGTCAGGGGCCTCAGACCTTCTCCAGCCTGACCCTTGTGCCCCAGGAAGAGACAGACCCAGAGATGGAAGGAGTTCTGGGAGGGTCACACAGCACTCTGTGGTGGAGCACAGACAAGAGACAATGATGGGCAGTGCCTCGGGCTGGACTCTGAGCCCTAGAGTCCCCAAATTCCCAGTGGGCCTGGTGGCTGCGCATAGTGGGGCTGCCTGGCCCTTTCTCCCCTCTTCAGGCCCCCATTCCTTGACCCCTGATGCTGCCTCTGCACCCTGCCCCTATCCCTGCCCTGGTGGAAGAGAGACAGGATGGCTGGGCCCTGACGGGGCCAGAGTGTGGCATGGAGGTCAGGTCCTGTTCATGCTCAGAACTCAGCGGGCAGTGGGAGAGGCTGGCCTTCGAGCACAGAACCTGGGAGGGGGCATGGGCCCCACGCCTGGGAGTTGGGGGTCCCTGTGCCCCAGCTGCCCCTCCTGTCCTCCTGCAGGTGGTGTGGTTCTGGGCATCCACGCCAAGGGGGAGCGCCTGAAGCACTGGTTTGACTGCCTGAAGAACAAGGACAAGCGCATCGAGCCCTGGCACACGCTCACCAGCGAGCTCCCAGGGGCCGTGCTCAGCGACTGATGCCCACCCGCCACTGCTACCCCTGCCGCCACCTGTGCCTAGCACTTCCGGCCCCGGGCTTCCCCAGCAGCCACCAAGGCCTGTGGCCCCCACACTGGGGGAGATCCAGAACCCCTGCTTGGACACAGAGCCACTGCAGTCCCCGCTCGGAGGATGTGGAGGGCTCAGCCACTCTGGGACGGGGAGGGCAAGGAGCTGGGGTGGGGGGCTCTCAGCCCTCTGGCGCCCAAGAGGCCGGTGGTGGAAAGAGACCTCAGCACCTGCCCAGGGGAAGGGGACACGCCCATCTGGGAGCAAAGACCCTTCTAGAGGCCAGCCCTGGTTGAGAGGACAGGAGTGTGGGGGTGCCTTGGCAGACAGTGGGAACAGAGGAGGGAGGTGGTGAGCAGACAGACAGGTGGAGGATGGGACCTTGAAGACTGGCTGCTCCAGCCCAAGAAAGCCTGACTGCATCCCTCATCTCCTTCGCTGCTGGACAGATGGAAGAAGCGGGCCTGCCGGCCGAAAGTCTGCCAGAGTTCCCGGAGGCTCCTGATGACGGGTAAATTGGCACATGCTTCACTCAATTATTCCACAAGCCCTGGGGGTGAATGAGACACAGGGCCTGCCCTCAGGGAGTTCCCATCTAGTCAGGAAGCTGGGAACAAACCATTCCAACTGGGGTGAGAAATACCAAGACCAGCTTGGCCAGTCTGCAAGTACTGTGGGCTCTGTTGACTCTGCCGGGAGGTCAGGGAAGGCTTCCTGGAGGAGGCGGTGCTTCCGTAAGGCCTATGGAGGGTGAGTGGGGGCTTCTAAAAGCAGTCCAGGCAGTGGGAGTGGTCTAAAACGGCCTGGAGAGAGAAAGCCAATGGGGCCGGGGTGCTGTGGACCCAGGGTCTCCTCTCCAGGGGAGGGTTTGTTAGGAAGGTGTGAGGCTCGAGGCAGGAGGTGGGGGACGTGATGGAAACACCATGGAGAAACTGGTGTGGGCTGAAGTTCAGACCTCAGACCCAAGTCTCCCACTCTGATCTCTTTCTACTCCTGAGGGACCTCAAGGGCGGAGCCCGCCCCTCCTCCTTCCCGGCATAAGCATCAGGTCAGCTGCGGTGGAGAAAAGGGCCCCTTGTGCTTGGGAAAAAAGCAAGCATTCCTACACGTCCTGACTCTCCCCTCCCCTCCCCTCCACTCCCTGGCTCACACTGGGGGCCTCCGGGTGCTTGCTCATGGCATCTTGGTCCCACTACCGCCACAGATGTCCCTTTTGGGAGTAATCAGTGGCCGTCCAGGGCCTTGTCCACCCTCCAGGAGCTGAGCAAGAATCACCCGGGCTGGTGGGCCTGTCTGCTCCCCTGAGTGAGACTCCCCAGGAGGCTTGAGATTATCTGAATCTTGGGGCCCATGCCTGAAGCCCACAAACTTTCTCTGCCTACCAAGGGCCCCTCAGGAACGCTGGGTGAACAAATACAGAGCCAAGGAGTTGCACAGCCAGAGTCCCAGTGTGATGCTCAGCCCATCAGTGTGTGATGGAAACAGAGGCCCAGAGAGGTCAGGTGACCTGCCCAGGGCCTTCCAGCCCCCACACAGCTGGGACCAGGATCCACAGCCCCCAGCCCAGAGTGCTGGACACCACACTTCAGGGGAATTGGCGTGCTGACCTCACACCAGAGAGGTCCTGCTAGCTGCCAGCCTGGGGCTCCCCCGCCTGCTGCCCACCCCTTCAACACCGATAGAGGGACTCACAGGCACGACGGTGGGACCTTCCAACTGCAGACACAAAGCACACCACCACCTGAGGTCCAGGGTTGTGATTTGAATCCTACCAAGTGCCCATCAGGCCTTTCCCAGGTTGCAGGGAAAACAGGACCCCAGCCCCCACACAGTCCCTGGACACCTGCTGCTCATGGAGACTTGTCTCCCCACCTTTAGGAAGGGTTTCTATGTGAAGGTTTTTGCATGCACTGGTCTGAACGCATGTTCACAGCCCTGCAAGGTGGGTTTGATTCTCATCCCCATCTTGCAGGTGAAACAGGTTCCCAGAGTCTGAGTAGTTTGCCAAGGCCACACAGCCAGGAAGGGGTGAACCAGGACTCAAACCCAGGTCCTCTGACTGCCACTTTCTCTCTCTGGGGGTCGGTACCCCCAGTCCCTTCCCTCTTGGTCTGTCGGAGACTCAGCAGAGACACCAGGTGAAGGCTCAGTAAGCTCAGGTGCGTGATGGAGACCTGGGGTCTTGTCACTGTCCTGCCACCTCATCCGCTGGCTTTGAAACTATCCGTGCTACTTCAGGCTTCCCCAGAGGTGTCTAACCTGGCCCCAAAACTCAGCCACCCCACCCTAGCCTCTGGGGGCTGAGGCAAGGGCTCCTCTTTTCTCCACACAGAATGGGCACCCTCTGAGGGCCTAAGGTAAGAGGTGGTCTCTTTCTAAAAGGCCTGGTGTCTAGTTAAGCTCTGGGTATCTTCTTAGCTTTGCTTTTTTGGGGGTCTCATTCAGAGAGGAGATTTGACAGCCTCTCTGAAGACACAGAAGTGAATGGCAGAGCGAGAAGAGGCTGTACCCCCCACCTACCATGACTTCCTTATTAGGCACATGGGGAATGTGAGGCCCAGTGGGTGAGAGGGGCCTGAAGGGGCACAGCTGGGACAAGAACCCAGAACTCCAGCCCCCCAGTCCAGGGCCCTCTACTGCCCAGGCTGTGCAAATGGGGCTGGGACCGAAAGATGGGGACATTCAGGCTGGGAGGCGGGCTTGCTGGCCAGCCAGCCCAGGGGCAGCACAGGCACTCGGGCAGGAACTCCCCAGGAAGTTTGGAAACCTTCTTTCCCTAGGATCTCAGCACCCTTTTAGATCCCGTGCAGATTGTCTTTCTGTTAAAGCGTTTTGAGGCACGATGGCTCACGCCTGTAATTGCAGCACTTTGGGAGGCCGAGGCTGGCGGATCACCTGAGGTCAGGAGTTTGAAACCCGCCTGGCCAACAGGGCGAAACCCCATCTCTACTAAAAATACAAAAATTAGCCGGGTGTGGTGGCGCACGCCTGTAGTCCCAGCTACTCAGGGAGGCCGAGGCACGAGAATCGCTTGAACCCGGGAGGTGAAGGCTGCAGTGAGCCAAGATCGCGCCACGGCACTCCAGCCTGGGCGACAGAGCAAGACTCCGTCTCAGAAAAAAAAAAAAACAAAAAACGCTTTGAGAAGCTGCAGAAGCGGCTCTGCCTTTGACCCCGAATGGGCATCTTTACTCGGGTCCATCATCCCCACAAAGACAGGAAATCTGATGCCAAAAAAAAAAAAAAGTCATTCCAGGTGTCAGTAACCAGGCGCTGCCTCCAGCCCCGCCCCGCCCGCCGCCTGCGCCAATCCCCGACGGGCCCGTCTTCCAGCCCCGAAGCGGTCACCTCCTGACCTCTAGTGGCGAGCGCGGGGAACTGCGCCCCGGCTCGTCCGCCCGCCGAGCCCGGGCCGTGCATGCCCTGCCCGTTGTTCCTTCGCAAGCCGAGTGAACCTCCCGATGCATGGACTCTGGCTGTCGTCGACGCAGACTCTCGTGCACTGCTTAACCCCTTTTTTGCTGCCATGTGACGGCTGCAGACACTGTCCTCAAACTGCAGTCCCACAGACAAGTTTTGTATTTTGGTCTGACCTACCCGAAGGTGTCCTTTTTAAGTCTTATTTGTTAATATTTATAATGACATATAATCCAAAGTAAATGGAAACTTCATATTGCGATCTCATTGCCTTGGCGAGACTCTCACCTTTTAATAGATTTGAAGGGGGTGGAGGCGGTGGCTCACGCCTGTAAGTCCTAGCACTTTTGGAGGTCGAGGTGGGAGAATTGCTTGAGGCCTGGAGTTCGAGACCAGCCTGGTCAACATGGAGAAACCACGCCTCTACACACACAGACACACACACACAATGACAATTAGCCTAGCGTGGTGGCACACACCTGTAGCCCCAGCTATTCAGGAGGCTGAGGTAGGAGGAGGAGGATCGCTTGAGCCTGGAAAGTGGGGATTGCAGTGAGCCGAGATCACGCCATTGCACTCCAGCCTGGGCAACAGAGGGAGACCTTGTCAAAAAAAAAAAAAGAAAAAAAGAAAAAAAAAAAGATTTGGAAGGGTAGGAGGGGAGGGTGGAAAGACGGAGGAAAAGGCAACTGAAACCTACTCCGGATATAGTCTTGTTACTCTTCACCAGGAACCCATTTGAGGTAGGCCCTCAAGTTACAGATGGGGAAACTAAGGCCCAGAGAGGTTAAAATACTTTTACAGAATCACACGGCTGGTCGATGGCAGAAGCAGGATTCAAACTGAGGCAGCCCAAGACATTTTGCACCAGGACCTGTCGACCATGCTGTTGTCCACTCATCCAACAAACAGCCATGGAGTATTGACTAACGCCAGCCCGTCTGAGGCTCCAAGAGTCGTACATTTTGGAAGGTAATTTAAGACATGTACTGCTTAGGTTTGGAGGGAAAAAAATAAACCTTCCTAACCACAGATTAGTGTATTAGGACTAGTAGCAATCCCCACACTTTATATTTTCATTCCACCTTGTTAGAAAATGTCGATCAATTGTTGAATACAGTTTATTGTACATCATTCTTTAGGTCAGAAATTTCTCAAGATAAAAGCCTTTGCTTTCTAACATCGACTAACGAAGAAAATGTATGTCATTGAATATGCAAACCTCTCAATCTCTTTCCTCTATGTCCCCCTTCAGGGTCAGGGTCAGGGTTTAGGGTCGGGGTTAGGGTCTAGGATCAGGATTAGGGGTTAGGGGTTAGGGATTAGGGTTCAGGCTTGGGTTCGTACTAGGTCCGGGTCCAGGTCCGGGTCAGCGTTTCGCATTTAGTCAGGGTTTGGTGTTCGGTTTTGGCCGGGTTAGGGTGGGTTAGGACTCGGGTCATAGTTTTGGGTTGGTGCGGTCGGCATCCGTGCTGGAATTTCCTTTCTGGCTGTCACCGTGACCGTAACCTGTATTCTGGTTCCACTGCTCTCCCCTGTCTAATTATCAGGGCTCTTTTCACCGCTGGCTCCACTCATTGCTCGCTCCTCCTGCTTATCTCTCCTGTCCAATCTGCAGAGCTCGCCACCTTCTTGTTCCGCCCTCTTTTCCCTAACATCCAATAGCAGCCTTCTCCGCAGTCCTTGCTCCTACCACTCCTGTCTCTTGTCCAATCAGCAGGCTTTACCAATGCTTACTCAGCCCGCTTCTCTCTCTTGTCCAATTGGCAGGGTCTCCTCAGTGCTCGCCCCACCTACTTCATGCCCGTCCAATTGCAGGATCTCAGTGCTAGCCCCGCCCGCTTCTCGCTCCTATCCAACCAGTAGAGACTCTACCAGTGCCCACCCTGCCCACTTCTCTTTCTTATCCAAGGACAGGATCTCCTAGTGCTCACTCCGCCCACTTCTCTGCCCCATCCAATCAGCGAGCTCTGCCAGTGCGTTGCGTTCCTGTCCTTTGGGGAGGGAGTCCGGGGTCTCTCGGGGAAACGGAAACGCAGGCTCAGATGTGCGGGTCCAGTTTCGAGGCAAAGCAGACAAAGCGCTCTTCCAGCACACAGTGGTTTTGTGGGGCAAAGGCCGCGCGATTCCGCAGGCCCTGACCCTGCAGGGACTCAGGATGGCCCTGGGCGCTTTGTCCGGGTGGAGCAAGGGGTCGTGTGCGGGCGGCTGCGCAAATGGCCCCGCCGGCACCGCGCGGGCCCGGGTATGGGGGCAGCCTGGGGAGGCAGCGCCTGCGGGTGCCGCCCACGCCGAGCGCTCTCTGCCTCCCCGAGCACTCGCTGCGGACTCCAGGGCACCGTGCACTGAGTGCCATACCTGCTGTGCGCACAGGGGCTCGGCTGGGCTCCCGCTCCCTCTCTCGGTGGAATGAGCTGTCAGAGCCGCCTCTGCGCTCTCCCGTGCTAAAGGAATGGAAGCTGGGCTCCATGCCCCGGGAAAAGGGTGTTTGGCGCCACCAGCGACTGGCAAACCGGTTGCACACCTGCTCAGCTGTCAAGCTCATCTGAAGGACAAGTCCCCCGGCCCCCAAACAACAAAACCTCCAGCCCGGCTGGAAGGCGGAGCTGTGGCTGCTCATTTGCAATCCGAGGTCACTGTGTGGCAGGGCCAGGAGCTGAGCTGGAGACGAGGGCATCGTGTGGCAAGAGGAGGGTTCAGTGAGTATATTTGAGAGGTGAACCAAGCACCAGGATTTGGGGTGTCTTGGATTAGTAGTAATGGATTGTTGGTTCAGACCAAAGACCTGCGAAGAAAGCAAGAATATTTGGATGGCCCCGTGGCAACAGCCTTTTGCAGCCAGCAGGGCTGCTCTTGCTTGCTGGGAAGGAGACTGGCACCCGGACGGAGTCTCACTAAGCCTCCCCTCCCATCTCATCGCTTGCAGAGGGACGTGAGGAAAAGGGGCCTCCACAATCCCCAGAGACAATCCAAGGACCGTGGGAGCCGCTGGCCTTAGCCTCGGACTTTCCTGGAGCAGAGACAGTTTCAGAGCCACTGGCTGCCAGGTACTATCATCCCATGGCCATGGGACCAGCTCGTGATCAGTTCCTTTCCCTCCTCAGATGGAGACTGGAGCGTGGAGTGGGTGTGCCGGTGCCAGGGCCCCAACACGGGGACAAGGTCAGACCCCAGGGATGGGGAAGCCACCAGCAAGGAGCCCACGTCAGGGACTGGGGTTGGGGGCTTCCTCTGACCCCACACTGCTCCTGCACCCTGACTCATCACCTGAGTTCATGTCTGTTTTGCAGAATGAGGGGACAGACTTCGAAGGAAACACATGCAGGCCTGACACCTAAAGAGAAAGCCAGCTGTCCCTGTGGTTTATTTCTAGTATTTTGTCTGATTGCTTTTCAGTGAGTCAGTGATAGCCAACGTCTTTAGTTCCTAGTACGTACCAGTGCTGTTTGAACACTCTCCCTGCGCTCTGTGCTCTTCCTATGATGAAGTGAAAACTTCATGTAAGGACAGGAAAAGTGTATCCTGGCCAGCTGTGGGGCTGGATCCACGCGGGGTCAGCCCATGGCATGTTTGGCCATCACACCATGCTCACTTCTGCTCCTTCTTTTCCTTGTACTGTTATGACATCAGCGTCTCTTCTGAGACCAACTGTGCCTGCTCATATTTAGGCCTGATACTGCCCAGGTGTGTGACCCTAGGCAGGTTCTCAAACGTCTCACCTGTAAAATGGAGATGGTACTAGGACCTTCCATGGGGTGGTTGCGAAGGTTAAGCGGGGGTGGTTAGCCAAAGCCTAGGAGCATCAAGGAGCACCACTGAGACACAGTGAGTATTTGTGGAATATTAATTCTTAATTCTTTAATAATTCTCTAATGAATTATTTACTTAATTCCTTTAGGATCAATCATCATTTATTCAGTCAACTGTTAGGCTCTAATCATTTTCAGTTAGGTTAGACATAGCATAGGGTTATGACTGTTAGGGTTAGGGTGGGGATTAAAATTCTATATGAGATTTGGGTTGGGAAACAGAGTCAAACCGTATCATCAGTTCAATATTTTATATTAAGAGTTACAGAGATGTTGAACTCATATTCCTCATGGAGGTTAAAAACTCTATATGATGGTGAGAAGTTGTAGTTATAAAATTTATTTATTCTATAAATTTATCTTTGTACACTAAGGACCCGTATTCATTAAACTAAAATAAAATATTCTGAGAACTGTGTGATGTGACTAAGCTATGACCGTACCAGCTCATTTAATCCTTACCAACTGATAACTATAGTGCCCACATTTTGCTCATGAGGAAACAGAATTAGAAAGATAAAACGTCTTGCCTAGACTCCCAGCTAGCAAGTGACCTATGCCAGGCTTGAGTCTACGGACAGATCTGAAGTCTTGGACTTTTAATTACTATTCCTATTCAAGTCTATCATTTTGGATGTATTTTCTGGGTGACAGGGTGAGACCCTGTCTCAAACAAAAAAAGAAACCCAAAAAGTTTGTTTGTGAAGAAGGAGGAAAACTAGTTTTATGTGGTGTCATCAAGAAGTGAGAAAGGAAAATGTCTTGATCATAGAGCATGATCTGATACTTTAAAAGTTGCCAAGAGGTCAAATAATGAAGGCAGATGGGACCTTTTGAGCTTACTGGTGACCTTCATATGAGCAATTTCACTGTTGGAGATGAAGCCATGTTGGTGTTCAGTTACTCAACATTATTCAACATCCCTTCATGCTAAAAACTCTCCATAAACTAGGTATTGATGGAACGTATCTCAAAATAATAAGAGCTATCTATGACAAATCCACAGCCAATATCATACTGAATGGACAAAAGCTGGAAGCATTCCCTTTAAAAACTGGCACAAGACGAGGATGCCTTCTCTCACCACTCCTATTTAACATAGTACTGGAAGTTCTGGCAAGGGCAATCAGAGAAAGAAATAAAACATATTCAAATAGGAAGAGAGGAAGTCAAATTATCTCTGTTTGCAGATGACATGATTTTATATTTAGAAAACCCCATCGTCTCAGCCCAAAAACTCCTTAAGCTGATAAGCAACTTCAGCAAAGTCTCAGGATACAAAATCGATGTGCAAAAATCACAAGCATTCATATACAGCAACAATAGACAGAGAGCAAAGTCATGAGTGAACTCCCATTCACAATTGCTACAAAGAAAATGAAGTACCTAGGAATACAACTTACAAGGGGTGTGAAGGACGTCTTCAAGGAGAACTACAAACCACTGCTCAAGGAAATAAGAGAGGACACAAAACAATGGAAAACCATTTCATACTCATGGATAGGAAGAATCAATATAGTGAAAATGGCTATACTGCCCAAACTAATTTATAGATTAAATGCTATTCACATCAAACTTCCAGTGACTGTCTTCAAAGAATTAGAAAAAACTACTTTAAATTTCATATAGAACCAAAAAAAGAGCCCGTATAGCCAAGAGTACCCTAGGCCAAAAGAACAAAGCTGGAGGCATCACGCTACCTGACTTCAGACTATACTACAAGGCTACAGTAACCAAAACAGCATGGTACTGGTACCAAAACAGAAATATAGAACAATGGAACAGAACAGAGGCCTCAGGAATAACACCACACATCTACAACCATCTGATCTTTGACAAACCTGACAAAAACAAGCAATGGGGAAAGGATTCCCTATTTAATAAATGGTGCTGGGAAAACTGGCTAGCCATATGCAGAAAACAGAAACTAGACCTCTTTCTCACACCTTATGCAAAAATTATGTCAAGATGGGTTAAAGACTTAAATGTAAAACCCAAAACCATAAAAACCCTAGAAGAAAACCAAGGCAATAGGGTTAGGGTTAGGGTTAGGGTTAGGGTTAGGGGTTAGGGTTCGGGTTAGGGTTAGGCCAGGACCAGGATCCCAGATCACCTATCCCATCACCCTGAGCCCATGTCCTTCACATGCTTCTCTCTCGCATCATCTTTCCAGAAGTATCTCCTACCTAATCTGACCTCCTTTGGCCTCTTCTCTATTTTTAATCAAAGAAGTCTTTTTAAAGAACAAATGAGTTACTATGTTACCTGCCTAAAGCCTTCCCTTGCTCCCCACTGCCTTAGGGTGAAAGACAACCATAACCTTTGTCCTCACCCCCCCACCTCTTGGGCTTCGTCTCTTCCCCTTTGTCTCCTTTCATACTGTTAGCTCATGCTCCTGAATTAATTGGAACTCCCTATTTATGACGTGTCTTCTCCCAACTGTAATCCTTTTGCACATGCTGTCCCCTCTGCCTTTAACACTCTTACCAACCCTGCTGCATTTGTCTGTTCTTTTTTAGGTTACCGAGTAGATCTTTCTTTTTCCAGGTAACCTCCCTGGCTTGCTGGCCTCCAGGGTAAAGTAATCCCTACTGAGTTCTCTGGGAGCAACTCTATGCTGTTATGATCTGTGTTACCACCAGTTTCTCCTGGCTCCTGAGAGAAGGCTGGATATAGAAGATAATGCTGCCATCCATTAGGAGAAAGGGAATGCTGTATGGAACCCAGCAGTTCTCCAGGACACCTCTTGGTACTTCCACTGACCACAGTAAACGTTCATAAAAAACTAACCCAACCAACTAAATAACCAACAAAGGCAGGACCACTAAGGGTTTGGACCCTTCAGGAATGAAGGTTTTGATCACCCTACTGGTAAAAAGCCAGAACAATGGAAGGGTGGGCTCAAGGCAAACGGAACCTGGGATGAATAATGTAAGAAGGAATTTATGAATATTAACTACAGCATTGTGACCAGTTACAGAAAGAGAACTATAGTAGTGATACAGTTTTTTCTCCTTGTTTGTATGTGTATGTCTATCTGTATCTATGTCATCTATCTTTCTATTTATTAATCTATATGCACATTTTGTTTTGTTTTGAGAGGGGGTCTCACTGTATCACCCAGGCTGGAGTGCAGTGGCGGATCTCGGCTCACCACAACCTCTGCCTCCTGGGTTCAAGCAATTCTCCTGCCTCACCCTCCTGAGTAGCTGGGATTACAGGCATGCATCACCATGCCCAGCTAATTTTTGTATTTTTAGTAGAGATGGGGTTTCACCATGTTGGCTAGGCTGGTCTTGAAATCCTGACCTCAGGTGATCCGCCTGCCTTAGCCTCCTAAAGTGCTAGGTTTACAGGTGTTAGCAACTGCACTCGGTCTGTTTTGTTTTAAGAGATAAGGTCTTGCTGTGTTGCCCAGGTTGCCCTCAAACTCCTGGGCTCAAGAGATCCTCCTGCCTCAGCTTCCCAAGTAGCTGAGGTTACAGGCACAAGCCACCATGCCTGGCTAGCATATTTGTTTTTATTAACTAATTTTTTCTTTTGTTTCCTCTTTTATCCTTGTTATTTTATAGAAGGATTATTGGCAGGAGCTTGTAGGTTATAAACTCTTCAGGCAGAACTGCCAAGGAATAACCTCACTCAAAAGATGGGTGCAGTGTCTGTTGGGGCTTCCTATCTCCCCTCTGTGGGAGAAGGGGAGAGGGCCTTGTGTTAATATGAAGGATGCATTGAAACTTGTTATACAAAAAATATACATTTATTAATGTAGTACAGAAGACTTAATATCTGTAGAAGAATGTGTGTGGATGCTGAGCAACAAAAGGGGTGGCTGGGCCAGTGAGAAGCTATTGACACCTGGTTAGGTGCAGTGTCAGGTAATTCCAGCACTTTCGGAGGCCGAGGTGGATGGATCACCTGAGGTCAGTAGTTCAAGACCAGCCTGGCCAACATGGCAAAACCCTGCCTCTGCTAAAAATACAAAAATTAGCTGGGCATGGTGGCGGGTGCCTGTAATCCCAGCTACTTGGGAGGCTGAGGCAGGAGAATCACTTGAACCTGGGAGGCAGAGGTTGCAGGGAGCCAAGATCGTGTCATTGTACTCCCGACTGGGCAACAAGAGTGAAACTCCATCTCAAAATGAAAAAAGAGAAGCTACTGACTCTCAGCTCCAAACTGAGCCTTCCATACTTAACTTGGCAATGGTGGGACTGGAACTGTCTGAATTACATTAGTTTTGCCAGCCGGCTCCTTGTTAGGGGCTGTCAGGCAGACAAAGATACACTCCTTTCTGTTGTCTTTGTTGTTCATGCCAATGTCATCTCAGCAGTGTCATTTCACTTCCAGTTTCCAGTTTTTTCCACACTCCTAGAATCAGCTTCATCTCTCTCTTCAGAGGCTCCACTGGGCAGTGCTCCCCCACCAGAGGTCTGGGTCCCAGCTCTGCAGAAGCCCTGATCTGAGCTCCCAGGAGCCAGCCCCAGCTGGTCTCTGCTCAGGTGTCTGGGTTGCAGGTCCTGGGGGGTCCCTCTGTTGACCTTCTAGGTTCTCACAACCTAATCTCTTACTATTGTCCCCAGTCCTTGAGGGGGTGCCTGCATCCTGCAGTTACTTTCTCTGTTACCTCAATGTCTTCCTTTGCTTTTCTAGTTCCCTGGTAGCCACCAATTTCCTGATATTAAATTCTTTCCATTTTTCTTTTTATTTTTTGAGATGGAGAATCACACTATCACCCGGGCTGGAGTGGAGTGGTGCTATCTTGGCTCACTACAACCTCTGCCTCCCAGGTTCAAGTGATTCTCCTGCCTCAGCCTCCTGAGTAGCTGGGATTACAGGCACCCACCACAACGCCCAGCTAATTTTTTGTATTTTTAGTAGAGACGGGGTTTCACTATGTTGGCCAGGCAGTCTCGAACTCCTGACCTTGTGATCTGCCTGTCTTGGCATCCCAAAGTGCTGGGATTACAGGCATGAGCCACGGCGTCCTGCCTCTTTCCATTTTTCTAACTGAACTCTTAGTGATACAAGATAATGCAGAGTTCCTTCTCACACGGATCCTACAGTCCAGTGGGAGAGACAGATATTAAGCAAATAATTACATTTAATTATGTTGAAATAAGTGCCATGAAGGAAAAGTACAAAGTTTATTAGCATATTAAAGGCCCTGAGAAGTTTTGCAGTAAATAAGCCTGGTTAGCATTGTTTAGGGCAACATCTCCTTATTTTATTTGACCAAGAAACTTCATGGTAAACCTATTAGCACCCAGCAGAGTTAGCGTGCTACATAGTAGTGCATTGTGCAAATGGAAAAGGGAAGTCATTGAAGAAATGTGAGCTGGGGGACTTGGAGTGTGAGCATTTGCCATGTTCCTCCAGTAGCATCCAGTGGGTTAGGGGCATCTTAGCTGCAGGATTCCAGTCATAGGATCAACTGACAATTCTCCTTGCTCTTTTCTTTTTTTTTTTTTTTTTTGAGACAGAGTCTCGCTCTGTCGCCCAGGCTGGAGTGCAGTGGCGCGATCTCGGCTCACTGCAAGCTCCGCCTCCCGGGTTCACGCCATTCTCCTGTCTCAGCCTCCCCAGTAGGTGGGACTACAGGCGCCCGCTACCACACCTGGCTAATTTTTTGTATTTTTAGTAGAGACGGGGTTTCACCGTGTTAGCCAGGATGGTCTCGATCTCCTGACCTCATGATCCACCCGCCTCGGCCTCCCAAAGTGCTGGGATTACAGGTGTGAGCCACCGTGCCCGGCCTCTCCTTGCTCTTACTCTAGCCCCATGAGGCACCTTTCTGGTCATCACCGACTTACTGAGTAAATTTCCCTATAGGGAGAGGATGCTCTCATTCACCAGCACAGATGTTCTGGTCTACCTGGCAGTTTCTTTCTCATTATAGAGCAAGGTTTCTTGACCTAGGTCTTTAGAGGGACCATCCACCCCTTAAGACTATCTGCAAAATGTGTGTGTGTGTGTATGCATGTGCACGTGTGGGTGCACGCGTGTGTGTGTGTGCATGCATGGACATTTTTCCGGCAAGAGGGTCCATATCTTTTGATATTCCTAGTGGGAGTGTGACTTCAGAAAAGGATAAGTTTAGGAATCACTGCATTAAAGGAAAATGTTCTATTATTTGTGTATTGATCTCCTGTGAGTGTGGTCACTGTAAATGGGTTCTTCTTCGTCTGATCAGCCTTGTGTTGACTCACCAAACTGAGGTTCTGGATCCTCCAAGGTACCTACTCCCCTGGCTAAAGGATGAACCAACCTTCTTGGACCTCAAGGGATCACTCCCCTCTAGGCCATTGCCTGTGCCATTTCCTCTCACTGGGAAACCCTCTCCCCAGGCCTTGTGGTCAACTCCCAGTTATTCTTCAGGTCTCAGCTTAGAAGTCATTTCCTCCTTGAAACCTTCTCTGACTAACCGCTTCGGGATTTGATAGCCCTTATTTGTGCTCCCACAGCATCCGTCCCACCTCTCTGGGGCCCCTACTTTCCCTTCCCACAGGACCATGTTTTTCCCTTCATTGTGTCTGTTCCATGATACAATTAACTGTTTATAGTACTTCTCTGCCACTTTTAGAATGCAAGCTCCACAAGGAAGGGGGGCTGTGTCCAGCTTTGCTCTGCTTTTCCCCCAACACCAAGCACAGTGTCTAGCATATATTAAGTGCCCATTAAAATCGAAGGAATGCATACAAAAATAAGTACCTTAATCCTTTCAGTGCGACATTTATGTGCCGTCACAGCTAGACCACGAATGTCCTTTTACCTCACTCTAGGACTATGTACAGATTTGCCAGCCACGAGAAGTCCAAAAAATAAAACATCCAGGTAATCAACTTTCATCTTCTATCAGCAAAAGCTTCTTTCTCGTCAAGTGTGTGCATACATTTGTACATACAGATGCACATACTTATATGTGGGTGAAGAGAAAACGTGCTGCAGTGTCGGAAGAAACCTACCTGTGTTTCTTAGAAAGCGGTTCCTATAGCCCTTGACTACCCTCGTGACTGGGTTATAGAAGCCATCTCCACAATCGTAATAGCCCCTGGGGATTTTTCTAGGTGGGTCCATATTGGTGAGTTGAGCCATACCTTGAAAGAACATAATGGGCAATTAGTTCACCATCAAGGTCAAATCCAAACCCAGTGTTCCCATAAGGTCCACTTGTGGCTGGTGGCTCATGTGACTATCTGGCTCCCCTGTTGAACTAAATACCCCCTACTCAGGGCAAGAAGCAAACCCAGCAGAAACAGTGCCCCAAAGGAACTTTCTGAACATGGCTCTTGGGAACAGGGTCTTGGGAACGAGACCCTCTGTCTTCTTCTTCCTTTGACCCCATCCTCCTCCATTTCTTTGGATACCATGACAAAGGGCACAGGTTCTGAAGTTAGACAGACGCTGAGGGTAAGTCAGAGTTGGCAAATGGATAGGAGAGCATCAGATCCAGAAGAGGGGTGGCATTCAAAGCGTGGGCAGAGGCCAGAGGCATGGATCCTTAAGCCCCACTCTGGAAACCTTGTAGAGCAGAGCACGTATGAAGGAGAACAGCAGAAAAGAAATGGATCAGGTGGACAAGGGGCAGGTGGTGGAGAACTTTGACTCTTGCCAAAATTACCACGGTGGCTGCCACTCATTGAATGTTTATTATGTGCCAGGCATTGTGCTCCTCTTTTATTTAATCCTGAGAGCAACTCTGTGGCTCCATTTTACAGATAAGAAAACTGAGGCTCAGAGAAGTTAAAGTAACTTTCCCAAGGTTATCCAGCTAGGAGGCAGTCCAGCTCTGGAACCTGTATGTTCAGGTGCCAACATCAGGAGAGGAGACAGCCTAGGTGCAGCCACAGGACCAGGGACACTGAGATCTCTGGGAGAGAAAGAAGATTGAGTGCACCTTTTAGGTCATGCACGCTAGGTATGTGTATCTTGAAACGCCATGGCTCAAGTAAAGGGAGAGGTTGGAATAAATAACTTCTCAGGTTCCTTCTAACTATAGTTGCTATAGTTCCTTGTTCTCTAGACTGAGAGCTGGATGCCCACTGAGCACACAGCACCACGCCCACAACCCAGAGTCTTGCACACAGTAGGAACTCTTGTGTTGCTTAATGACATGCCTAACCGTAACCCTGACACTGACCCTGATCCTAAACCTAACCCCATATGTACTGGCTAATGACTACCGAGAACTTACTCCATGTCAAGCACTTTACAGCCATTCTCTCACCAAAGCCTCATGCCAATGCCCATCTCACAGATGCTCCAAGAGGTCACGGGGCACTTTTAACCCTCACCCTGCCTTGCAGGCAGGGCGAGTTGCCCTAACAATGCCAGCCCCGAGAGGCAAAGTGTGGAGTGACAAGGGAAGGAAGTAGCTACTTAGAATCAAGCTGCTCTTCTGAGGGTCACAGGAGAAGTAGGGGAGAGCCAGGCAGGTTCGAGGAGAGCCAGGCAGGTTCGGGAAAAGCCACCACGAGACTGGCAGAGGCTTAGCTTTAGCAAAACCAGCCATTGTGTGAGAGCTAAGGCTTAAGGCTGAGGGCTTTTTGCCTACAGCCTTAATTGGGGTGAAGAGCCCATGGCAAAGTCCAGGCCTCCCATCATAACTAATCCGGGAGGAGTGATTTGCAAGGTTCTCAAGCTGCAGCTAGACTGGCAGCTCTTTGAAGGGAGAGATGATGTCCTCTTAACTCTGGTCTCCCTGGGTCCAGCCAGTGTCTGACATACAGTAGGAGCTTAGGAAATATTTCTTAATGTCATTGCCTTAACTCCCCTAAGCACATACTTCACCCTGCACTGTGATGTCAATATCATTATCCCTGTTTGACAATAACTCTTTAACGAGTACCCACTGTATGCCAGACAATGTGCTAGGGCCCTGCCCTCATGTTGCTCACAGCTTGGGAAGACGAGATGAACACTCACGATCCAAGCCCTGGGAGGAGGTCATGGCTGCTGTGATATGCCACAGGGAGACCTTACCTAGTGTGGGAATTCAGGGAAGGGGCTCCCAGCTTCAGGACGTTGAGCTGAGACCTGAAGGACGGGAAGGAGTTATTTGGGTGAAGTAAGAGGGTTAAAGTATTCCAGGCAGAGAGAATGGCAGGAAAAAGTGTGGTCTCTTTGAGAAATAGAGAGAAAGCAAGCATGGCAAGAGGGGAGAGAGAAAAACCGAGAAGGGTGGGTAGCCTAGGATGAGGCTGGGACATGAGCAGGAGCCAGAGAATGTCACTGTTTCTGAGAATTTGAAACCTTATCTTGAGGGTATAGGGAGCACTCAAGGGGCGGGGCGGGAGGGAGGCAATCAGATTCACACTTTAAAAGATGTAAGCGGCCGGGCATGGTGGCTCACGCCTGTAATCCCAAGTTAAGGAGGGAAGGTTGCTTAAGGCCAGGAGTTCTAGATGAGCCTGGGCACCATGGCAAGACCCATCTCTACAAGAAACTTAAAAAAAAAAAAATTAACCAGGAATGGTGGCACATTCCTGTAGTTCCAGCTACTTAGGAGGCCAGATCACTTGGCAGGAGGATCGCTTGAGCCCAGGAGTTCAAAGTTACAGTGAGCTATGATCATACCACTGCACTCCAGCCTGGGCAACAGAGCAAGACTCTGTCTCAAAAAAAAAAAAAGATGGAAGTGACTGCAGAATGGAGAATGACCTCAAGGGGGCCAAGTGGGGATCTCTGGACTCAGGTCATCAAGGGGAAAGATGATGGAGGGCTGGAACAGGGCAGTGGCAAAGAGTATGAAGAGAATGCTGCCTGGCACATGGAAGTGCTCAATAAATATTTGTTGAATAAACAAATAAAGTCTATATTTCAGAGGTAAAATCCATAGGACCATTGCACTTAGGGGGCAGGGGAAGGGAGGATTAGGCTTACCTAGGTGGATGGGCATGACATTCAGTGAGGCAGCCATCACGGTGGGGGTGACAATGAATTCAGTGCAAACAAGTTGAGAACGACCAATACAGGTGTCAGGGAAGCTTGATGCAGGGATCTTAGGCTCAGGGATTCTGATTTCAGTTTAGAAGCCGATGGTAGTTGAAGGCTTAGAAGTGTATCAACTTGTTCAGGAAGAGCATATAGAATGAAAACAGAAAATGCCTAAGCCAGAGAGCCCCGGGAACCTCAACGTGAATAACTGGGGGTGGGGGGATGTTGAGGAGGCAGTGGCAAAGAAGCCTGGGGATAGGAGGAAAATAGCAGAGTAAGTGTCAGGAGGGCAAAGGGAGAGAAGGCGGCTCACCCGGTCAACTAACTGACCCAAGGTCATGAAGCTGGGAAGGGAAGGAGATGGGGGTTTGAGCTCAGGTCTGCCTGACTCCAGTGCCTGGGTGCTTCCTGGAGGCTTCTGCCCTGATGGAGGTTGACTTGTGCAGGCTCATCCAGCTATAGACAGAGAATGCTAGGACTCAAACCCACAATTTCTGGCTCCATGCTCTGTCAACCACAGCTCATGGTCTCTCACAAGCTAAGTTGGGATTGTTTTTATAGTATACAGAGTTGTTTCCCCATCTGTCATTTTGGATATATTATCTCTGCTGTGCCAAAAACTACACTCTTCTTTTTTTATTTTTTTATTATTTATTTATTTTTTATTATACTTTAAGTTCTGGGGTACATGTGCAGAATGTGCAGGTTTGTTACATAGGTATACACGTGCCATGGTGGTTTGCTGCACCCATCAACCTGTCATCTACATTAGGTATTTGTCCTAATGCTATCCCTCCCCTCCCTTCGTCTTGAGGCTCACCTGACCTGGAACACGTCTCAAAATTTTAAGGTGCCACTCTCTGAATCCAGACTTATAGTCCAAATGTAGCCCTCCGTGATGAAACACGGTTTTTGCAGGGAGGTAGCATGATACAGAGGACCTCAGAGAGGAAGACTGGGCTGCCAGTGTGAGCTCTGCCACAGGGAACCATGTCTGAACTCCACAGCCTCAACCTGGAGTGACATGGGACTAGGAAGGCTGACTGGGCAGGGTCATCTGGACATTAGGGAGACAGGGATTACAGAGAGCCTCCCCCAGCACCTGATACACAAAGCACATGCTCTGTCAGTACTGCTTTCGTCCTTAACTCTTTCTTTTTAAAATATTTACATAATTTTAGTGTTATAGTAGGTACCACGAATAAGAACAGCTGACATGTACCGTGCACCCACATGCATTCAAGGCATTGTTCTAAACACCTGACATGAATTATCTTATTTACAACAATCTTGGGAGGTAGATGATGCTGTTGACCCCATTTTGATTTTTTTTTTTTCTTCTGAGACCAGAGTGTCGCTCTGTTGCCCAGGCTGGAGTGCAGTGGCGTGATGTCAGCTCACTGCAAACTCCACCTAGTGAGTTCAAACGATTCTCATGCCTCAGCCTCCTGAGTAGCTGGGATTACAGGCATGCCACCATACCCGGCTAATTTTTGTATTTTTAGTAGAGACAGGTTTCACTATGTTGGCCAGGATGGTCTGGAAGTCCTGACCTCAAGTGATCCACCCGCCTTGGCCTCCCAAAGTGCTGGGATTACAGGCATGAGTCACCACGCCCAGCTGATTGACTCCATTTTGAAGGGGAGAAACTGAGGCACAGTGGGTAAAGTCCCTTGCCCATGGTCCTCTGGCTAGCACAGTGGAGCTGAGATATGAGGACTGGCCTTCCTGGCTCCAGGACCTGGCTCTTTTGTATTCTTCTACGCCTGCTCAGTTCCTCTTCCCCTTTAAGTTACTTCAGTAGGACACAGTCCACTTATCCGAAACTGTCTTAGTTTCCCTCTCAGTTTGGGTATGAAGGAAAGGGTGGGTGCCTGGGTACCTGCAGGCTTCAAGCCATTGAGGATCTCTGTGTAAAACCTCCGATCATAGCCGTCGCAGTAATGCCAGTTCTTCTCATCATAGTGCAGCCCATCTACGAAGGTATATGTGCCCTGGAAGACAAGGAGCACACATGTGCATCTGAGGAAGCTGAAGGCTTTTGGCCAAGAGGTTCAGATATCAAGGGAAGTGGGGGCCTTTCTGATGGCTGCAGTAAAGAAGTGGTAACTATCACAATTACTATGGTTGTGACGACAAGAGGGAATGGGTATAAGTGCCGAGCCCTGTCCCTGCCGCTCAAAGTGGGTGAACTCACTTTGGCAGATGAACTTGGGCAGATGACCCACTCTCTCTGGTCCTTCATTTCCTCATTTGTAAAATTAAGTTAATGATACTGTACATAAAATAGGGTTGATTGAAAATTCAATGAGATAGCACACGTGAAGCATTTAGCACAGTGCCTGGCTGTGATGGTTGATTTTGTGAGGCAACTTGACTGGGTTAAGTGAAAGGGATGCCCAGATAGCTGGTAAAACATTTCTGGGTGTGTTCATGAGGGCGTTTCTAGAAGGGATTCGCATTTTAATCGGTGGACTGAGCAAAGAAGTTCCACCCTCACCAAAGTGGGTGGGCACCATACAATCCGTTGAGGGCCTGGATAGAACAAAAAGGCAGAGGAAGCGCCAATCCCCTGTCTCTGCTTGTGCTGGGACATCCATCTTCCTTGCCCTTGGACATCAGCATTCCTGGTTCTCAGGCCTTTGAACTCTGACTGGGACTTACACCATTGATCCCCCTGGTTGAGGCCCTTGGGTTTGGACTGGAACTACACTAACAGCTTTCCTGGGCCTCCAGGTTGCAGAGGGAAGATTGGGAAGCTTCTTAGCCTCCATAATCTTGTGAGCCAATCCCTAATATAAATCTCTTTCCATACATCTCTGTATATCCTATTGGTTTTGTGTCTCTGAAGAACCCTGACTGACACACTGACACAAAGTAAGCCCTCAATAAATGTTATTATTCTTTTATTATTATTATAGCTGGAAAGGTCAGAGCCATCAGCCACGGCCCTTTGTCCAAACGCATACATTCTGCCTTTGCTGCCTTACTGCTAAAGGAAGCCTCAGGATGTAGAAATTGCATTGGCCTGGGCATCAGGAAACATGGGTGGAAATTCCAATGATACTATTAATTCACTGTGTGACCTCGGGAAAGTCACATCCCCTTCCTGGGGCTTAGACTCTCCAAGCTATAAAACAAGGAGCATTTCTTAACCTTTTTTAGGTCATGAGT
The DNA here is from genome assembly GCF_029281585.2 of Gorilla gorilla gorilla. Lineage (NCBI taxonomy): Eukaryota > Metazoa > Chordata > Mammalia > Primates > Hominidae > Gorilla > Gorilla gorilla. Next base: position 5,837,235 of record NC_073233.2, on the reverse strand, counting down.
CAGGCCCCAAGATGCTCTTAGTGAAACTGATGAAAGCTATAGATGCTTTTCCTGGAGAAAAACTTAGTCCCCTTTACACAGAAATTTCTGTATATAAATCAAGAGGTTTCAGTGACTCCCTGAATTCTATTCATGACTCACAAATACCAGGGGGTAAGAATCCTTGGATTAGGTAAGTTATAATGATAGTAGCAGTGATGGTGGTAATAAGAGCTAACACTTATTGAGTGCCTCTTGTGTGCAGGGAACTTAGCAAAGTGTTCACATATATATATTGAGGTGCCTTGTACTATTGTGGTAGGCTGAATAATGGTCCCCCAAAGATGTCCCTGTCTGCTGCAACCTGTGAGTATGCTACTTTACATGGCAAGAGGGATTTTGCAGATGCAATTAAATGAAGGATCCTGAAGTGGGAAGATTATTTGGATTATCTGGGTGTGCCAAATATGATTGCAAGGTTCCTATGAGAGGGAAATAGTAAGGTCAGGGTGAGAGAAGATGAGATGACGATGAAAGCAGAGGGATGAAGGGTGGCGTGATGATGAAAGCAGAGGTCGGAGTGATGCGTGGCCATGAGCCAAGGAATGCAGGCAGCCTCTAGAAGCTGGAAAAGGCAAGGAAACAGGTTTTCCCATAGAGCCTCTGGACGGAATGCAGGCTTGCTGACCTATTTCACACTTTTGAGCTCTAGAACTGTAAGATAATACATTTGTGCTGATTTCAGACTAAATCTGTGGTAACCTGTTATAGTACCAACACATAACTAATGCAACTAACTGTCCTGAGTTGATAGGTGAAGAACTCTCAGGGAGGTGAAGTCGTGGGCCTAAGGCCAGGCAGTAAGTGGTGTAACAGATGCAAACTCATCATGGCCTCTCCACAGATCCTTCCAGATCTAGAGGGAGAGGATTCTAGAGCCCTGGGAGATCCAGAAGCAGGGAGAAATTAGCCGGGCATGGTGGCACATACCTGTAATCCCAGCTACTCAGGAGGCCTAGGCAAGAGAATAGCTTGAACCCAGGAGGCAGAGGTTGTGGTGAGCTGAGATCACACCACTATGCTCCAGCCTGGGCGACAGAGACTCGTTTTCAAAAAAAAAAAAAAAGGTCAGGTGTGGTGGCTCGTACCTGTGCACCTGTAATCCCAGCACTTTGGGAGGCCAAGGCGGGTGGATCACAAGGTCAAGAGATTGAGACCATCCTGGCAAACATGGTGAAACCCAATCTCTACTAAAAATACAAAAATTAGCTGGGCATGGTGGCGCATGCCCGTAGTCCCAGCTACTCGGGAGGCTGAGGCAGGAGACTCGCTTGAACCCAGGAGGTGGAGGTTGCAGTGAGCCGAGATTGTGCCACTGCACTCCAGCCTGGTGACAGAGTGAGACTAAAAAAAAAAAAAAAAAAAAAAAAAAAGTTGGGGGAGTGGGGGAGAAGCAAAGAGCAGAGTGAATGGAACGAGGTGGGCACCAGACAGGGACGATGGGGCGCCAGAGGGTGAGGCTCTTCTTGCCCGAGGATCTCTCCTCCACAGCACCCGCCCCCCCAGCTGATCACCTTTATGGCCAATCCGTTTTCCCAAATGGCGTCGTATTGGCTTCCACTGGGGAGGTACAGGGTTCCTTCGCCGTGAAACATGCCATCCTTCATTTCCCCAACATATATTGTTTCGGTAGGGAGGATGTACTTGGCTTTGCCCTCCATCCTGTAAAGACACAGGGAAATCACTGAGCCCTGTGTGACAGCTGGAGGGTCAGAGCTGGCAGGCAACAGAGTGAGCAGGAACCCCGTTCTCAGCATTCTCATCCTTCTCATCCCAGCAGTACTCTGCTGAAAACAAAATTTTTGTTTTGTTTCCCTCAAAAGCTCAAAAACGAAAAGAGAGGAATAGAGTTTGCTCTGTTCATTCTCCCCTTCACCTAGAGGCTCACTCTAACCTTGGAGTTCACACTGCTCCCTGAAATAAACCCCCTTAGTAGGCCCAGAGAGTGTAGAGATGTGCCCAAAACCACACACAGTAAAAACTGTGGACACTAGAGCCCAGGTTTTCTGGCAGCTGGTTCTGTGATTTCTCTGTCCCCCATGACCAATCCATCCTTGCCTATTATGCCACAAGTGGAATATTAGGGAAAATATGAAATTTAGAGACAGGAGTAAGGGTTTGAAGCTTACCACCATTATATATATATATATATAAAATCGTGGATATTGATATTGTTTGGCTGTGTCCCCACCCAAATCTCATCTGGAATTGTAGCTCCCATAATCCCCACATGTCATGGGAGGGACTCAGTGGGAGGTAACTGAATCATGGGGGTGGGTTTTTCCCATGCTGTTCTCATGATAGTGAATAAGTCTCATGAGATCTGATGGTTTTATAAAGGGCAATTCCCCTGAACATGCTCTCTTGCCTGCTGCCATGTAAGATGTGCCTTTGCTCCCCCTTTGCCTCCACCATGATCGTGAGGCCTTCCCAGCCATGTGGAACTGTGAGTCCATTAAGCCTCTTTCCTTTATAGATTACCCAGTCTTTGGTTATGTCCTTACAGCAGCATGAGAACAGACTAATACAGATACTTTCCCAAACCTCTTTGCTTGTGCCTCCCTCCCTTCCTTCCCTTCCTTCTTTCCTTCCAAACAGATATTTACAGAGCACCTACATTTTGTCAGGGACTATGCTGATGGTCCAACTTGCTGAATACAACACAGATTCAACAGTGATCAAGGCAGATGCAGTCCCTGTCCTCGGGGGCTCACAGTCTAGTGGGCGACAAAATTGAGTAATTATACAATGTGTGATAAGTGCTATGCAGGAGGAAGACAGGCTCATACAGGAGAACAAGGCAGGGACACCAGCTTGACCAGTTGACTAGCTTCTTTGTTTTGTTTTTTGTTTTTTTCCCAAGACCAGATCTTGTTCTGTCTCCCAGGCTGGAGTACAGCGGTGTGATCATGGCTCAATGCAGCCTCAATCTCCTGAACTCAAGTGATCCTCCCACCTCAGCCTCCCAAGTAGTTGGAACCACAGGTGTGCCCCACCACGCCTGGCTTATTTAATTTTTTTTTTTTTTTTTGTAGAGATGGGGTTTCCCTATGTTGCCCAGGGTGATCTAGAACTCCTGGGCTCAAATGATCCTCCTGCCTCAGCCTCCCAAAATGTTGGGATTATAGGTGTAAGCCACTGCACCGGGCTGACCAGTTTCTTTATGGGTGAAATGGCTGCAATTAATACAGGTAACATATAACGATTTTCCTAGTAAAGGGCCTGACATATAGTGAGTGCTTAATAAATATGCTTTCATTCATTCCTTCTCCATTCCTCCTAACAAGCTGAAGGCTCCTCTCCTAACTCTGACCTTTTTAAGGCTTTTGCTAGTACCTCTGTCGGGATGCGTAACACTTTCTATCTTGTTTTGTAATTAGATATCTTATCTCCGGTATTTAAGAAAAGCTTCTTTAAAGGAAGACTTTGGTATCCTCAGCTCCTAGAACCACTAAGCAGGGGCTTCATAAACGTCTCCTGAGTAAAGAATGAAGGAAACAGAAAGAGTAGTCAGTGAACAGAGTGGATGACAAAGTTGTTGAGATAACTGAGTGAGACGATGGTTGTGAAACTATAGCAGAATGCCCGGCATAGAACAAGAAATTGAAAACTATTTCACTTTTATTCTAGTGCAAGACATGGGGGGAAGGGAGAATTCCTCTTCTCCTTCCCTCCTGTACTCTTTGCTTGAGCTCACATCTATCATTTCTAAGCACCATCTCCATATTCAAGTTCTACACCCTTCTCTGAGGTTAGACCCCACCCCTTTTCTTACCTCGAACTGGACATCACTGTTCAGACCTCTCACAGACATCCCCAACTCGCCTAAAACAGAATCATCTCCTCCTCCCCTAAGCAGCACCTCCTTAGAGTTCTCTATTTCCATGAATGGTATCAGAATCCTCTGGTTCAAGGCCAGGAGCTGGGCCCAGGGCTGGGGCTGTAAGCCATCTCTGGACGGGACTGGAGCCAATCAGCTGCCAACTCCTGGCAGTAAAATCTCCAAACCTCTCCTACATTTTTCTCTTTCCTGCGGCTTCACTGCTTCTGCCTTGGCCCAGGGTTCTGCTGCCTCCTACTGGGACAACTGCAGTGAGCTCTGAGCTGATCTCCCCATCTTCACTTTTCCTGCTTCCCTCCTCTCTGTCCCTCCTTCTCTCCTTCTCCTCCCTTCTTCTTTTTCTCCTTCACTCTCTCTCTCTTTCCCTTCCTTTCTCCCTCCTTCTCTTCCATTTTAAAAAATTCATTCAAGGCGAAAAGCCTGCCTTCTAAATTCAAAGTAAGTTAAAAAGAAGAAAAAAACCACTTTATAGTGAAGGCTTCAATCCATAATAAGGATATGATTTCCAGATCTCAAATACCTATCAATTAGCTGGGCATGGTGGCGCATATCTGTGGTCCCAGCTACTGGGGAGGCTGAGGTGGGAGGATCGCTTGAGTCTGGTGGGGTGGACATTGCTGTGAGCCAAGACTGCACCACTGCACTCCAGCCAGAGCCCTCCAGAGTGAGACCCTGTCTCAAACAAACCCCTCAAAACCTATGATTCATTCATTCATTCATTCAGCCAACATTTACTGAGTCTCTACCACACATATGCATTATGAGGAGAGTTACAGAGATGAAATAAGTTTTATTTCCTGATGCTTGGCCCTACCAGGATCTATCAGTGGTTCCTCCACCACCAGAATTGTGCACGGTATTGAAATTTCTTTGCCAGAGCACAGACCGCCTGTCCAGCTTCCCTTTGCATAACTCCTCTGGGCACAACCCACTCTCCTGCCAAACTGAACTGCCAGCTCTACTCCATACGTGCCCTCTGGGCTATTGCTCATGCTGTTCCCTCTGCCTAGAAACTTCTAGAAAAAGAATTCTTCACCTTGCATCTCCAACCACCTAAATCCTACCCAACCTTCAAGGCCTATTTCAAATACTATCTCTTCCACGAAGCCTTTAAGGACGGCTCCGACTGTATGTGGCCTCTGAAGGGCCCCAGCAGCAGGGCTCTATTGTAGGAAGCACGTGGGCTTTACAGTCTGATCGACCTGGGTTTTAATACCTGCTCTGCCAAATGCTAACTGGGTGACTTTGGGCAAGTTTACTCCGAGCCTTACTTTTCCCATCTGTAAAACAGGATAACGATATCTATCTCAAAGAGTCCCTGTGAAGAGAAGATGCAGGCAAAGCCACCCAGAGCACAGTAGTTACTACATAAATGCTATGGGCGTCCCTTCCTCCCCTGTGTCTGTAGGTCTCTTCTGGCACTTACCTTGTGGTGCTTTGGAGTGGAGTTATCTAGAACTCCATTGTGCGACTACTCCAAAGAAACCATAATATTGAGGTCAGACAGATACTACATTAACCTTTTTTTTTTTTTTAATATTCACACGTGGTACAGGGAAATCATGTCTCTTTAAAGGTTTTTTTTAAAGTAGATTTATTGAAGTGTAATTGACATACAATAGGCCACGTGTTTAAAGTGTACAATTTGACATGTTTTGACATCACCTGGGAAAACATTATTACAATCAAGACAAAATATCTACTCCCCACAAAAGTTTCTGCATGCCTTTCTGTAATACTTCCTCCTTGCCCCTGACCACAATCCTCATCTCTAGGTGACTACTGATCTACTTTCTGTCACCATAGATTTGCATTTTCTAGAATTTTACATAAATGGAATCATACAGTATCTACTCTTTTTGTCTGGCCTCTTTCACTTAACATAATTTTTTGAGATTCATTCATGTTGTTCTGTGTACCAATAGTTCACTCCTTTTTATTGCTGAGTAGTATTCCAATGAATGGATATACCACAATTAGTTTCTTCATTCCCCTGTTGATGACATTTGGGTTTGTTTCTAGTTTTGGTTATTATAAATAAGGCTGCTATGAGTACTTGTATACATGTCTTTGTGTAGATATACACTTTCGTTTCTGGGGTAAATACCTATAAGTGGAATGGCTGTTTAACTTTTCAAGAAACTGCCAAACTTTTCCAAAGCAGTTGTACCATTTGATGTTCCTATCAGCCATGGAGAGTCTACATAAACTTTTTAAACCAAACGTTAAATATCAACTTCCTACTGTATAGAGAGGTTACTCTATTCATTTAAACTCCAAGAGGAAAATATCCCCTCCCTAAATTAAAAAAAATCGATTGAGTATCTACCATTTGTAAATAACACCCATATATGATCATTACATATTCCTTGAAACACTGCTGCTGAATGTGCATTGCTTTCCCATTTTACAGATGAGGAAACTGAGATATGGATGGTTGATTAAGTGTACAACAAGCAAATGGCAGACTTGAGCCCAGACCTGTCTCATGCTCTCATTACATGCTGAAATTTGAGATGCCCCAAATAGAATTCTAGTTAACTGTTGTTAAAAACACAAAATCAATACAGAATAACACATGTCCAACTTATGAAAAGAAGTATAACAAGTGAAAAACTGCTGACTTCTTGCTAGTTATGGGAAATTGGGAAGCCCTGTTCAGGTCTGGGAATCCCTATTGTGGTTACAGAGGTACCAGACAACCTCAAGCAAAGCCCAAATTCCTAGGGCCAAAGCATGGAAATGGCTGATTTGGCACAAAAACCCAATGAAAATACACAGAAGGCCAAAGGCAAATGGTTGAAAGCCTTCCCTCTTTTACCTTGTCTGTGTGTTTCTCTCTCACCCATATACAGCCCGTCAAAAATTAATGTAGTTTCTCAACTTTTTGTGCCTGAAATGCCCAATACCCCATCTCTATCTGCCAAAATTCTACCACCTTCACTGTAGCAGGGCCTTGTGAAAAGTAAGAATGTGGTTTGGACAGAGGATTGGGTTCAAATCCTGACTCTGTTACTTCCTAGCTGTGTATCCATAATGGTGGGCCAGTCATTTTGCTTCTCTTAACTTCTGTTCCTTTATTTGCAAGGTTAGCCTGAACTATCTCACTGAGTAGTGAGAGAGAGTACACACCAAGCACCTCTGCCACTTACCTGCTGAGTAGGATAAGTGTCTCAAGCCCTGTAAGGGTCACCTTTGTTACCTGGAAAGATAATAACATCTTCCTTGCAAAATTGATGTAATGATTAGAGAGATAGCATCCCATAGCATTCCTACCACCCTCTCTAGGAATCTATCTCCTATCCCTGTCCAGACCACAGATCCCTCTTTCCTATTAACTCAAAATGCCCTGGAATTCCACCAACTTGTGAATACAGAGCCCCAAGGTGGGAGTGCTTCACAGTCCCGACAACTAGCACTGGTTCAGCAAACCACTTCATATCGTCCAGCCTTGGTTTCCTCAGCTATAAAAACAGAGATTCCACTTTCTTCATCCAGGGTGGTTGGCAAAAAAGAGTGGCCACCTCTGTGTTTCCTCTGCTTCTCTCTACTACAGCTCTTATCACACTGAATCGCAGTTATCTGTTATGTCTACTAGTCGCATCATGTTTGAATGAACTTTCTGAAGACAGGGATTGTGCCCAGAGTCAATTCCAGGGCCTGGTACTCGGTAGCCACTCAACATTGTTGAATTGCTGGGCACGGTGGCTCATGCAAGAGGATCACTTGAGCCCAGGAGTATGAGACCAGCTTGGACAACATAGCAAGACGCCGTGTCTACAAAAGGCGTTGAAAAATTTGCTGGGGGTAGTGGTGCACACCGGTAGTCTCAGCTACTTGGGAGGCTGAGGCGGCAAGATTGTTTGAGCGTAGGGGGTCGAGGCTGCAGTAAGCAGTGAACAGGCCACTGCACTCCAGCCAGGGCAACAGAGCGAGATCTTGTCTGAAAATAAAACAAAAACGAGAGAGAGAGAAAGAAAGAGAGGAAGGTAGGAAGGAAGGAAGGAAGAAAGGAAGGAAGGAGGAAAAGAAAAGAAAAAAAAACTATTGAATTGTTTTTTACTACTAGTCCACTACAGTGATTTTTGTATAAAATCCTCTATAATAATCCCTAGATCGTGAACTCCTCCTGGAAGGAAGCGACCGTGTAGATTCAGATTAGCCAGTCTCTCTTCCCTAATCTTCGTGTTTGTTTTTATAGCATTTACCATTATCTGTAATTATTTTATTACTTATTTGTTTATTGGCAATACATCTCCAACTGGATTATAAACTCCCTAAGAGCAAGGATCTTGACATTTTAAATATTCCTATGTTTAAAACTGGCAGATAGCACACACACACAGTCAATGCACACACACATATAAGTATATATGGAATGAATGCATCTCAGCTTTGCTGCTTGTTAGATACGGTCCTTGAAAAAATCACTCGGGCAAGTTTGTGAAAGTGCCTGGCACAAGGTGTTTCGCAGAAGCAAAAAGCCGTCTTTTTCCAGTCACAGCTATTCAAGGTATAGTAAGTGAATCAAATGAGCCCCTTACCTCCCATCTACATATTCCCCGATATATTTGCTCCCTGTGTACTCCATGGCGCCTGTTTTTAGCTTCCAGCTGTTAGGATCCGGAGTCTCAGTGGATACGGCATCACTATGACAACCTGGAGGGGTGGGCGGAGCCGAGTCGAAGCCCCACCCCGCTGGAGGCCGAAGAGTTCTCGGTATTGCGCACGCTCCCTCGCTCGTGGTTGGGCAGGGCAATACGCCTGAGTGTTGCCAGATGCGCATGCGCAGGCGCCGTGTGGCACTCGGCGGTCGAAAGGGGAGTTCGAGGAGATGGGGGCGACGCGGCTGAGGGCTTCTCGTCGGGGTCGGGGCTGCAGCCGTCATGCCGGGGATAGTGGAGCTGCCCACTCTAGAGGAGCTGAAAGTAGATGAGGTGAGGCTATCCGGAGGACAGGCAAGGGAGACATGGGGCTGCGGCTTCTCGGGCCTGGGCCTAGCCCCGCTTGGGCTCCGCGGATCCTGGGACCCGGGCCCCCCTCCCCAGTCCTCCAACGCATATACAGGTCGACCCCCGGAGGTCCCCTCCGCAGCTTTGGGAGTCGCCTCCCCTCTCTACCCCACCCTGTCGCATCCTGCAGTGGCTCTAGAATCCTCCCCCTTTCGCCCTCCACAGCGACCTGTTTCTCCTTCCGTGAATAATAGTGATACATTTTATTAAGCACCAACCAGTCATTTTCCTTAGCTTATGTCGCTTAATCCTCAAACTTGCATGCGAGGTGAGTATACAACCCTAGGGGCTCACAGTCGAGGGGGACGGTCACCTACCTTAAAGTGGTATGGCCGGTGCCGAGTGCATAGAGTGGGGTGACGAAGCCGCGGGAAAATGAGACAATATTGGAGCGTGCATCTACTCACAGCCTTGGGAAGGTGTTTGGTAACAGGACCCATTTAAAGCATTCTTTTATTCAAGAGATATCATTTGAGTAATTAACGTGTGCACGTAACGCTGGAAGAGATGTACTTCGTGCTTTCATGGACTTTACAATCCAGTAGGGAGACAGACACATAAAGAGGCAGTCACACTACAATGTAGTTAGTGCTGTGAGAAGTGAAGTAGAAACATACCCTACTAATTATAGCTAACATGATCAAGTCCTTTCTAGATACCAGGCAGGATGCTAATTACTTTCCATGCATTAATTCATTGAATCCTCCCAGCAACACTATAAGGTAAGATATATATATATATATATATATATATATATACACCATATATATATATATATATACACACCATATATATATATATACACCATATATATATATACACACCATATATATATATATATATACACCATATATATATATATACACCATATATATATACACCATATATATATACACACCATATATATATATATATACACCATATATATATATATACACACCATATATATATATATATACACCATATATATATATACACTATATATATATATACACCATATATATATATATACACCATATATATATATATATACACCATATATATATATATACACACACACAATTGGTCATATATATATATATATACACACACACACACACAATTGGTCGTAACGTTATAAATAAGGAATTAGTCCCCGAGAGTAGAAATGATTTGCCCAAGGTCACGGAGCTCGTAAGTAATAGAGCTGGAAGTGAACCCAGGTCTGATTTTAAAACCAGTGCTTTTCCACTATATTATGGGTGAAAACTCACAAGAATGAGACGGCCTAGCAGAACTTGTGTGTTTAGGAAGCCAAGTACAGTTTGATGTGACCCTAGTGGTGGTGGTGGGAAGCAGCAGGTGCTGAGCCTGGAGAGGCAACTCGGGCTGAGATAGGACTTGGAAGCAGCTTCTACAAGGCCAGACCAAACAGTTTGGACTTGATCCAGTAAGGGAGGTGGTGGGAAGAGGTGGAAGGTTTTAAGGCAGAGGAGTGTCATGGCCGGGCTGGATAGTAGAACAGGCTGTATTAAAGGAGAGGAAGGCCAAGACTAGAAATGATGTACCAGCAATGATATACCAGGCACCATGTTAAGTATTTTGTTTGTTTGTTTTGTTGTTTTTGAGAGTGTCGCTCTGTCGTCCAGGCTGGAGTGCAGTGGCGCGATATTGGCCCACTGCAACCTCCACCTCCCGGGTTCAAGCGATTCTGCTGCCTCAGCCTCCCGAGTAGCTGCGACTACAGGCGCTCATCACCACACCCGGCTAATATTTTGTATTTTTAGTAGAGACGGGGTTTCACCGTGTTAGCCAGGATGGTTTCGATCTCCTGACCTCGTAATCTGCCTGCCTCGGCCTCCCAAAGTGCTGGGATTACAGGCGTGAGCCACCGCGCCTGGCCATATGTTAAGTCTTCTACCTGCAATGCTTCATTTAATCTTAGATGCCTGTGAGAGTGGCAACTGTTATTTTCCTCAGAGGAAGAAATTATTAGCTATGTTCAGGGACTTTATTATATTAAAGTGACATTTACTCTGAGGTGGCAGAGGGGAGCTGCCATGTGGCCCCCACTCTTTTGTTCCCCCCGGTGAACCAACCCCCTGCCCCCACCCCATGTAGCTAGGTTAATCTTGAGTTGCTGTATTTCTTGTTGCAATTTTTATTAGGTTCAACAAACATCTGAAGTTCTACTTCATACAACTGATGTATCTGAAATACATTTGCCTTTACTCTTCACACAATTGAATGAACATACGAATAATTACATAAATAACTAAAATACAAGACAAGGTGTGATTAAATACTATGAAAGGGGGAAGATGTGGTTTAGGAAAAGATTTGAAGTTGTATCTAAATTCTAGGCCTACCTGCCGGTCACCTTGATTACTTGATTTTAGCATTTGCAGACACGGTTATTTGTAAGATGAGGTGATCCCAGCTATAAAATTCTCTGAAACTATAAAGGGAATAGAGAAAGCACTTTTTGGGCATAATGTAAGACATGACTAAATGGCATATGAAGAATGGCATTTATGGGCGGAGATGAAGAGAAGACCCCTCCCTCTAAGTGAGGGTAGGGTCCGAGCAAAAGTAAGGAGATAGGAAAATGCAGAGAGTCAAAAAGGAGTTCAGTGTTTTGAGAGAACAGTAAATAGTCAGTCCCTTTTTGAAATGTTGCGGGTGAGAAGGGTGGAAAGATAGTTTGGGTCCAGAAGCCTTTCGGTACCCGTTAAGAAGTTTAGGCTTTACTCTGCTGTTAAGGCTGAATGAGAGTTTGGTTGCTAATATAACAGCAGAGTAAAATAAGAATTGTCATTTAGGGAGATCATGGTAGCAGCTGTGTGAAGAATGGATTGAAGAAAGAAAAAGAAAAGCAGGGAGACTGGTCTCAGTGGCTCTGAAAATTATTGAGAAAGATGTTAATGATCCCAGTGTAATTGGTGCTTACAGAGACTGTGCTTACAGAGAGCAAAGAACAAGTATATCTAGAATTGATCAGACTTAGCAATGGATTAGATATTGGAGGTAGGGAAAGTTGAAGAATCAAAGTCAGATTTGCAGCGTGGCAATAGTACTGGTGAAGCCAGAAAAAGGAGCCCGTTTGGAGAACGAGTTAAATACATTTTGGACCTCATTGGCTTAGGAGTTATGACACATCCCCATTGAAAAAGCAGTCAGAAGCTTTGGACTGGAAAGTCCTTGGACACATTTGATAATTTTGAGTAAAAATAAAAATAGCTAATATTTATGGTGTGCTTTCGATGTGATAGGCACTGTTCTTATTATTTTTATATATATTAACTCATTTAATCTTCATAACAGTTCTATTAAGTACTATTCTCTGTTTTACATAAATTTAGGAAAACTCAAGGCATGGTATAAATAAAGTACTACAAAAAGAGGTACAGACGTAGTTTAAGGAGACAAGGACAGGACTAGAAGGTTGATTGGCTCTAGATGGTGACTTTGTCTCAGTTTCCACACCTGCAGACTGTGTAGCCCTGCTGTGCAGTGAGGCTGTTGTGAGAATAAATGAGAAGGATGTTGAAATTCTGTGTTGTTTGAGACAAAGAGATCTGAATGAATTTGAGACGATATTCATGGTAAACAGCTGTGAAAGGATGTTGTTTCTGTTGGAATTCATCAGTCTCAGTGAAGAAGCAGGTGAGGGGATCTGGTGACATCTCAGGCTCATCCACCTCAGTGATGGTGATATAATGGGAAGAAGCCTGGTTGGAGGTCACAATCTCTGTGTTCTAGTTCTGGGGTTGCCACTGACTCACTGTGTTGTCTCTAGCACATCCCTCTTTTTCATTAATTATGAAACAGACTCAATGTCTTCCTTTATTTTCCTGTGACAGGGATGGTGTTTTATGTGCTCAGCAACATGTGTATACCTTCATTTTGATAAGATTTCCACATTTGTAGGGAAATAAATAATGTGTCAGGCTTTTTGGGCCGTATAGTTTTGGGCCTTTGAATAATTGAATCAGCCAGTTAAAGCTCTTTTAAGGCATATGACAAGTAAATATAACTAACTTAATTATTAAAATATATTAAGCTTTTAGAAAAGTTTGAGTGTTAGTTTTTATTCTCCTAGCTGTTTATAGGTAATAAAACAAGCAAATGTGTGCCAGTTTACCTAAATAAATTCTTTTATTTTCAAAAACTTTAATACAAAAACTTTACAGATTTTAAACATAAATTTATTAGAGTCATCATGGCAGATTTCACTTATGTCATAACTTTATCTTTGATAATTGTAACAGTTGCACTATTAATAGACATAGACATAACTTTTTTCTCCTTTCTATAGTGTATAGATTAATTACTCTTGTCATCTTTCCTTGCCTTTTATTAATAACCTAGCTGCATAAAGTGCATAAAAAATAAAATTACAGCTGAGCGTGGTGGCCCATGCCTATAATCCCAGCACTTTGGGAGGCTGAGGTGGGAGGATCATCTGAGGTCGGGAGTTTGAGACCAGCCTGACCAACATGGAGGAACCCCGTCTCTACCAAAAATACAAAATTAGCCGGATGTGGTGGTGCATGCCTGTAATCCCAGCTACTCAGGAAGGCTGAGGCAGGAGAATCACTTGAACCCGGGAGGTGGAGGTTGCGGTGAGCCGAGATTGCGCCACTGCCCTCCAGCCTGGACAAGAGCGAAACTCGGTCTCAAAAAAATAATAAAATAAAATTACAGACTGTTCTCACACAACAATTTTTAATTTTACAAATCAAATTCAGTAGTGTATTAAAGCATAATACACTGTGACAGACTAGATTTTATTCTAGAAATACATTGGATCAGTTTTACAAAATCTGTTAATGCTCTATGTTACATTTATAAATTAATGAAAACAAAGCCTAAAAATTTTAGTCTTTTCTGGTATAGAAAACAACAGTAAAGCAAAACTAATTAGAATTAGAAAGAAGCTTTCTTAACAAGGAATATCCAAACAACTATATTCCAGATACCAACAGCAAATATTATACCAAACTTGCTTTTAATTTTAGAAAAAGGGAAGGTTGTCTGCTGTCATTGCTCTTCATCTGTATTGTCCTGAAGGGGTTGGTTAAAGCAATAAAATAGGAAATGAGAATAAGAAGAAAAAAATAAAGTAGCAGAAGGGAAAGAGACAGTTTTTATTTGTAAATGGCAGTTTTTCTGTTAATCTTCTTGAGTTTTGTGTCAGAACTAACAAGAGTTCAGTAAGATGGCTGGAGAGAAAATACAGTATACAAGCAAGCAGTAAACAGTTTGAAAGTCTAATAGAAAAACTATCCTATTTAGATAGTATCAAAAGTGCTAAAATACGGAGGAATAAACAAGAAATGTTCAAGGTCCCTATAATGAAGGAAACTAGTTTTAACCAAAGGACAAGAATGACTTGACTATGAATAAATGGAGAGAAATACTGTGTTGTGGATGAGAAGGTGTGATTGATGTATTCATATCTGTTTTCTAATTATTGTATCCCCATTTTCTAGCAAAGAGTGGGTGCTCAACAGCTACTTGTGCTAGACACTATTTTGGGTGCTTGGTGTGTACCGTAGTCAACATTATATTTAATTACCATAGCTTAATATAGGGAGAATTGATATCTTTACAGTAGTGGATCTCTGTTGAAAACAAAATCCCTTCCCTCTGGGAGCTTATGTTCTAGTCACACACAGACCACTCAGGGGCTCTTAAAATTATTGAGAAAGATGTTAATGACCCCAGTGTAATTGGTGCTTAATACAGAAACTGTGCTTACAGAGAGGAAAGAACAAGTATGTCTAGAATTGATCAGACTTAGCACATGAATGCTAAGACCAGACCACATGAGTGACCACTGATAATAGCTTATATAAGATGATTAGAGAGAGGCTCTCTGAGGATGTGAAGTTTGAGCAGGCACCCAGTATTATAAAAAGTGCCCATTGTTCCCTAATTTAACATATAACTAAATTTAATACTATTTGAATGCAAATTATTGGGGGAAGGTGTTCATCTGAAAGAATAGCCAAAAAAGTTTTGAAAAGGAAGAATGAGGAGGATGGTTCTCCCAGATAACAAAATGTTATCTTCAGTGACAGTAATTAAAACATTGTGGTATTGGTATAAGAAAAGGTAGTACAGAAAAGGGACCACAGGTTTCTTGCTTAAGCAGCTGTTTGTAGGCCCTGGACAGTTTGCAGTTCTCTCTGAGCTGGCTATATCTACACTGTGTATCTTCTCAAGAAAATATCACTAAAATACTATTGAGCGAAACTGGTGGGCATAGTTAAAGGGATGGCAACCTTGGATATGCTCTGATTTTTAAAAAATTTGTAGATTTTAGTACTTTATTATTAGTTATTACTAGATGGACTAGATGGACTATTACTAGATGGACTAGATGCTCTTTGTGATCTCTTCCAGCCTCATCTTCTGTGACTCCGTAGTCCTCTGGGAGTTTTATTTATCCTTTAATTTAATTTAATTTAATTTAATTTAATTTTTTTTTTTTTTTGAGACAGAGTCTTGCTCTGTCACCCCGGCTGGAGTGCAGTAGCGTGATCTTGGCTCACTGCAACCTCTGCCTCCTGGGTTCAAGCAATTCTCATGCCTCAACCTCCCTAGTAGCTGGGATTACAGGTGTGCACCACCATGCCCAGATACATCTCTAGTATCTTTACTAGAGACAAGCTTTCACCATGTTGGCCAGGCTGTTCTTGAGCTCCTGGCCTCAAGTGATCTGCCTGCTTTGGCCTCCCAAAGTGCTGGGATTACCTGTATGAGCCACTGTGCCCAGCCTTATATATCTATTAATTTTATTCCAGCAGCAGAAACTCAGCAAAGCTCTCCAGAGTTGGTTCCTCTCCCTGCATCCCAGAAGACTTCATCCTTCTCTACACCCCTTTTCTCTCTACCATAAATAAAGATTCTATTAGGGGTGCCATTTCTTCTGCTCTAAAATGGGAATATTAATCTCTTCATGAGACTATTGTAAAAGTGAAGAAAATAATATATGTGAAAGAGCTTCGTGTTCTCTAAATCACCATAGATTTTAAAGAATCGCTGGGCGAGGTGGCTTATGCCTGTAATCCCAGCTACTTGGGAGGCTGAGGCAGCAGAATCGCTTGAGCCTGGGAGGCCGAAGTTGCAGTAAGCCGAGATCGCGCCACTGCACTCCAGCCTGGGGGATGGGAGTGAAACCCTGCCTCAAAAAAAAAAAAATTATTATTATGACAGTGTTTAATTTTCTTGGTAAAGTCAGAACAGTGCTACTTTTGTGTTCTCTATTCTGACCCGCATGAGGTAAAGCTGAGAAAGTGGTATTCTGGTTCACAGTCTGTGGCCTTTGTCCCATCTTTCCTTTCCTAGGTGAAAATTAGTTCTGCTGTGCTTAAAGCTGCGGCCCATCACTATGGAGCTCAATGTGATAAGCCCAACAAGGAGTTTATGCTCTGCCGCTGGGAAGAGAAAGATCCGAGGCGGTGTTTAGAGGAAGGCAAACTGGTCAACAAGTGTGCTTTGGACTTCTTTAGGTAAAAATCTTTGGTATCAGTGCCTACTTGGTTGAAGCATAAAGGTTTAAATGAATAAGTGAACAGCCAGCTAATAATCTGGATTTTATTAGGAAGTACATAGGCTTTGAAATCAGACCAAGGTAAAACATTCAAAGGATGATAATTATTTTTGGTTTTGTTTTTATTATCTGGCAAGTTCTTTTATCTCCATGAATCTCAGTTTCCAAATTGTAAAATAATACCTATCTAGGTTTGCTAAGCAAGTGACTGGTGACCATTTTTGCTACAGCAAGGGGAAAGTCTTTTTGCTGTGAAAAATTTGAAAAGGCATGTAAAACAACCTATCACAGTCCTTTTTAAGCAGGCATTCACTAGGTTTTGTCATTACTACAGAACACAGGTATGATGGAAAGAAAACTGTATTCGGAGTTAGGTTTTAGGTAGGTCATTGTGCTTGATACTTAAGTAAAAAAAAACTAAACAGTGTAATTGTAGGAAAATGTTTTAACAAGCATATTAGCACTGTATTTAAAAGGAGAGAGAGTGAACTCAAAGGAAATTGGCTCTTGTAACTCTGAAGTCCAGAAATAGGCCTGGCATCAGGCAGGGCTGGATTCAAGGGCTTAAATAATTTCACAACTACTTGATGTCTTTTTGCCTCTCCTCTTTTCACAATCTCTTAGTCCTGGTTTTCTCTGTTGACCTCATTTCAGAAAGACTCTCACCTTGCTGTACCAAAAATGGCCACCAGCCACTCGAGTTGCTGTTCTGTTGATACTTGCTTAGCAAACCTAGACAAAGTGTGCCCTTTATCCAGAAGTGAGCAGAAGCTCCTGAACTGAGTCTAATTGTCCTGGCTGGCAGACTTCGTATACGTATCATTGCATCACTTGTGCTTCAGGAGATAAAAAGCTCTAATTGGTCAGGCCTGAGATGGGGAGTGGACTTAGCTTCATCCAAACCACATTGCTGAGAGACAGGGAGGGGTTGTTCCCAAAGGAAAATTAGAAGGATGTTACAGAAGAATGGGGAATGACTGCTGGCTAGGCAGAAACCACCGATGTCCACTACAATGAAGTTAGAGAAAAAAATAGATACCTTAGCACAGTAGCTGCTTTCCTCCTTTCTTGCATCTGCTGTCTCTGTCCCTATGCAAAGATATTTTTGTGGTTATAATCATAGTATGTATACATTGAGAAATTCATTTTTCACTTGATATTATTGGAAACATTCTTCGAAGTTGCTATATAGTCTTCATGATCATCTTTTTTTTTTTTTTTTTTTTTTGAGACGGAGTCTCACTCTGTTGCCCAGGCTGGAGTGCAATGGTGTGATCTTGGCTCACTGCAACCTCTGCCTCCTGGCTTCAAGTGAGTCACATGTCTCAGCCTCCTGAATAGCTGGGTCTACAGGCCTGCGCCACTACGCCTGGCTAATTTTTTTGTATTTTTGGTAGAGATGGGGTTTCAGCATGTTGGCCAGGCTGGTCTTGAACTCCTGACCTCAAGTGATCAGCTCTCCTTGGCCTCCCAAAGTGCTGGGATTGCAGGTGTGAGCCACCGCACCTGGCCATGATCATCATTCTTAATGGTTATATATTATTCCATCAGTGGATAAACCAACCATAACGTACCTGACCAATTCCTGTTATTGAACATCATTGTTGATTTCAGTTTTTGATTATTTTGGATAAATCTGCAGTGATTACCTTTGCGTATAGATCATTTTCATCAGTTAATAATTCCTTGGCATAAATTTCCTAACAGTGAGTTTACTCTATAAAGGGCTTTGAACATCATTATGGCTCTTGAACTGTATCGCTTTTTTTTTTTTTTGAGGTGGGGTGTCGCTCTGTTGCCCAGGCTGGAGTGCAGTAGCACGATCTTGGCTTACTGCAAGCTCCGCCTCCTGGCTTCACACCATTCTCCTGCCTCAGCCTCCCGAGTAGCTGGGACTATAGGCACCCAGTACCACACCTAGCTAATTTTTTGTATTTTTAGTAGAGACGGGGTTTCACGATGGTCTCAATCTCCTGATCTTGTGATCCATCTGCCTTGGCCTCCCAAAGTGCTGGGATTACAAGCGTGAGCCACCGTGCCCAGCAAATGCTTTTGTTTTTTAAATGTTGGATCAATTTATGCTGTCCTCAGCGCTGGATTCTGGTATGCATAGTATTTAAATATTTGGGAGGTGCAAATATTTAATTTGCAGTATTTGGGAGGTGCAAATGTTTCAATTTGCATTGATTTGATTGCCAGTGAGATTGAGTGTGTGTGTGTGTTTATTTAAACAATTTTTCTTTTTTTTTTTGAGACAGAGTCTCACTCTGTCACCCAGGCTGTAGTGCTGTGGCGTGATCTTTGTTCGCTGCAACCTCTGCCTCCTGGGTTCAAGCGATTCTCGTGCCTCAGCCACCTGAGTAGCTGGGATTACGGGTGTGTGCCACCTGCCTGGCTAATTTTTGTATTTTTAGTAGAGATGGGGTTTCGCCATGTTGGCCAGGCTGGTCTTGAACTCCTGGCCTCAAGTGATCCACCCACCTTGGCCTCCCAAGGTGCTGGGATTACAGGCATGAGCCACAGCATGCAGCCTAAACAATTTTTATTTTCTAAGAGAACTTTTGCAAAGCATTTTTTCCATGGCCCAGTGGTAGTACATTTTAAGGAATGTTTGGATTTCACAAATTCCCAAGGTGCCTAACTGCCTCCATAGAGGAATTTCTCACTGCTGAAGTTGCTGGTTTTAGGCATTAGTAGATAATTGTTAGGTATGGGTAACAGGGTCCAGAACAGGGATCCGTGCTACTAGAGTAGTGGCTTGCAGCCCGTCTGCTGCTGCTGCGTTTTGGAGGAATATAAAACTCCCATTGGAAATGGTTGCTTTCTACCAAAGTGATTCTTGAGTAGAAGTTATGTGGGTGCAGGTTATGCTTAGTATACCCGGAAGGGAAACCTAAGAAGCTGGTGACGTTGGTGGACCTCTAGGAGAGCAACTGAGTGGCTTATTGGGCAGGGTGGAAAGCAGATTTTTCACTGTATACTTCCTTAAGCCATCTCTGAGATCCTTCCTTCCTGATCCATGTTAAACAAGATTCATGTGAGAGTGTAGCTAGATTTCTGGAGTATGACAGGTAAGCACTTAAATAATAAAATTATTATTTCATTGGGAGAAAGAGGTGTTCTGAATTTCACTGCCTCAAGTATGGCTTTTACATAAAATGATGGTATTTTATTCTTGCTTGAACATGCATACTAGCAGGGTTGAATGATAAGATAAGGAGGATTTTGCAAAAAACTGAAACTTATTCTTTTTATACACAGAAGTTAAATTTTCTCTAGCCATTTTTGATGGCCACAGAATGAATTATATGCTAGCCTGCTTCTTAACAGAGAATACCAAATATAATATAACTTTGTTCTTGATAGCAAGGATTAATATCTATTTTTGTTCAATGCGTAAATAAAATGAGGACCTTGAGCTTTTGAGGAGTGGAGTACAGTTTGTCTTTATACTGAATGATCCCAGGATCTTCTGCTTGTTAGTTTGTGTATTTGCTTTTTATAATTCTGTCTCTTCCTTTGCCGTTGTCTGTCGCGTTTGACTTCTATCAGCATGTCCATGATTTAATTATGCCTCCTTCTCTTCTAAATTTGCTAAGCTGATACCCTTAGAGGAATTGGATCTGAAGAAAAGAATAAATAGGCCCCAAGTAAGGAGTTCCCCTCTGAGTAAAATAGGCGTGCATTAGGCTACGCTCTTTTCTTCTTACTATATAAAGAAATTAGGTTTTCTACCTCAGAAATCTTTTTTGTTTACTAACTTGTTCTCAAATTGAGGATCCTGAAGTTGTCTTGTAAGTGAGGTAAGAATATGTACTCACTTACCTTTCAAAAAGCAAGGCTATGTATTTGAGATCTGTACCTATTTTTTTCTCACTTTTCTGTTTTTCATTGTTTTGCAAAGAGATGCCCCTAACCCAGCTTTCTTTTCCAGGCAGATAAAACGTCACTGTGCAGAGCCTTTTACAGAATATTGGACTTGCATTGATTGTACTGGCCAGCAGTTGTTTCATCACTGAAGCAAACAGCAGGCAAAGTTTGACGAGTGTGTGCTGGACAAACTGGGCTGGGTGCGGCCTGACCTGGGAGAACTGTCAAAGGTAAAAAGGCTTCTGCTGGAGGTCTCGCTCTCTGACTCGGGTGGGATAAAGGCAGGAGGTGGTCAGCAAAGGGTCTCTGTAAATACAGATATGATGTAAGAACTTACCAGATTTACCAAGCATATTAATTAGGCAGTGATTATACACAATCCAGAAAGGAATTTTTAAAAATAGAAATATTTCTGGCTGGGCGTGGTGGCTCACGCCTGTAATCCCATCACTTTGGGAGGCTGAGGTGGGCAAATCATGAGGTCAGGAAATTGAGACCATCCTAGCTAACATGGTAAAACCCCGTCCCTACTAAAAATACAAAAAATTAGCCAGGCGTGGTGGTGGGCGCCTGTAGTCCCAGCTACTTGGGAGGCTGAGGCAGGAGAATGGTGTGAACCCGGGAGGTGGGGCTTGCAGTGAATGGAGATTGTGCCACTACCTCCACTCCAACCTGGGCAACAGAGCAAGACTCCGTCTCAAAAAAAAAAAAAAAATTTCTTTAGGCCTTCTAGCATGTGCAGATTTGTTTTTAGTTAATTAGCTAATTAAAGAACAGAAGGGAGTAGAGAAAGATAAAGTATTAGTGAAACACTGTCAGTTGAAAACATTGTGGAGGTTATTGTGGAATTCACTGGGGAAATAGGATCAGGCTTATGCCATATTTTTCAGAACATATCTAAGATTTTTTTTTTTAAAACTACATTCTTGTAGTTTTAAAAGTGTTTCTCTTTCTCCTATATTTCCTATCTTAGTTGTGACACCACCGTCTGTTGAAACATCAGAGCTAGAAACCTGAATTCTTCATTCCCTACTGATTCCATGCAGTCATCACTTCCTTTAGATTAGCATCTTCTGGAATTTTTTTTTTTTAATCCTCTCATTGTTCCTGCTGCTGTTATCTTATTCTTGGACAGGAGTTCTTAACCTGGGGTACATGAATTTCTGGGAGAGGAGGGTGGATCAATGTGGGCTTTAGATGAAATTGAAGAATTGAGGATTAAATTACACCTCCACAAGAAGAGTGATCTGTGTGGAAAACAAATCTTACGTCACTGTGTTTTTAAAAACTGTACGGGGACTCTGCATTGCTGGTGAGATAAAGCATCTTCTCCATAATATGGCATGTAGGCCCTTTATGATCTGACCCATCCCTGCTTCTTCAGCCTCAGCTCCCTCCGTTCCCTGTGGGGCAGCACAGGTAGCAAGGCATGGAGGAAAAAACTCAGGTCTCACTCTCTCTCCTAGGCTGGAATGCAGTGGTGCAATCACAGCTCACTGCAGCCTTGACTTCCTGGGCACAGGTGATTCTCCCACCTCAGCTTCCCAAGTAGCTGGGACTACAGGTGCAGGCCACCATGCCCAACTAATTTTTGTATTTTAGTAGAGACAGGATTTTGCTGTATTACCCAGTCTGGTCTTGAGATCCTGAGCTCAAGCAGTCCTCCCACCTTAGCCTCCCAGTGTGATGGGATTACAGGTCACCATACCTGGTCTAGTTCCCTTCTCTTTGTGTATAGCATCTGTGAATGGTTGGATTATAAGCTTGGTGTCATAAGTAATAACTTAGCAATTTTTTTGTCTTTTATATCTGGCTTGATTATTTTCAGATACTTTCTGATGTACTGAACATATTATTTTAAATAGTTGATAATTATAGGTTGGAAAGTGGTAGAACTTATACATGTAACAAATAAAACTACCTTTTCTCATTTCTGATTTATGAAAGAAGAAATAACAAGTCATGCTAGTAAGAAAGCATATTTATTCTTGAATCTTTGTATTAACATTTTTTAAAACTCTGTGAGATAAAAAAAAAATTCTCTTAACTCTTTTCAAAAGTGTATTTCTCGATCAGGTGCCATGGCTCACACCTGCAATTCTAGCACTTTGGGAGGCTGAGGCAGGAAGATCGCTTGAGCTCATGAGTTCAGGACTAGCCTGGGCAACATTTTTTTTTGTTTTTCTTTTTGAAGTGGAATCTCACTCTGTCACACAGGCTGGAGTATAGTGCCACGATCTCTGCTCACTGCAACCTCTGCCTTCCGGGTTCAAGCAATTCTGCCTCAGCCTCTTGAGTAGCTGGGATTACAGGCACCCGCCACCATGGCCAGCTAAATTTTGTATTTTTAGTAGAGATGGGGTTTCACCATGTTGCCTGGGCTGGTCTTGAACTCTGACCTCAAGTGATCCACCTGCCTCAGCCTCCCAGAGTGCAGGGATTACAGGCATGAGCCACTGTGCCCAGCCAATTTCATAAATGTCTTTAATTCCTTAAAGGAGCTGCAAATACCAGGGAACCACTAGTGGATCATTAGGAACCATCTGTACTTATGACAGGGCGGTGGGATAACTTTCAAAAGCAAACAAACAAAACTAGTAGACTTGAAGACTTAGGTTCCAGCTTTAGCTCTGACATTAGTGTGTATCTTATCTTAGGCATGCCAGCCTCCCTGGTCTTCATCTGTGCACTAGAGATAATAATGCCTCATAAGGTGGTTATAATAATAATTGTGTGATTGTATACACAAAAGCTCTGTTCCCAATAAAAGGTTTATGAATTTATACATCTAGGAAGATGAATCTGGTCATTTTACATGAGGTGACTTAAGAGTTCAGAGCAGTGGCTTAATACAACCAAAGTTTATTTCTTGCGCATGGGTTCAATGGGCGCTGGTGGGGTTGGGGAGCAGGGGTCTCTCATCATCTTGGTTATTGAGATCGTGGTCTCCCATTGTGACACCTGCTTTCATGAGTCACTGAGGGAGGGAAAGAGCATGTGGTGGTGAATTTGCACTGGTTTTTAAAACGTCTACCCAGAAGTGATGCATCCCTTCGGCTCACATTTGATTCGCTGAAGCAAGTTACAGGGCCATGGCTAACCTCAGAGGGATGGGGGATGTGCAATCCCACCGTGAGGGTGTAAAGAGGAGAATCAGGCTATTTGGTAAACTGTGCTAATTACCACCATGATATCACATGTAGAGATACAAATATATGCTGTATATAAATATAAATATACACATATTTTATTTTTTCTTTCTAGAGAGGGTCTTGCTCTGTCACCCAGGCTGGAGTGTAGTGGCGCAATCTCGGCTCACTGCAACCTCCACCTCCTGGGCTCAAACCATCCTCCCACCTCAGCAACCCTTGCCCCCCAGGAGCTGGGACTACAGGTGCACACCATGCCCAGCTAATTTTTAATATTTTTTGTAGAGACAGCATTGTGCTATGTTGCCCAAGCTAGTCTCCTGGGCTCAAGTGATTCTCCTGCATCGGCCTCCCAAAGTGCTGAGATTACAGATGTGAGCCACTGTACCCAGCAGATATTTCATTTTTTAAAATGCTGCAGTTATACCATATAGATAGTGTTTGGCAACTGCTGTTTTAGCAGTACCTCATATACATCTTTCTCTGTTAGTATATATAGATTCATTTCATTTTAACAACCTAATAGTCCATTTTATATACCACAATTTATTGACAGTTGTTGTTTCTACGTGTTTTCTTTGCTATTACAAAGAGTGGTGCAATTAACATCACCCTTCAGACTCTTTTTTTTTTTTTTTTTTGAGACAGAGTCTCACTCTGTCACCCAGGCTGGAGTGCAATGGCACTATGTTGGCTCACTGCATCCTCCACCTCCCAGGTTCAAGCAATTCTCATGCCTCAGCTTCCAGAGTAGCTGGGATTACAGGTGTGTGCCACTATGTCTAGCTAAGTTTTGTATTTTCAGTAGAGATGGGGTTTCACCATGTTGGCTAAGCTGGTCTTGAACTCCTGACCTCAAGTGATCTGCCCCCTCTTGGCCTCCCGAAGTTTTGGGATTACAGGCATGAGCCACTGCACCTGGCCTTTTCAGACATTTTAAGTGTGTATTTGTGCAAATACTTCTGTAGAATAAATTCCTAGGAATTGTTGGATGAAAGGGCATATGTGCTTTATATTTTGATTGTTACTATCAAATTGCCCTCAGCAGGGTTTGAGACTGCCTGTTTTTGCATATCGGCTCCAATACTATATACTATTCATCTTGTGTATCTTTGCCAGACTGACAGGTAAAAATGTGTTCTTTTAATTTACATTTCTCTGATTGTCAACAAGGTTAAACTTTTTGCATAAGTTAATTTGTCATTTGTCTTGCTTCATCTGTGAAATGACTGAATCTATTTTTTGTTCATTTTATCTTTTGGGTTGTTTTGTGTATGTTTTTTCTTATTGGTTTGTAAATATTATGGTTACTTTTTATCTCATATGCATTGTAAATATTTCCCCGTTGGTTATTTAAATGTCTACCAAATATTCATTTGCCTTGCATGATCCACATTACAATTAAAAAATTTCTTCTTCTCATTCACTAAAAACAGTCCTTAATTACTTTTGACTTGTTAGCTCAAGAAGGCAGAAGAAACACATAATTCTGCCTTCAGGTGCTATGAAATACCTAGTGAATTAAGAGATTGTGTGGAGAGGCTTAGAGTTTTCCATATCCATGGAACTGGATATTTTATATGAAACTTTCACATAGATTTATCTAACATGACTTTGACTTTGTGCAGTAAGTATGGTAGATTTCATTATTTCTGTTGTACAGATGTCCCTGCATCTATAGATTTGGGTTTGAATCCCCACCAGGTATTAGTTCTGTCACATGGGGCGTGATGGTACTTAGGAGGTTATTCCATGTTAATCATACATGTAACATGTATGGCAAAGTCAGTACGCAATCAGTGTTTGTTCTCTTTCAACTCTTCCACTCTTCAGAGGTGTTAAGAGACACACAGCTTAGATCTAGAGGCTGGCTCTCCTGGCTTGTAGGCCAGGTCTTTTTCTGGTGGACTGTATTGCTCCTCTGAAGAGAGTGTGAGTTCCTGGCCCCTTTAGAAATAAGAACATCAGAGTTAGTGTTTACATAAGTCCTTCAGTGCAGGACTGGGCTTTGAGCCTGGATGTTGGTTTTATTTAAAAAGCACATTTCTCACTTATATAAATAATCCTTGTACATTGCTTAAAAATTTGGAAAAAATATTTTTAAAACATTTATAGTCCTACCATTGAGATGGAATGACTGCTTTCACGTTCGAGCATTTCTTTCCAGTATTTCTTCTGGGCATATATTTTTTTTGTTTTACAAATCTGATACGATTTTATTGTATCATTAACATTAATGCCCACATTATAATTTAAACATTTTTCCTTGCTATACAACTTTTTGTTAATGTCATTTTAATTGCTGCAAAATATTTCATTCAGTGGGTTGTATTTCATTATTTATTTTCCTGGTATTAAATGTTTAGATTGAACCCTCTATTAAAAATTATTCAGGAATGTGCTTCCTTCCTATATTTCATGTTCTTTTCTTTTTGTTTTTTTTGTCTTTAGAGACAAGGTTTCACTCTGT
The DNA here is from genome assembly GCF_029281585.2 of Gorilla gorilla gorilla. Lineage (NCBI taxonomy): Eukaryota > Metazoa > Chordata > Mammalia > Primates > Hominidae > Gorilla > Gorilla gorilla. Next base: position 5,811,314 of record NC_073233.2, on the reverse strand, counting down.
CGCCCAGGTTGGAGTGCAGCAGCGTGAACATAGCTCACTGCACCCTTGAACTCCTGGCCTCAAGTGATCCTCCCACCCCAGCCTCCAAACTAGCTAGGACTAAAGGCGTGCGCCCCCATGCCAGCTAATGTTTGTATATATATATATTTTTTTGTAGAGATGGGGTCTCCATATGTTGCCCAGGCTGGTCTTGAACTCTTGGCCTCAATGATCCTCTGGCTTGAGCCTCCCAGATTGCTAGGATTACAGGTGTGTGTCACTGCACCCAGCATATTTCATATTACTTTCTTAAGCTAACTTTCCAAAAATGAAATAATTAGACCACACGGAATATACAGTTTAAGGCTTTTGGAATATATGGCCAAATTGCTTTCCAAAATAGTTTTAGCAATTTATGCTCAGCTCTGAGGGTTCCTATAAATACTTATTTTTGAAGAATATAATGACAAATACTGGAGAAGAGAGTGAAACAAATGAATCTTCTCCAACCTATGGGCCCTGTCTTCACCAAATACTTAATTCTAATCATCAGTGCATAGTTCAAAGTGGGGCATTTTGATATGGCTATTTTGGTGTGGCCATTATGCCTAATTTGAAACAGCCATATCACAATGTAAACTCACTCTTTTTAACATTCAAATAATGTATTCAGTGGACATGCTTGGCTTTCTCTTTATCCTTGACCTTCTTTTTTTTATTTTTAAAATAAAAAGAGGTGGTGTCTCACTATGTTGCCCAGGCTAGTCATGAACGCCTATCCTCAAGTGATCCTTCCGCCTCGGCCTCCCAAAGTGCTGGGATTCTAGGTGTGAGCCACTGTGCCTGGCTCATCCTTGACCTTCTCATTAGTTCTAACTCCTTATGTCATCCCTGATCTTCTACCCAGAGGTAGGGCTTAAGCATTTCACATACTTTGGCAGTTTCATTGCCAAAAGTTTTGATAGGTGATTTCTTTTTTTTTTTGAGACAGAGTCTTGCTCTGTCGCCCAGGCTGGAGTGCAGTGGTGCGATCTCAGCTCACAGCAACCTCCACCTCCTGGGTTCACACCATTCTCCTGCCTCAGCCTCCCGAGTAGCTGGGACCACAGGTGCCCGCCACCATGCCCAGCTAATTTTTTGTATTTTTAGTAGAGATGGGGTTTCACCGTGTCAGCCAGAATGGTCTCGATCTGTTGACCTCATGCTCCACCCGCCTCAGCCTCCCAAAGTGTTGGGATTACAGGCATGAGCCACTGCACCCAGCCAGTTTTGATAGGTGATTTCTTAGGTTTTGTCAAAATATTTCTGGAGTTAAAAAAAAGGGGGGGTACATTAAGAGCTGCATTAAAATGTCATATGCCATCATTAGCTATTAGGGAAATGAAAATCAAAACCACAGTGAAATACCACTTCATACCTATTGGGTTATCTATAATAAATAAGACAGATAGTACATGTTGGCAGGGATGTGGAGAAATTGGAACCCTCATACACTCTTGGTGGGGCTGTAAAATGGTGCAGCCATTTTGAAAAACAATTTGGCAGTTCCTCAAATGTTAAACATCCTAGCAGTTCTCTCCTGATATATAGCCAAGAGAAACCCAAGAGAAACGAAAACATATGTGCACAAAACAACTTGTACACTAATGTTCATAGTAGCATTATTCACAATAGCCAGAAACCGGAAACAATCCAAATGTTCACCATAAGGTAGTATGCAACCTGATGGAAGCTGTAACAGTACTCTAAACTTTCTTCGTAAGAATGACCTTTGTTTTTTTCAGGGAAATTTTGAATATTTTCCTGAAGAACAAAGTTCAGACTCCTTATGAAGGCTCCATATGACGCTTTTCACAACCCAAGATGCATTATGTCTTGGTGGGTGTAAGCATGAGCTCTAGACCTACACAGATAGGGGTTTGAAACAACTCAATGTGTAACTTTTGGCATATTTTGCTCTGAAACTCAGTTTCTTTTTCTGTAAAATGGGCATAATACAACCATATTTCATGGAGTTATGTATTGCCAGCATAAAAAGCTATAATCATGTAAAGTGCCAGGTACATAATGAAGACTCAGTTGAATATTTAATAAAATTAACACTTGGCCCTAACCTTCTCTAGGCTTATTTCCCATATTCCTTGAACTTTATGCACTACTGACACCACACTGCATGTGGTTTGCTTGAGCCTTCATGCTGTGCTATTCCTCTTGACCTTTGTTCATGTTTTTCCTCCTCTGAATGCTCCCTCCCTTTGTTTGGCTACCTTTTTACGTATCCTTCAAGAATTAAGTTTTACCTCATGTTTTCCGTATGTCTTCCCTGACTCCCACACACATGCCCCAGGCTAGGCTAAGTCCCCTTCCTTGGGTCATTTAGAGTATTTTATATGTATCTCAATTTGATTAGTTTTTTCAAAGAAGCAACTTTTGACTTTATTCATCATCTCCATTGTATCTTTTTTTCTATTTCATGGCTTGCTGCTCTTTATTACTTCTTCTCTTCTACTTTTTGAGGTTTATTTTGTTGTTCTTTTTCCAGTATTAAGTTGGCTGCTTTGCTAATAAAAGCACTCAAGACTACAAATTTGCCTCTAACTACTGCTTTAGCTACACCTATGAGTTTTATTATGCAGTATTTAAAAAATCACCTTGTAGTTCTATGTATTTTACATTTTCATGAAGATTTCTTCCTTGACCCATGGGTTATTTAGATTTGTGTTTCAAGAACATTTCTAAGCAAATAAGGTTATTTCTACTTATCTTTTTGTTATTAATTTCTAACTTAATTTCATTGTGGTTAGAGGATGTTTTTTCTTTCCTTCCTCTCATCTTTTTTTTTTTTTTTTTTTGCAGGTTTTTGCTTTATGGCCTAATACATGGTCAGTTTTTGTAAATGTTCCATGTATGCTTGAAAACAACATGCATTCTCTAGTTATTGAAAGCAATATTTTACATATGTATGTTAGATTAACTTATGAATTGCATTATATAAGTTTTGTAGCCCTGATTTTTGTCCAATATTTTACATATGTGTGTTAGATTAACTTGTGAATTGTGTTATATAAATTTTATGGCCCTGATTTTTGTCTGATCTATTAAGAGTTATGTTAAAAATTTCTTCTGTGATAGTGATTTCATATCTTTTTTAATTGATTTTTTTCTTGTTCATTTTCTCCCTGCACTAGTCTGGAAGTTACATATTCTATTTTTATTCTTCTATTGATTACTCTAGAAAATTTAATATGTGTGTATAATTTCACAAAGCCTAAGGTTACTGTCTTTATTCTCTTTTTAACAACGCAAGGATCTTTAGTATGCTTTTTCATTTTGGCCACATCACTTCTGACATATATGCATTTGTTTTCCAATATTTTAGTCCTATCTTATTCTTTTTTGAACTTCACAAATTAGGCGTTATTGGTATTTTATATAGTCTGTGTCCTTTTGAGTTACCCACATTTGCCATTTTCTTTGTTTGCTGTTCTATTTTACAACTCAGACCTACCTTCTGGGGTCATTTCCTTTCTCTTGGAAGTATGTTTTAATAAACTCAGTTTTTATTTGTCCAAAATTACCTTCATTTTCTCCTCGTTCTTGAAAAATAGTGTTGCTGTACATACTGTTCTAAGTTGATAGCTATAGGGTCTCAGCGCTTTGAAGATATGCCACTGTTTTTTCATTTCCATTTTGCTGTTGAGAAGTCAGTTGTCAGTCTAACTTTTTCTTCTGCTAGTAAAATGTCTTTCCTTCTGGCTGTTTTTAAAATCCCTTTGTCTTAGATGTCTTCGCTGTCAGTAAGACATTTCTAGGTGAGGATTTCTTCTGATTTATTCTTCTTGGGATTTGTTGGGATTCTTGTCTCTGAGGTTTGGTATCTTATCAATTATGGAAATACTGTCTCTCATCCACTCTTTCTCTTCTGTCTTTTTGGAATTCTGATTTAGATGTTAGGCTTTTTTTTTTTTTTGATGGTGATCTTATGTTCCTTGGAACTTTACTTGCTGATCATTCTTTGAGGCTTAGGTTTCAAGTTAGAATCTTCCTTTTATACAGATGCCTCAGGGGGCTTTACTACCCAGAACACTTAAAACTACATTTTTTGATGTTAGACTTTTCTTTTGGTTACAGGTGTAGGATGAATTCTGACTCCATACTTGGATAGGAAGGTATCATGGTTAGACATTCTGAGCAGAGACTTATTCCTTTTATTTCCCCTTTCCTGAGGCAAGGCCAAAACACAGAAGGTTTGCTTCCAGTTTCACCCACTGAGGATGTGGCATTTCAGAGGGCCTGGCTTGGTATGGGAATTTCCAGTCTAATTCTTGCCTTGCCAGCAGACACTCGGGGGCCAGACCACTGCCAACATGTACAGGGAGCAAGATAACTACACTTTTAAAAAGATCGCTCTGGTTGCCTTATGGAGGATGGCTTACAGACGGCTTGAAGAGTGGAGGCAGAGAGGCAAGTTAGGATGCGATTATAAACCTCAGGAGAGAGGTGTTGGCCCCGGGACAGACAGAATGGTGGTGGATGGGGAAGATTATTGATTAAGATGATCTGTCTCTTCCCATAGACTGTAAGATACCCAGCCTCAGGGTGAGTATCATCACAAAGATGTTTTTCATCTCTGAGTCCTTCCAGTGCCTGGCACAGAGAAGGCATTCACAGATGCTGATTGAATTGAACTGTGGAATCAATAATGGTTCTAGAGCTGATTTTTTTCTACCTTCTAAATGACTGTTTTCCTTAAAGGGAAATTACATGAAGGGATTCCAGGCAGTGAACTCATGCCTGTCTCTGGCATTGCGAAGCCCAGTCCAGAAATAGAGAGCCAGCTGTTTGTAAGCCCAAAAGCCTTAGGTTTTGGAAGGGTTTACTTTCCATGATAACATAGCTTTCTTTAGCCTGTGCACTTGTTCCTTACTTAAGGAGTCTCAGACTCTGCTTGAGATTACTTACACAAAACCTTACCATCTTACTGGATTTTTATGGCATTTTCTTAGAAATTACTAAACTTTATGACTCTCTAGGCAGGTTGCAAAGATGTTCCTCTAATGATATATTACAGCTATGAAAAATTCTTCCTCCTAAGGCGTTCTTTTTGGAAAAATGCTCTGTGTTTAGAGAATGAAGGGAGAGGCAAGTGGTTCCTGCTGTGTGACAGTTTAATAAGCTTTAGCTGGTCACTAAGAACTGTTATTCTAAGAATGTATGCAACACTTTTCCATTAACTGTGCAGAAGTATTTCTAGAAGGTATCGTAAAATAAAGCATATATATGTGATTTTTAACTTTTGTGGCCTGGAAGTTCTTTATTATTCATTCAACAAATGTGTGTTGAATGTCTGCTGTGGCCCAAGGCTTGTGCAAGGCACGGGTCATCACTATCAGACACCATCCCTGTGATCCCTACTCGCCCATCGTGTTCTTTTGTGTGAATTAGAAAAAGGCACCCATTCCTCAAGGAAAGAATATTAAATTCGTCAATATAGTACTTACATATCAATAGCAAATTTGTTACAACAATGGATTATTAATGATAAATAAATGTTGGTTATTAATATTTATGTAGCATTGTTGATTTGAACTTGAAATTCAAAAATATTCTGCCACAGTAAGCAAACAGCAGATTATTGAATTACAATATGAATGTGAATCTGATACCAATGAGGGATTTTTAAAAAAATTTAAAGGGACTCATCAATCATCTATCAAATGTCAAAGCAGATCCCTATTTAGAAACACAGACTATTTTAGATATGGTTACATCAACAAGGTCTTTTTTTTTTTTTTTTTAAGAGACCAGGGTGTCTTGCTGTCTTGCCCAGGCTGGAGGGCAGTGGCACAATATCAAATTCTTGGGCTCAAACCATCCTCCTACCTCAGCCTTCCAAGTAGCTGGGACTAGGCGCATGCCAACCCACTCAGCTATTTTTTTTTTATTTTTTTTTTGTAGAGACGAAAGTCTTATTGTATTGCCCAGGTTGCTCAAACTCCTGGTCTCAAGTAATCCTCCTGCCTCAGCCTCCCAAAGTGCTGGGATTGTAGGTGTGAGCCACCATGCCCAGCAGATGGTCTCTTGATTATTGAATTTGTCAAAGGGGAACAATACATACTGGCTTATTAAAATAAGACATGACTGCCATTGCCAGAAAATTCTTGTTGTAAATAAAAAAACCACCCAAATATAAAATCATCTGATGTTAGTTTACAAAACCAAAATATTTCTCAATTCCCAGTTTGAATCAACAAGTACCTTCATGATGACAATATGTGTTATACAATAACTTACATTTGTTATCATGAATAATCCATTTGTTATACAGCTTATAATTATAAAAATATTCCATATGTTAAAGTGTTAAAGATGTTTACCTGTGAACAGCATCATGGCACTCTTTTTTTTTTTTTTTTTTTTAAATTGAGACGGAGCCTTGCTCTGTTGCCCAGGCTGGAGTGCAGTGGCACGATCTCGGCTCACTGCAACCTCCGCCTCCCAGGTTCAAGCAATTCTCCTGCCTCAGCTTCCCAACTTGCTGATATTATAGGTGCACACCACCACACCTGGCTAATTTTTTGTATATTTGGTAAAGATGGGGTCTCACCATGCTGACCAAGCTAGTCTCAAACTCCTGACCTCAAATGATCCACCTGCCTCAGCCTCCCAAAGTGCTGGGATTACAGGTGTAAGCCACTGCACCCAGCCAGCATCATGGCACTCTTGTACATGACTTAAAAAGCCACACATGGTGGCCTTGGATGCTCTGTGCTGGGGGAAGCAGACGTAGCTGATGAGTCCACTGTGGGCTGCTAAGAGCCCTATTGGAAGTATGTACAAATATGGTGGGTGACAGAGGAAGGCAAGATGAGGTCAGCCTGGAGGTAGAGAAAGGCTTGTGTGAATGAGAGGCTTCTGGGCAAGTAAGGTCCATGGCCTTTTTAACATATTTTGGCTGTAAGTAGCATTTAAGCCTTCTTTCCTGGTTCTGGCTACTGTCTGGATACATGAGATAGCTGTGTTCCAGATTGGTGACGTGTTTCTATCTTTAGATAGACTGTCTGATCTTCTTTCTGCCTGCCTACAGCTTCCCCTGTCTTCAGGTCTCAGCTTAAATCTCACTTTCTTTAAGAAGCCTTCCCGGCTCCTTCCTTCCCCACCTTGGGTTGATGCTCCTGCTTTGTGCTCCCTCAGACCCCATCATAGCATGAATCAACTTTATTGTGGTGATTGCTTGTTGGATTTTCTTTCTTTCCCACAAGATTTTATTTTATTTTATTTCATTTTCTGAGATGGAGTCTCACTTTGTTGCCCAGGCTGGAGTGCAGTGGTGCAATCTTGGCTCACTGCAACCACTGGCTCCCAGGTTCAAGCGATTCTTGTGCCTCAGCCTCCCGAGTAACTGGGATTACAGGTGCATGCCACCATGCCTGGCTAACTTTTTGTATTTTAGTAGAGATGGGGTTTCACCATGTTGCCCAGGGTGGTCTCAAATTCCTGATCTCAAGTGATCCGCCTATCTCAGCTTCCCAAAGTGCTGGGATTATAGGTGTGAGCCACCACCCCTGGCCACCCACCAGGTTTTAAATTCAACAAGTGCAAGGGCCACATCTGTCTTGTTCATTATTGTTATTATTGGATCCTCATACTGCACAGTGCCTGATAGATGATATAATCAGATTTTGATAAATATTGGCTGAAGTAATTTTCTCATTCATTCCTCAAACATTTTCTAAGCCCTTACTTTGTGCCATGGACCCTGCCAAGCACTGGGCAAACAAAGAAATGACACCCTGCGTGTCCCTTCCCCAGAGAGCTCCCTCTCTGCTTATTACTATCCGGTGTAGGAAGCGCGATGTTACAGGGAAGGAGGAGGGGAGGGACGGCTGGCTTAGGTTAAGGGTCAGAGGGGTTCTCCTCTAGGATGCACCTCTGAGCTGGATCTGGAGGATGAGGGGTGAGCAAGGGAGCAGGGGGCAGGGGCTCAGCATGGATTGTGGCATGGTGGCAAGCGAGAACACTGGGTGTTTAGAAGACTGCAAACTTTTATTTTTTTGAGACAGAGTCTTGCTCTGTTGTCCAGGCTGGAGTGCAATGGCACGATCTCAGCTCACTGAAACCTCCACTTCCCGGGTTCAAGCAATTCGCCTGCCTCAGCCTCCCGAGTAGCTGGGATTACAGGTGTAATTGTAGCTGTGATTAGCCATCACACCCTGCTAATTTTTGTATTTTTAGTAGAGACGAGGTTTCACCATGTTGACCAGGCTGGTCTCGAACTCCTGACCTCAAGTGATCCACCCACCTCAGCCTCCTAAAGTGCTAGGATTACAGGTGTGAGCCACCGCGCCTGGCTGACTGCTAACATTTTACTCCGGCTGGATCACAGGATATGGGAGGAGAGTGAAGGGAAGGGATCAGAGAGGTATGCAGGAGCCAAGTCATACAGAACTAAGCTGCAAGCAGAGACCTCTAGGGAGCCATTGGAAGGTATCTATTTTAAACTTTTAGAGGCTGGGTTTTGCTATATTGCCCAGGCTGGCCTCGAACTCTTGGGCTCAAGTGATCCTCCTGCTTCAGCTTTCTGAGTAGCTGGGATTATAGGTGCATACCATCATGCAGGCCTACACTGGAAGGTTTTAAACAGGGGTGTGTGTGTGTGTGTGTGCGTGTGTGTGTGTGTGTGTGTGTGAAAAATCTGATTTGTATATTAGAAAGACCCATCGGGCTATGGTGTGGAGTGTATTTAGGGGTTGCAGTGGTGAGCTGGAAGTGGGGACACCCTCCTTGAGGGCAGAGAGCATTGCTTCCTCCTCAGTCTCTAACATCTGGCGAGCAGCTGGTGTCCAGTAAGCACTGAAGTGATGCTTTATGATGGAGTCAATCTGCAGAGATAGCAAGGTAGGATTCAAAAGTCCTTTATTGCAGAATGGCAGCAGAATCACCGCTGTCACTTTACTGAGTCTCCCGCAACCCTCTGAGTGAGTAGGGGAATAGCATTAGTTCCACTTTTCAGGCCAGGTACCTGATCAGGCCTGACCAGAGGACATGTCCCTGGTCACACAATCTTTGTGGGTGGCAGGTCAAGCACCTTCTCCTTCATCCCGTGCTGCACCTAGGGGCTGGGCTGGGGGGGCGGCAGCAGTGCTGGGGAGAGCGAGGCTTGCTGGTGTCTCTCCTCTCTAGGGACCACCCTCCTCCTTTCTGCTGAGGGAGCGGCCCAAAGAGGCATCTCCAGGTTTCCAGCCACAGAGGGCCATCTCACATGTCCCCTCCAGGCAGTGGTGCCCCCTTTCTTGCATCTCCTTCCAGGCAGAGAGAGATGGAGACCCAGGGGGCAGCTGAAGGCTGTCTTCACCAAGGCAGCGGGGAGAGATTTGTGTGCGGCTCGCATTCTCATTGCCTGGGTATCATGCTGCTATTTAATAAAGGTCTCATTGCTTGAAGGGCCATTAAGTAACTAATGACATATTTCAACCTCACCGAGGAGGAAAACGCAGAGTTAAATCAAATTCAGACCGTGTGGAAGTAAAATCCTAAAGAGACTATTCACATGCACGCCCTCTCCTAAGGGGAAGGGAACAAGCCATGGGGTCCACTCTAAGCCAGGCACTGGATAGATGCTTTCACATTAGTTTTCTTGCTTAAAAAGTTCCAGCAACACTGACAAGCAGAGACTGTGCTGTCAGTTTTGTAGGTGAGGAAATGGAGTGCCCGAGACACCGGCCAGTTAGAGGTAGAACTATCCTCTCAGCCCTTGGTCTGTGATCACACGGTGCCTGCTCCTTCCATGATACCATGCTGCCCTCCTGTGGAGCCTGTCCTCTCCATAAGACAAGCAGTGATTGCTTTTCGTGCCAAGGCTGAATGGCAGGGAGGTCAGCAGCCTGTGCCCGTGTACACCATACACCGCCCGAAGGTAGGAACCACTCTGTCTGCCTCCACACCCTGGCACGATGCTGCACACACAGCCGGATGAAGTTTGGTAGGTTCTTCCTGCCCTGAGGGGAGCGCTGGCCTTTGCTACCCTCTCATCACATTCCTTTTGTCTGTCCTTCCGTCTCCTTCATTCCTCTGTCCCCTCAGAGACACTCGTCCAGCCCTACTGGAAGATCATTTTGAGTCCATCCCAAGACCTTTGCTGGGTAGTAATGAGCAGGTAGATGAATCAGGTTGTGATTCTTCCTCGGGGTGTCACATTTAAAAGGAGACTCTGGATGACAACTTTGTCTGCAGGGGCTGAGGGGACAAGGTATCTCAGGTGGGATGAGGGCTGTGGAGTTGATGTTCTCACACTCAGTTTTTGCTCATGTCCTGGAAAAGCACCTCAAGCCCTCTCTAGCCAGCCTCACCCCTGCCAGGCTTGCCACTGCCCCCACCCCCTGTTGTGCTGTGGCCTAACAGCCCGAGGTAGTTGTGCCACCAACCTTTGCTCACACAGAGCTCTTGGCCTGGAATAACTTTTGTTACCCTGACTCCCTGCTGGCTGAATTGGAGCCCCTTTCAATATCCAGCTCAGTTATGAGCTCCATCTTGAAGCCTCACCTGCCCTGCAGAAGGAGCCACTTCTTCCTGTCTTGTCAGAGCCCTTGGTGTGTCCCTCCCTCTATGTGTTGCTCTTCATGGGGGATAATGATTTGCTTAAGAGCCGTGTCTCTCACTAAACCCTAAGAAGTTTGAGGACAGAGATAGTGTTCTGTTGTGCGTGTGTGTGTGTGTGTGTGTGTGTGAGATTCTCTATGCCTGGCCTAGAGTAGGTGCTCAGGAAGGGATTGTGACCCAGGAGAATGTGAGAATGTATAAGGTGGGGCCAGCGATGCCATGATGAGCAGGAGCAAGTCCAGTCCTATTATTCTCCTCTCTCTGTCCTCTGGCCTCCTTCCAGGAAAGGCTGTTTTTGTGTGGGGTCACACTGCTGGGTCTTCTCTGGGGCTGTCCAGCAGGGGTGTTCATCTACCCTCACCTGGGAGAGTGACCAGACTGCACTACCCCGGAGTCCCATCCCTTCTGGCCCTTCTTTTGTTGTTGCTGTTGTTTTTTTGAGACGGAGTCTCACTCTGTCGCCCAGGCTGGAGTGCAATGGCGCGATCCCACTCACTGCAACCTCCACCTCCTGGGTTCAAGCGATTCTCCCGCCTCAGCTTCCTGAGTAGGTGGGACTACAGGCATGCTCCACCCCGCCTGGCTAATTTTTGTATTTTTAGTAGAGACGAGGTTTTGCCATGTTGGCCTCAAACTCCTGACCTCAGGTGATCTGCCTGCCTCAGCCTCCCAAAGTGTTAGGATTACAGGCATGAGCCACCACGCCCGGCCCCTTCCAGCCTTTCTTGTCTTCTGTCCTGAACCCCTGGCTGACTAGCAGTGAACAAATGAAAACTGGACACGCACTCTTTGCTTTGAAATGTCTGACCTAGCCTGAGGAGGTAGGGCTTAAGTACTTGGGGAGTCTCCCACTGCACAGGTAGGGACCATGCTATTCATCTCTGTATTCCCAGCCCCTTAGAACAGTGCCTGACTCACAGGAGTTGCTCAATGATGATTTGTTGAACACAAAGGGGTTTTGCATTTCTTGGTCTCTTGTTTTCTTTGTTCACTGTGTGTATTCACTTGAGTAGGATAAACAGTTGTAACGAGTAGGCCCAAATGTGTAAGGTCTCAACATATGGAAGTCTATTTCTTACTCTTGTGATATGCGCCACTTTCACCTTGGCAGGTTCATCATTCAGGGGCCCAAGATCCATCCATCTGTGGCTCTGTCATTCTCTGGGGTCTCTGCATCACCCACACCCAGGCAGCAAAAGGGGACAGAGCATGAAGGAGCACATACAGGAGGTTTTTATAAGTGAGCCCAGGAAGTGGTGCATGTCACTTCTGTCCCCATCCCACTGGCTGGAACTCAGGCACTTGGTCACACCCAAGTGCCAGGGAGACTGGGGAATGTAGCCCAGTGTTTTGTCCAGGAATAAGAGGAAATGGATTTCGGTGAACACCCCCCAGTATCTGCCACAATGCAGTGTAGAAAAAGCGCAGGATTTGGAGTCGGCCAAAATCACCTTCAAACCCAGGCTCTGCTTCTTACTAGCTGAGTGCATTTGGGTGAGTGATTTAACTTCTTTGAGCCTTAGTTTCCTCAGCTGAGTGATGGGGTATAATATCCCCCACCTTAGAGGAGGGTTGAGAGATAATGTTGGAACAGTCTCAATGGTACATAATAAGTATCCAACAGTATAACTATTACTATTAACACTATGTGGACTTTTATCCTTATTATTACTGTATATCCCAGTTTTATTGGTTAGCAATTTAATAACATGCACGTGATAATGAATTTACATAGTAGACCAGTACATCCCACCTATAGTTCCCTTCCTCAGAGGCAAACCACCTGGAGCAGTTTTCTTGGTCTGTTTCCAGAGATATACATATCTAGGTATATATTGTATAAATAGCCCTTTTTATGTACCTAGTGTTTTAATATAATCCACTCGATTCTGTACCTTTTATATAATTTAGTAACATAACTTAGCTATTGTTTTGTATCGTTATATATTGATTTACTGCATCCTTTTTCGTGGCTACATCACATTCCATAATACAAATGTACCATCATTTACTTAATTAATGCCCTATTGACACACCCTTGGCTACTTACAGTGTGTTACAACCGTATGTAAAGCTGCAATGACCATATCCTTGTATATATGTCTTTGCGTACTTGTGCAAGAATATCGTAGGATAAAAATCTAGGAATGACATCATGCATTTAATTCTCTTCAAAACTAAGGTATAAAATTTGGAATGTTTTCACTCTGGTAACTATTGTGGAGTAAAAGAATTAGGACTTGAGATTTGGCTTGTCATAAGAAGTGGGAAATTAAGTACATTGTTTACATTTAAAACCTTTTGCTCAGGCTGGGCATGGTGGCTCACACCTGCAATCCCAGCACTTTGGGAGGCAGAGGTGGGTGGATCACGTGAGGTCAGGAGTTCAAGACCAGCCTGACCAACATGGTGAAACCCTGTCTCTACTAAAAATACAAAAATTAGCTGGGCGTGGCAGTGGGCGCCTGTAGTCCCAGCTACCTGGGAGACTGAGGCAGAAGATCTTGGCTGTAGTGAGCTGAGATCGCGCCATTGCACTCCAGCCTGGGTGACAGAACAAGACTCTGTCTCAAATAAATTAATAAATAAAAAATCTTTTGCTCACATAGAGTTTTGTATCCTCTTCTCATGGTGCCTTGGATTCAGATTCTGCAGCAGTAATATTGGCAGATTTATAAACCAATGCAAACCTACTCTTAGTGAGTTTATCTTCCCACATGAATAAGTTGTCTACCAGCTTTCCAAAGCCCATACCTGTCAAAGAAGTCAGATTCACCGTAATAGAAACAAAGTGCCTCTTTTGTTTTTGTTTTGAGTGGTAGAGAAGCAAACACATTTGGGGACTTTTCTGTGTTAGGGAGTTTTTATAGGTTATTTTATTAATTCTTGCAAATCCTTTGAGGTGCAATTATTATTCCTGTTTTCCAAACAAAGAAGGGGATGGGTTCACAAAGGTTGAGTGACTTGCCCAAGGTATGCAGAACTAGGATTTGAACTCAAGTCTTGATGTCATTATGATATGGGCTGGCTTTGTGTCCCTACCCAAATCTCATCTTGAATTGTAATCCCCATAATCCCTATGTGTCAAGGGAGAGACCAGGTGAAGGTAATTGAATCATGGGGGAAGTTTCTCCCATGCTGTTCTCATGATAGTGAGTGAGTTCTCATGAGATCTGATGGTTTTATAAGGGTCTCTTCCCCTTTTGCTTGGTACTTCTCCTTCCTGCCGCCTTATGAAGAAGGTGCCTTGCTTCCCCTTCTGTCATGATTTTAAGTTTCCTGAGGCCTCCCTAGCCATGCTGAACTGGGAGTCAAACCTTCTTCCTTTGTAAATTACCCAGTCTGGGGCAGTTCTTGATAACAGTAGGAAAACGGACCATACTACTCTGGACTTAATTAGGGGATTCAGCAGAACATTCCCGGATATCAAATAAGTTTTACTGATTGTGTAGACATTTGCTGATTTGCAGTGCTTCTGAGAGATTCTGTGGCTTCTCTAAGCTTAGTGGAGAAAGGGAGTATGTCTGTTATGGCCCCAAACTTGGTTTTCAGCATGCTTAGTCCTAAAGTCATGGATCCAGCAATTCTCAGGTGACCAGTCCTGTCTTCATGGTCAGCTCTGCTGGTTTCCATCTTTCCATGGTCTCCACCCCTTAGTTCTAAGGCAAGATTGCTGTCTGCATGACCCTGGACTCTGGCTCAGTGATTTTTTTTTGTCCTTCCCTGTTGTCTCCCACTCCACCCCCTGCACCTTTGATTAAACTTCTCTTGTGTCTTCTCTCTCTTAGTAAAGGGAAATCATTTAAAGCACTTTTTAAATTGGATGACATTATTATTACTAAGATGACCTATAAACCCTACAACCCTACCACCACCACCACCAACAACAACAACACTCTGCTCCCCAGTCCACCAGCCTTTGAGCTGGTGTCACTTCAGTCTGTAGTCTGCTATCATTTTTGGAACATGCATTCAGTTCTTACAGCTTCCAGGAAATCTATTACCTAAGAACAAAATTAGCACATTAACGCTCCCCCTCCTTCTACTCCACCCCCATTTAAGAACGTCCTACCCAGAGAACCAAACTGTAATTCAATCCACTCTACACTGGGGAGGGCCTGTTTTTCTGCAGTATAGCTTAGAATCAGTACTTTGTGGCTGTGAATGTCTCTTTTTAAGATTTAATATGTCTTTATTAACTGCTGATTGCATATTAGTACAGTCCCTCTCTTGCTGGGCTATAAATTCACTCTAGTTTTATTATTCATTGACAAACATTTGTTAATGACCTGATAGTGTCAGGCCACCCCCTCCATTATCTCACCTATTCCTCAGAATAAGTCTACGATGGAGGTAATCATTAGCCCCATGTGCAGTTTGGGAAAATGCAGCTCAGAGAGGTTCATTAATTTATCTATGTTTGTCTAGTAAGTGGTAGGTCTGGGATTTGAACCCGGGTTGTTTGGATTCTAAATCCATAACCTCTCCCAGCTGAAAGCCAAGGCTTGTAGTTTCTTATTATCTTGCTGCTTCCGTGAGTCTACTCAAGTCCTTAATTAGTGATGACTGGAAATTAGTAGTGTGTTACTGAGCCTCCTGGTGTGGGAATCAGTTTTGTTTTGACAGAAGTCACATAACCTATACTAAGGAGACATTACTTAATCCAGAATGAGAGACTGTAAAAACCCATAGGAAACCTGGAAGAAAGGAGGGGCAGCATTTTTATTTGACTGGCTGGCTGATTGACCTCTAGAGGTTTTTATTTTTTACCCATTCCTTTTCTTCTTGCAAGGCTAAATTACTTCGAGGAACTCTACCCAGTTCTTAAAATTGGCCAGGAGATTGCAGTTAAGTAAACGATTGTTTTGGGTTTTAGGTTTCCTGAAGCCATAACTTAGCATCTCCCAAACTTGTCTGATCCTAAGAATCACCTGGGGCATTTGTTAAAGTGTGATTTCCCAGTAGGGATGGGACCTAGGGACTATTTTTTTTTTTTTAACAAGCCCCTTTACGTGATTCTTCTGATCAACTAGTTTGGGAGACACTGAGCGTCACCACTGGGAATTTGGTCCCCTTTGTGGACCATCCTCTTTAGAATTGAAGCACCAAGGCTCACATTGTCTTACAGTGGAGGGAACATGAATTTTGGAGTCAGAAAGCACAGGTCTGAGAACCCCAAGCTGCCCCTTATAAATTGGGTTAATCTTGGACACATGACTGAGTGTTCTAATCTTAAGGCCTCTGTGTGCCATTTCCTCTGCCTAGAAAGAAAAAATTGTTCTCCTTTCTCTCCCCACCTCTTCCCTCCTCCTTTGTCTTCTTACTCTTCAGCTTTCAGGAAAGCATTCCTTGATTCCTCCCAAGCTGGGTCACTCGTAATTATTTTTGTAATGAGTTCTTGTGTCTATCATCCCCCACTAGATTCTAAGCTCAACAAAAGCAGAAACCATGGCTCTAATGTTTATTATTGCACACCCAACACCTAGCACAGTGCAGTGTGAATGACTCAGAGTCTGATTTGTTTCATCTGTAAAATGGATAAACGCTATTGATCAACAGGCGTATAGGGAGATTAAAATACTGAGCATGAGAGCAACCAATATACAGTAGGCATCTAATAAATGTTAGTTTTTGCCTTCTTTTGAGGAACTCATATATGACTATTGTGCTGAATAGAATGGATTATAACCAAGGCTTTGAGGGTCTTTGCTTGACCCGCTGTCCTAAAAAGTTTCCAGTATTTTTAACATTTTAGAATTTAGCCTTCTTTTCCTCCCCTCCCCCTAAGTCAAAAGAAAGTTTTTCACTGTCTTTTAACTTTGTTCTGGTGACCCATTTTGAGGTCTTTAATAATTTTACTTGATTTCCTGTGGATAGCATATCTTTAAGATTTCTTTATTCAGTTTGGTGCTGAGAAGGAAAATGATATAATTGTAGATTAAACTTAATATTTTAAAAAGATTATGAATGGCAGAATGGATTTGAAAGATAGCTTTATGGAATCTCTTTTCCTGGAATTCTTTAGAAGAGAATAAGAACATTGATGTGTGAAGAGTCTCTCTAATCCATTATGAAATCCAGGCTGATATTAAGTGAACAAAGTTCAGAATTTTATTGTTTCCTAACACTTAGGAATACCTTTCAGATATATGACTGCCTTTGAAATTTAAAGGGTGTGAGAAAGACTTGCTGTTAATAGGCTCTTTCTTCCATACATTGGCAAAAGGAGGCCGCGCCATTGCTAGGGTGACCAGCTGTCCTGGTTTGCCCAGGACTGAGGGGGTTCCTAAGACACTGGACTTCAGTTTTAAAACCTGGACAGTCCTGGGCAAACTGGGATGAATTGGTTGGCCATCCTGTTCTTGGAGAAAGAATTGGAGCAACAGTGAATTAAGCATTAACATGCTTTTCTGTTGTTTTAAGAAAAAAACAGGAACCATAAGAAGTTAAAATTGCCTTTAAGAAATTCTGTGAAAGTTTTTGAAAATAAATTTTGCTTTTAAAGCCACTAAACGAAATACAGGTGATCTTAAATAAATGTAATGGTTTTTGCACCATTTTTGAACTCAATAATAGTGATTTCAAAATAAATAGTATTGTATTTTAAAATGCAATCTTATTTTTTCTGTACCTGAATGGCTACAGCTAGTGACCTGTTTTCTAGCATTAATATAATTTTCACTGATATGTTTTGAATAGTTCATGTTTGAAGTATTTTCTTCCAGTTAAAAATCAACAATAGATCTGATGTTATCATATATGGATCTTCAAATAGGTCGATTTTGAAGTAAGGGTCTTAACTCACCTAAATTTTATATTATTTAAATCTCACAAGGTAAAATGTAAAATTATTTTAATATGTACTTATGCCTATTTTGTTCCCCAAAAGTATGTAAAATGGCTTTCAAAAAGACACACATTGTTATAAGTTTTTGGTTTCTTGACATTCAGGTAAAAAAAATTCGGGCAAAGGAGCAATTAAGATGATATAATAAGATAAACTCAGGCCAGGTGCGGTGGCCCAAGCTTGTAATCCCAGCACTTTGGGAGGTCAAGGTGGGAGGATCTCTCGAGCCCAGGAGTTCAAAACCAGCCTGGGCAAGATAGCAGGGTCCTGTCTCTACAAAAAATAAGCAAAATTAGCCAGGCGTGGTGGCATGCACCTGTAGTCCCAGCTATGGCGGAGGCTGAGGTGGGAGGATTGCTTGAGCCTGGGAGGTCAAGGCTACGGCGAACAGTAATTGTGCCACTGCACTCCAGCATGGCTAATAGAGTGAGACTCCATCTCTTAAAAAAATCTGGGGAAAGTTAATATCTAGAAATGCATAATATATCATGCCTGTAATCCCAGCACTTTGGGAGGCCGAGGAAGGTGGATCACCTGTGGTCAGGAGTTTGAGACCAGCCTGGCCAAGATGGTGAAACCCCATCTCTACTAAAAATACAAAAATTAGCCAGGCATGGTGGTGGGTGCCTGTAAACCCAGCTACTTGGGAGGCTGAGGCAGGAGAATTGCTTGAACCCAGGAAATGGAGGTTGCAGTGAGCCAGGATCATGCCACTGCACTCCAGCCTGGGCAACAGAGCAAGACTCCATCTCAAAAAAAAAAAAAAAAAAGCATAATATAAAGATCTTGCACAGTTCTTATAATGGGATACAGATTTGGTTTGGAGCTCTCTGGTTACCAAGGAAAAACAGAAATGTACCAAGTCATAAGTCATATCTATCAGATCAAATAGAAGATGTTGAAGAGAAGCTTGGCTTTTCCTAGCACTGAGGCTGGGAGAAACTCCCCCAGAGGGCTTCATAAAAGAGCCCCTGTGTGATGTGGTGAATAGCATCCTCCAACAGCCTCCTCTGATCAGTGCAGCGTCACGGTTTTGTAAGAGATCGAGCCCCTCAGTGCACTCTGAGGTATAATAACAAAGTGCCCATGAGATTGGCTACTATATTTAATATAGCAGGATGTGTCCAGGGTGTGCCCCCATGGGGCTGTGCCTCAGACTCCCCTGGTGAGTATTTTAACATTCAGATTCCTAGTTCCCTGACAGGATTACCTGACAGAGAACCACCTATTTAGAATTTTCAAAAGAAATTCAAAGAGGAAACCCAAATGTCTAATAGACACTTGAAAAAGATAATTCGGCTGGGCTCAGTGGCTCACACCTGTAATCCCAGCACTTTGGGAGGCCGAGGTGGGTGGATCATGAGGTCAGGAGTTCAAGATCAGCCTGGCCAATGTGGTGAAACCCCATCTCTACTAAAAATACAAAAATTAGCAGGGCGTGGTGGTGGGTGTCTATAGTCCCAGCTACTCACGAGGCTGAGGCGAGAGAATCGCTTGAACCCAGGAGGCAGAGGTTGCAGTGAGCCAAGATTGCACCACTGCACTCCAGCCTGGGCGACGGAGTGAGACTCCATCTCAAAAAAAGAAAACAAAAAAAGGAAGAAAAACATTTTGTCTTACTAGTCTAATCATGAAATGCAAGTTAAAATAACAATGAGCTACCATTTCACATCCATCAAATTGGCAAAAATATTTAGCAATATTTAGTGGTGTTAAAAATGTATCTACTCTTCAACCCCAAAAATTCCACTTCTAGAGAAATTCTTGTCCATGTGCTCAATGAGATACAATAAAGATGCTTATTACAGTGTTCTGTGTAATGGAAAAATTGGAAAGCACTGAAATTCCATCACTAGTGGGATGCACACATCAATTTATGTATAGGGGTTGAATTGTGCCCCCCCCAAAAAGATATGTCCAAGCCCTAACCAGTATCTGTGAATATGACCTTATTTGGAAATAGTCTTTGCAGATGTAATTAAAGATCTTGGGATGAGATGATCCTGGTTTTAGGGTGCGTCCTAAATCCAATGACAAGTGTCTTTATAAGAGACAGAAAAGGAGAAGACAGACATATGGAGAGGGGGGCCATGTGAAGACGGTGGCAGGGATTGGAGTGATGTGTGAACAAGGCAAGTGATGCCAAGGGCTGCTGGCATCCAACAGAAGCCAGGAAGAGGCATGGAATGGATTCTCCCTTGGAGTCTTCAGAGGAAATCAACCCTGCTGACATCTTGATCCTGGATGTCGGGTCTGCAGAGCTGTGAGAGAATAAATTTCTGTTTTAAGCCACCAAGTTCATGGTAATTTGTTATGGCAGCCTTAGGAAACTAATACACTGATCTTCTCCCATACCCCAGGAATACCTGGAAGAGGGCATAGTTATACAGTTCTTCTTCAACAAGAAAATGGACCGTTGGAGCTAATAATCTCCCACAGTGTAGTTGAAACAGTCTTGTCCTGATTTGAGGCTGAAAGAGCCCTTGGAGACCATGTAGTCCAACTTCTCCCGCCATTTTACAGATGAGGATACCCAGAAAGAGGAAGTGGTTTGCACAAGACCTGGAACTAATGGGTTTGAATCCAAGCGGCAAAACTTGGATTCAAACCAAGGTCTGATTCCTGTGTTCTTCCCACTTCAGTCAAGGCACCGGCACTAGCTTGTGTCTGGTCCTTTTGGATCTATATGGGAGCACGGGCTAGAGGAAGGAGCTCAGATGTTGGAACTGGAAGGCTTAAGTTAACGTCTTGGCTTTCCCATGCTCTACCAGCATGGCAGGGAGCAGGCTATGTAACTTCTCTAACCCTTATATTCCTGTTCTGAGCAGTGAAGCTAACCTTTTCTCCTAGAGCACTGGGATTTCTGGATGGTAAGGCTCATATAACAGACTACATGTGAAAAGGTATTTATTAAATTGCGAATCACTATACAAATAGTAGCTATCGTCATTGTCATCTAGTCTAGCCTCAGGAAAGTGAAAACTCAGCAAGTGTGGTGGGAAGAATTCTAAGATGACCTTGAATGATACTCTGCCTTGTATGATCCTCTTCCCTTTGAGTGTGGGTGGACCCTGTGTCTATGATAAGACATCGCCCCTGTGACCATATTACAGTGTAGGGCAAAAGGGAGATATCCCTGGGGCTGATCTAATCAGGCCAGCCCTTTCAAGGAAGAGTTTTCTCTGGCTGGTTGCAGAAGAGGAAGTCTGAGAGATGCATTCCAGCCAGTCAGGAAGAAAGCAGATACCCATGTTATCAATTACCTATGGGGGTCACTATGACAAGCAGCTGTGGGCAGTCTCTAGTTGCTGAGTGTGGTCGCTGGCTGACAGCTAGAAGGAAAATAAGGATCTCAGTCCCGCGGCTGCAAGGAGATGAATTCTACCAACAACCAGTGAGCACAGATGATGACCCTGAGCCCAGATGAGTGCCATAAACCCAGCAACACCTTAATTTGAGCCTCGTGATAACCGGAGCAGGGAACAGAGAAACCAGTTACACCATGGTGGATTCCTGACCTAAGGGACTGTGAACTAATAAATAGGTGTTGTCTTCAGGCACCACATTTGTATTAATTTTTTTGTGCAGCAAGAGAAAGCTAATACAGGTTACACATTTTTTTTTCTGGATCACAGAGCATTAAGTGCACATGTGTACATGTCTGTGTATCCCTCCAAGAAACTTCAAGCTTCTCTAGGGCTAGAGCTGCATCTCATTCATCTCTAGAGTCATTTTGGCTGGGTTTGTTCCTGGCTCTGCCACTTATGAGGTTGAAAACTGAGGCAAGTTACTTGACGTCTCTGTGCCTCAGTTTCCTCATCTGTTAAATGGGTGTGATAATAGCACTTACCTGTAGGGTTGTTAGGAGTTTTAAGTAACTTCATACATTGAAAGTGCTTAGAGTCATGCCTGGCACATAGTAAATGCTCAGCAAACGTGGCAATAGTGATTTTATTTTATATCCCAGCACTTAGCCCAGTAGCTAGCACGTGATGGGCATTCGATTAATGTTTGTCAAGTGGATGAATGAATTAATTAGGACTGGAATCTCAGTTTCCTGAGCCTTGATCCCGCAATGTTTCTATTAATCATTATTTGCAACAGGACACAGGCTTTTCCAAAGCTAAGTTGACTGGCTTGGTTTCTTCAAGGTGCAGCGAGAAAGCATCAGATTTATCACAGCATGGAAATGCAGAAGTGTGTGAGCCAGTCCCAGAGTGCTTAAGGACCTGCAGGCTGTGGATGCTGACTGAAAGCTGTACGTGGCCTAGCTCTGCCTTAATAGATCACGCCAGCTGATCAGGGTGACACACACTTAATGCAACTGCCTCATTATCTGGTCACCAGAGAAATGCCAGCTGTCATTGCCCACTGAGCTGGGCCATCAATCAGTTTGTTCTGAGTTCATTAAGTAAATTAAAAGGTATTGCTTAAATACTTAGTAGAGGAGTAACAGCTCTCATCTCAAGGAGCTAGTGAAAGCACTGGATTTGGCCACAGCTATTAGCTGTGTTGAGCTGTGAAAAATGAGAAGATTTGGAACTTATAGCTCAACATCAGAAGCAAAAGGAGGCTCCAAAATTTGATAAAGATGCCCATACGCGCTAGTCCCCTCTCCCATCATATTTGAGCAGTTATTGCTGATGATACCTTTTAAAATTCTAAACAGCAGAGAGGACTCTCCCTCTTGCAGCCAGGAGCTGGCCCATCCCTCTTGAAATTAGACCCCACTGTAGTCATATATTTCCTTTCCCCTGTGGTGAGGTGGACATGAATGTTATTGTTAAATCCTTGCCTGGAGAAATGAAGGACCAAATCTGAACATGACAGCTGTAGGCTTGAGCAGTTTCACATTGAAATTGGTCTTGAGGCTTATGGATTCTGTCTCCACTGAGTTCCCTGTCTGTTGCAAAGCCTCGTGGGCAGGGTTTCCTCCCTCCACATGGAGCTACATGCCATTAATTCCTCTAGCATCTGTTTCACGCCTACTCCCTCCCAGGCACTGGGCTAGGCACCAGCAGTATGGAAATCATGAAGGTGTTCCTGCCTCGAGGAAACCTATGATCATGCTCCTCATGGTCCCGTGCCCACACCACTTTCCTGGCTTCTAGACTTGGCAAATTCTACCTCACCTTTGACATTTCTTCCAAACCACACTTTTCCTTCCAGCAGAATAACTCATGCTCTGCTTCATGCTCCTGTAGCCCTTTGGCCCTCACCTGCTAGGACGTGGGTGAATTTGCATTATCATTTGTTTACAAGTCCATCCTGAAGACAGGGACTGAGCCTTATTCTTTTCTGAACCCCTCAGTGCCTGACACTGAGTTGATGCCTAATAAAGTGGGCTTGAATGAGAGACTAAGTTCATAAAAGGGCATAACTATTTTTATGTAAGGTCTGTAGGAGGGTGGAGGTGGGGATGGAGCCAGAGAATAGATGTGCTTTTTAAATACCTCTGTTACCACCAGAGGGAGAGGTGTGTTTATAAATATCCCTTTATGTAAGCCTTTTGGTTCTGTGGTCTCAAGGCCAAAGAGAAGCTCAGGGCCTTTCCAAGTGACTTCTCAAAATTTTAAGATGTTTTTACTTCAATTAAAAGTGGATATGATTGGCGGGGTGCAGTGGCTTACACCTGTAATCCCAGCTATTTGGGAGGTTGAGGCAGGCGGATCACTTGAGGCCAGGAGTTCGAGACCATCCCGGCCAACATGGCGAAACCCCATCTCTACCAAAAATATGAAAATTAGCCAGGTGTAGTGGTGGGTGCCTGTAATCCCAGTTACTGACTCCGAAGGCTGAGGCAGGAGAATTGCTTGAACCCGAGAGCTGGAGGTTGCAGTGAGCTGAGATTGTTCCAGTGCACTCCAGCATGGGTGACAGAGTGAGATTCAGTTAAAAAAAAAAATGTGGATTTGAGCTTGAATCGTGTCACCTTACAGCAGATCACTTTCTATTTTCTATTTTTCCCTGGAACACTTTGTCATTTCTTGTTCTTTCTTACTGGAGGTTTAGGAGTGGTAGTGGGAATTTATTCACCGATTTAAATCTACAGGCAGTAAAATGCCATCCTCCCTGAACACCTTTAATACAATAGTGGGGTTTAATGCAATATTTGTTCTTGGTGCCCACTGTCTAGGGCAGCTGAAAGGAGTCTCCTTCCCTTCCCACCTCTGGCTTTGCTGTTTCTCAGCAATCACTCCAAGAACACATCCACCCATTCAGCACTTCTTTCCTCTATGATTCCTCTGTGAAGCAGACACGTGCCCTTCTTGCCTTGGCTTCTCTCTACTCCCATTCCTGAATTTCCAGTTCCTGTGGGATACCTCTGATTGATGTCCTGTTATCCCCTCTAGCTCAGTTCTTCTAAAAGTTAATTTTTTCTCCCGTTTATACTCCCATTCCCAACACTATTGCATTAGCGGTTCTGTTGGTCACTGATATCAGGAGGTGAGGCTTGACATAGGCATGGACACCCAGGTGGAAGATGCAGTGCTTTGAGTGGGAATGCTGTGGCAGTCTGTTCAGCACTCTGGAGAGCTCCTAGGTGGGGCCAGGTCCCTCCCCTGACTCTTCTCCCAAGAATGGGCCTAGGAACTCAGTACACACCCCATCATCACCGCAGTTCTATGACAGTTAAAGGAATCTCATCCATTTCTCCTAGGCTCAGTTCCATGGGGCCTAAGGATTTAATGAGGCTGGGTTCTAGTCCTTGTTCTACCACTTACTGGATGCAGTACCAGAGGGTTAAATAAACCAGTTATTTAATTGCTCTGAGTTTAGGTTTTTCACTTAGGTAAAGTGAAAATAATATATCTACCTATTTCGTAGTGTTGTTGTGAGAGTGAATTGAGATAGCACGTGTAATATACACAGCACATAAATATTATCTACCATTTTCATTATTACAGAAATTATTGGTACAATATTAATTTTTGTTAATATGTGATTGTATGACTTGAGTCTCTTGTGGCAGTGGCATATCTCTGGGAATTTCAGGCTGGGTTTTGGGATCAGGAGGAGCAAATGAATTTGGAGGGGGCAGAGCCCAGTCACCTTTAGTTAGTCCTCTAGGAGACCTCTTCTCTCTCCCTTGGGTACGTTATTTTGGCAGCAGTGGATACATCAGGCTCAGCACAAGTCATTGTCGATTGCTGGAAAAGAAGAGCAGCCCCTTGCAGGTTTGCAGAATGGGGGATATCCTGCGTATGGCAAATGGGGAAATAGGCTTGAAGAGGTCTGTGAATGCCCGAGGCAGCTCCGCAAGTTAGTGGCCACACACAGGACCAGCAACTTGGGCTCCTGGCTTCTCGCTGCTCAGTCTTTGCCCATGCGGTTTGCTTCCTCCTGAGGGAACACCCTCCCTCCCAGTCTTTTGGTAACTTCCCTTTTTTTCGTCAAGAGTCAGTTCAAATGGCTTCAACCTTTCCGAGCCTTGGTTGCTCCTTCTGTGAAATGAGGATATGATGGCTGTTTACAAGGTGGTGTGGAGCTCTGACTGGAAATTTGACAGCATAGGTAAAAAGCTTGGCTTAGATGGTGACTGCAGGCCTTATTTATCTGACTGGTCCACTGGTTCATTCATCCTCCTGTGTTCCCCTGTGATGGTTAATACTGAGTGTCAACTTGATTGCACTGAAGGATGCAAAGTATTGATTCTGGGTGTGTCTGTGAGCGTGTTGCCAAAGGAGATTAACATTTGAGTCAGTGGGCTGGGAAGGGCAGACCCACTCGTAATCTGAGTGGGCACCATCTAATCAGCTGCCAGGGCATCTAGAATATAAAGCAGGCAGAAAGATGTGAAAATCCTGGAATGGCTTAGCCTCCCAGCCCACATCTTTCTCCCATGCTGGATGCTTCCTGCCTTTGAACATCGGATTCCAAGTTCTTCAGCTTTGGGATTCGGTCTGGCTTCCTTGCTCCTCAGCTTGCAGATAGACTATTGTGGGACCTTGTGATCATGTGAGTTAATACTTAATAAACTCCCCTTTATCTATCTATCTATCTATCTATCTATCCTATTAGTCCTGTCTTTCTAGAGAACCCAGACTGATACATCCCCCCTTCAGCTTTGCCTGTCACCACTAACCCTCTGCTCCTGTGTGTGGAATGTCTGAGCATTCCCCGAGCATACTGCCTGGCTCAAAGGCATGACTTGCTTATGTGTTGAATAAATGAATTTATGGACTGGCAACACTGTGGTGCCGTTAGACCAATGCTCTGGTGGGACTTTTTATTGGGGAAAGTACTGAATTGGACTGGGTTCCTGGATAGCTGGGGAAAAGCCGCCCTAAGAGAAGTCAGGTGCGACTTTGGATAAAGTTGTCTGATATCCTGGGTGGGATGTAAGTGTTGCTGAAACGGAAACCTGATTCGCGTTGTTTCCATTTCAGTTAATAAACCATTTAAAGTTTTGATGTGGAAGAGTCTAGGTAATTTGAGGCCTAGTGGTGAATTGATGTAATTTACCAACTGTGAGAAAGTAGAGAACTGGGAGATTACTGTTGATAATTTGCAGGGTATAATGGAGTTCATTTATAATTTATAATTGATATTGGAGCCCTTTTCCATGGGCTGAATTATGATGGAATGGAGTAAGAGTCATTTAAAGAGATTATTTTGTTGTTTGTATCACCCTCATGAATTGGAAAGTGGAAAGAGAACATAGTGCTAAATTGGTATCTAATCTTTTCAGAGATATTTGCTAAATAAACTGGAATTTTAATTAAAACTGCAAGCCAAGAGGTAAATCGCTTTAGAAGTTTGTGAAGTTTTTCTTTTTCTGTTGCCTAATAATATAATTACTACTAATAAAGATTCTTTATGGGTGGGAAATTAGATAGCAGAATAAATAACTGGAGGAGATTGCTACGGTACGCTGAAATTATGAAAGGGGCAAGGTTATCTTCCCCTCCTACTAATGGGTTTTTTTCCTCCCCATTGTTAAATTGTTTGGTAACAATTTTGATCTCATTAAAAGTATTGCAATCACAAGCGGAAGCAAGGCGGACGATGGGCCTCACCACCGCTCTTCCAGCTTCCATTCATATGAGTCAATTATAATGAATGGATTTAATAAAAAATACAACATGCTTTGGTGATTAACTCAGTGAAGGATGAATGGCACGCTTACCCGGGGTATCATATTTGCAATAATGAAGAAGAAGTGAACAGGAAAAGGAAACTTCATAGATCACAAGAATTGCTACTTTCCAGCAAAAGGTTGTTAATTACTTATCCTCTTGCTATATTTATTGGCTCTATTAGAGGATGAGTAATTATTGTGTTCCTGGGAAATCCACTGGAGCCAGACGGCGCCTTTATTACATGGGAAGGCTCTTCAGAGCGCTAGTTATCTCCGTGGGAGCCTCTCCCTTCAGATTCCCAAACGACTAGGAACCTGGCGGAGGTGAGACAGGAAGGTAGCCCACGGGCAGTAGGGAAGGGCACTGTGAAGTGTGTGAACTGTCAGAGCAGTCCTTGCACGCGGAGCCATGACTGCCTTTACTCTCCCACGCCTTCCCCCAGCCCTGCTCCCTGCGCATACTTTTTTCTGGGCCCAGTCCCCACCCATGCTCCCTCCCCTTTCTCCCAGCCTAGGTCAGCTTCCTTATGGTCCTGGCTGCTCTCAGTCTCTCTCTACTCCTCATCCACTCTCCATTCTGCCCTGGTCTGACACAGCCCTGCTTGGGCACTTCCTCCACCTGCAGAGTCAAGCTCCAGCTCCGCAGCTTGCCCTGTGAGCCTACCGTGATCTGTGTGGGCTGTGTGGGCTGCGTGGACCTCTCCAACTTTGGCTGTTCCCCTGCCCCCCAGGCTCCAGGCATGTGGGACGTCTCTGCTGTCCTATAGTCCTCTGCCTGATTTCCCTTTGTCTCTTCCTTTGCGAAGGCCTACTTCACGCCCCGCTCCAGTGGCCCCTCCTTGGTTAAGCTTTTCTCATCTAGACCAGAAACCACTGCTCCTCCCTCTGGGCTCTCACACAGCACTTTGACACGCAGAGTGCATTTGCAGATCTGTCGACACATCTGCCTCTACCCCGACCCAGCTCCTGGATTCCTGGTGGACCAGAGCCATGCTTGATGGACTGTGTTTCCTGAGGTGGGTTTGTGGAGGGCCAGCTTCTGCTTTCTCTGCCAGCAGGCATGTCTGGGGACTCTTCCTCTCTGCCTTTCTCACCAAGGGACTTAATTAGGTGAATAATCCAGGAGGCTTGCTCTCAATATTCTCTAATTGGACTAATTTGACTCCTACTGTCTGCCAGGCCATTCACAAACAGACTTTCACCTATGCGGTTGTTTTCACCTTTACAACATCCCCTGTGAGGGAGGCTCTGCTACTCATCTTTCTCAGATGATGAAACCCAGGCCCTTAATAGTTGGCAGGGCTGAGATTTGAATCCAAGTTCCTGAACTCGAGGGAAGGAGCCTTTCTGCACTTGTGGGCTTTCTCCAGAGGTTACGTGCCTACCCATGAAGACTCACATGGCTTTAATACCCTGATTGTACCATGTGCACATTTAAACTTAGGCTAGTCCTGCAAAACACCCCCATCTCCTAGCTCTTTTGGGTAACAGAAAGATGGATGAAGGAAGAGTTTTTAAAAATCTTATCAGTCAATAAGTATGAGGTGAAGAATGATAGGAAAGAATGGAAGAGAAGAAGAAACCAGCAGTTTTTGAACACCTGCTATGCATCAAGCATTGTGTGCCAGGCCCCGTGCTAGGTGGTCCAAACATACTATTAATCCTTGTAATAACCCAATCAAGTCGACATTATTGTTCCCATCGAGGAAACAGGCTTGGAGTTGCTCCCACAGGTGGGCTTCCCCACCAGCCCCATCCAAAGACACTGCAGTCGGGAAGCTGTCTGGTCCCTCGCTGGCATGGGGAAACCTTTTCTCACCAGCTCCATTTTCCATAGGCAAGAGTGAGCCTGGAATCTTCCTGAGCCCCTCAGTTGGGGTGGAATTTCTCCTCTGCCTGGGGAGCAATGCTGTTCACTGAGATGTGAGCAGCAAGGCAGAGAAGTGAGCGGGCCTCCCTCTTTCAGGCCTGAAAGGGACATGCCTTCTTTTGATGTGCTCACATTTGGCAGATAGAACTGTGTTCCATCTGGTCACACCCTTCAGGATTTCATCAATTTCCACCAGTATTTTCTTAGTCTGCTTTTTTTCTCGATTGAGGAAGAGTGATAGTTTTTTTTTGTCCACTCTTGAAGGTCAGTTGCTTAGTTCTTTCTTTGTCTTAATTGGCCTCTTCTGGACTTTTCTGTGCTATGTTTTTTCTTTTATGATTTTTATTGTTATGGGTTCTTTCTAATTTGGTCTCGAGGTCTCTCTGTTGAGCGTGGCCACAGGCCAAGATAGCCAGTCTCCAGGAGAGCCCTGACCAAGGGGAAAGTTAGGTTTGGGTGTGTGTCAGATGAGACACAATGAGGAGGTGAAACAGAAGAAATTTATTACTCAGAGGATCCAGAGAGTTTAGGGGCATTGACTGGGGACTCTCTGGAAGTCTGGAGGGGACAGAGAGCTCAACCAGCGAGTGGGAAGTGAGAGCGAGTGAGTGAGCAAGAGAGAGACAGAGAGAGAGAGAAAGAGAGAGAGAAGAGAGACAGACAGACTCTGGTGTTGGTAATTAGGTTTTGTTGTGGTCAGCAGCTGTGGGTGTGTTGGGTTTTGGGTCCGTGGGATGAGCAACAAGCAGGCAGTATCACAAACAACCACATGGGAGGAAAAGTTTTAACTAGGCCAAAGGCGATGTGGTATGACTGGGTTTCAAATAACTTATGCTAGACCACAAAATGGATGTCAAGGCAGAAACTGCAGGGTATGTTAAAGAAATTTATGATATCTTCTTTGAAGTGTTTGTCACAAATCTCTGCTGTATGTGCTCATTTCATCCATCCATCCATCCATCCCCCTTAGTCGAATTGAAGGAGTGCAGTCTTTGGAGATAAACCAACATGGCTTCAAATTCTGGGTTTGTCACTTATTAGCAATGGGATTATATTTCTTTATCTGCAAAATGGAGGCATTTATGTAAGATACCTGGCACATTGTTAAGTACTCAATAGTAATTACTATAATCATTATATTATAAGGATATATTAATCTTAAATTCCTGCATTCTCAGAACATGTTCTTTCTCTGGGACCTTGCTCTGAAACTGAAATGGTGCATTCATTATCTATTGCTGTGTAACAAGTTTCCCCAAAACTAAGCAGCTTAAAAAAAAAACATCCATGATCTTACACCATTTTTGAGGGTTAGGAATCTGAGTGTGACTTAGCTGGGTGGTTCTGGCTTAGGCTTTTTCATGAGGCTACAGTCAAGCTGTTGGGCAGAGCCGCAGACCCTGAGTACTTGACTGTGGCTGACGGATCCACTTCCAAGCTCACTCACATGGCTGATGGCAGGTGACTTCGGTTGCTTACCACGTGGGTGTCTCCCTAGGCATTCCCAAAGAAAGGGGGAGTGAGGAGACTAAGGCAGACACCGTAGTCTTTTTATAAAAATATCCTAAATATCAGAAGTGACGGCTTATCACTTCCGCTGTATGCCATTGGTCATCTAGACCAAGCCTGTGACAATGTGGGAGAGGACACACAAGGGATTGAATTCCAGGAGGCAGGGATCACTGGGGACCATCTTGGAGGCTGCAGACCACAGGTAGGGGAGAGGATAGAAAGAAGAATAAAATGTCTCTCCCCTGAAGCATCCTGTCAGGTGAGGGAGGCCGTCATGTAAACATTAATGCCCCGTAAGACAGTGGCTATATTACTGGCACCAACAGAATGCCAGGGGAACATTGGAGAGAACTCTATTAACCTGCCTGAAGGCATCATGGAAGGTTTCCCAAGTGCACGCACACCGCAGTGTCCTTACTCAAGAGCTGTCCTAATGACACACGATATTTGGTTGGCGTCTTTTTAAATTGAAGTTACTTGTTGAGGTG
Source organism: Gorilla gorilla gorilla (assembly GCF_029281585.2). Taxonomy (NCBI): domain Eukaryota; kingdom Metazoa; phylum Chordata; class Mammalia; order Primates; family Hominidae; genus Gorilla; species Gorilla gorilla. The sequence continues at coordinate 5,780,937 of NC_073233.2, read as the reverse complement.
ATTTCCTTGGACATTAAAAATAATAACTTGTCTCATATTACGGCAATGTACTGTTTACAAAATGCTTTCCCATGTGTTATCGCAGTCCACATAACAGCCCTGGGAGGTGGACAGGTTTTATTACTATTGTTTTTCTCAGTTGTAGCTGAGCTGCGGAAGCAAAGTCACTGTTGGAGTCTCTGAGTGGGGTGTGGTGGGTTGGGGCTTGAGCTGGGGTCTCGCTGGTCCACGCTTGGTACCTTAGCCATGACAGCACCTTCCCTGTGTTTCCTTTGAGTACTTTGGACCCCTCATCTTAGAGCAGCCATTTGGACCATTTCCCCCCTACAGATGCATTGCACACAGACTTGCTTATATCAAAGCTTATTTGCCACCTTTATCCTCAGTCAGTTGAAATGCTTTCTGTTCATAGAGAAGCTTTATGAAGAAAATCATTCACAAAGTACAGAAATGTGAACTGTGCTTTCATCAGCATTCACTGTAAAATTTCATTTTGCAAAGTCCCCCGGGGGACTTGAAATTTCTCTTTGGGCCATTAGAAGAGGGACCCGAACATCAATTCCTTAAACACAGATTTGCTCAAAGAACATTTAACAGCTTCGGTTCTCGTTTGAGCGTGACTATTTTGCAAGTTTGTTTTTAGTTCTTCTGGTCAAGAGGGAAAAGATTTCGGGTCCATCCAGGTGTATACTCTGGGGGAGGAGCTTTCTTTGTGACAAAGATGGTAGCATGTAGGGTGAGGGTTACAGTTATTCACGCGTGACTAGTAAATAAGACTATAGCAGTCTCCAAAAAGACATCTGTAGTGCTTAAGTGCATGGGCCTGGAAACTGCGCAGACCTGGATTTGATCCTGCCTCTGCCCTTAATATAATACCTCTGTGACCTTGGGAAAGTTATTTACTCTCCTAGCACTTGGTGCCCTCATTTGCAAATAGGGTTAATAGTAGCACCTGTATCATAATCTTTATTATAGGGTTAATAGCACTTTTATCATGTTTGTGGATTAAATAAGGTAATACATGTAAAGTGTTTAACACATAGACATAGGAACAAGCATTACCTAAATGCTAATGTTAGTGGTGATGATGATGACATGTATTTGAGTGGCTGCTCTTTGTGAGTTCATTTATTCATGAAACATTACTGCAGGCATTGCTAACACTGGTATCTGAGAACAACTAGGGGCTGTAGGGAGTCTTTGAATCTCCTAAGCTCATGTGGAAGATTTTGTGCATGTGCGAGCATTTTTTTTTTTTTCTGGCAAGAATCTCAAAGGAATTTATGACCTCAGAAAGGTTAAAAACAAAGCCTACAGGGTGCTGAAGACTTGGTGTTAGGGATACACTGATGATCATGGGCTTTCCTTGTGCTTAAGGAGTTTGCAAAGTGGCCAGGTGGACAGATGTACAGACAAGATGTTGCAGAATGGCCTGTGATGGGTGTAGCGACAGAGGCCACAGACAAAGAGAGCTGAGAGATCATCATCATGGAGGGGGAGTGGATGGGCAAGCCCAGTCAGGAGATCCCAGGCGGAAGGACATGAAGAAACCCAGGCCACCAAATAATAAAGTGCTGTATCCTTAAAGGATCGAAAGTAGTCACAGTGACAGTGCAAGTGCCCAAGAGTTAAGTGGCCCAACTTGAGGTGGGCAGGTTGGCAGAGGGGAGTCTGTGAAGTGTCTTTCAGATGAGGCTTGGAGCTTAGCCTTGATCCTGTGGTCGGTCCACGGGGAGGCATTGAAGAGTTGTAGCAAAGGAGCGATATGGTCAGAGCTGTGTTTAAAAATAAAAATCTGGGCTGGGTTCAGTGCCTCACATCTATAATCCCAGCACTTTGGAAAGCCAAGATGGTAAAACTGCTTGAGGCCAGGAGTTTGAGACCAGCCTGGGCAACATAGCGCAACTCTGACTCTACAAAAAGTAAAAGATATAGTCAGGTGCTGTGCCATGTACTTATAGTTCCAGCTACTAGGGAGGCTGATGCAGGAGGATCACTTGAGGCTAGGAGTTTGAAGCTGCAGTGAGCTATTATCACACCACTGCACCCAGGCTGGCTGACAGAGTGAGACCCCATCTCTGAAAAAATAAAAATAAAAATAATGAAAATAAAAGTCTCTCATCCTGCTGTGTGTCAGGTAGACTAAAGAGGAGACCCTGGAGGAAGGGAGATGGGGGAGGAGGCTGGTGAGAGATGAGGTCCTGAAGTAAGGCAGAGGCAGTGGGGATTCAGGAAGGAGAGGAAATTAAAAATAAGCTAGGAGATCAGCCAGAGGGCTTGCTGACCAGTGGATGTTGAGGAGGGAGAAGGTGACATGGGTGATTCTCAGGATTATGGCTTCTAATTTTCCTGTGGGCCTGGGACCTGCCAGATACCTGGTTACACCCCACTGGAGACCTGAGACATGCATATCAAATTGTCCCTAGCCCTAGAAGTGCATAGTGTTAATGAGGGAGATAAGGATTACACATGAAATAACTAAAGAACAGCACAGGCACATCCTAAGCATAGTAAGGGAATCAGGAAGGTGATGGTGTGAACTGGAGTGGTTCCAAAGCTCTCTGTGGCATTATATCAAATGAGCAGTTTTTAATGTTCATCTTGTCTGACCTCTCAGCTTCCCACCACTCCTTTAGTCTTGAAACACTTTTCCCTTGCTTTTACAACATGTACTCTCTCTCTCTGTGGTCTCTCTTTCCCAGCTGGCTCGCTGGGTTCATTCTCTTCCGGGGAGAGGGGGCGGGGGCATGCTCCAGCACAGGGTGCAGCCCTACCTGAGCTGCCCCCTGCTGAAGTCTCATCTCCACCACTTCCCTCTTGTCCTCTCTGCTGCAGCCACCCTGACCCTCCATCAGGCTTTGCCTTGAGCCAATGACAGTCCTACCTCTGTGCTTTTGCACATTTATTTTCTGTCTGAACACCCTTCTTCCCTCATCTCCTAGTCAACTCTCATTCTTCCTTCCAATCTCAGCTCAAATTGCCCATCCTCAGGAAAAGGTTGACCATTTTATTTATTACCCAAACTGGGATACATTTGAAAGTGCAATGGGTGTTATGAATAATAACACCAGGACAACAGGCATACGCTGGAACTTTCTGGACAAATGGACAGGTGGTCACCTGACACGGGGTGGCCTTCTCAGGCTCCCCAGATGTGACTGGGTCTTCCTGTGCCCTCGTTGCTCTCTGGGATTCCTTCCACAGCCCCTACCATGGTTTATAGTGATACCTTTGAGCACCATCTGGCTTATCATCTTCTCCCCCGTGGACCGTATGCTCCAAAGGCAGACATTTCCCATTGTGTTGTTGGCTCCTGAGACCCTTTGGTGCATAGGAGGTACTTAATCAACACCTAATGAGTACCTGAATCAATGATGGAACTCAGATTGTGTTGTTGTTCTGTGGCATGTACTAAGCCCTTCCATTTCCATATCTTGGTTGGTTCTCCTCGCTGTCTTGCCACGTTTCCTCATCTCTATCTCCTGAGGATAGAGGCTTAATTACAATCTCACAGTGAGTGCCAGAGACAAGTCTAGGACTCTCAGGTCTGCTGATCCCAAATCCAGTGCTTTTTCCAAAAGTGTCTGAAGAAGAGAAAAGGAAAGATGACTACCAGATTTAGAACCTGGGAAACTGGGAGGATGGTCAGGACTGGAAAAAGATGGAGAATGGGGATCTGAGAACCATTTGTCAGCTTTCAATGCTCCATGACAATCTGAACAGCATTCTACGCTGCAGACAGCTCAGAGTAGAGCCACAAATGGCCCCTCAGCTGCAGGGGGCATATTAGTCTGTTCTTGCTATAAAGAACTACCTGAGACTGGGTAATTGATAAGGGAAAGAGGTTTAATTGGCTCATGGTTCGCAGGCTGTACAGGAAGAATGGCTCTGGAGGCCTCAGGAAACTTACAATCATGGAAGAAGGCAAACAGGAAGGAGGTGTCTTACATGGCTGGAGCAGGAGGAAGAGAGAGAAGAGGGGGAGGTGCTACACACTTTTAAACAACCAGATCTCGTGAGAATTCACTGTCACGAGAGCAGCAAGAGGGAAGTCTGTCCCCATGATCCAATCACCTCCCACCAGGCCTCTTCTCCAACACTGGGGATTGCAAGTCGACATGAAACTTGGGCGGGGACACAAATCCAAACTCTATCAGGGGGCTTAAGTAGATGGTGTTTTGTTTTTATTGTGGTAAAACATACATGATATAAAATTTACCATTTTAACCATTTTTAGGTGTACAGTTCAGTGGCTTTAAGTACAATCACGCTGCTGTCCGACCATCACCGTCATGCATCTCCAGAACTTTCTCATCTTCCCAAACTGACACTCTGTACCCATTAAACACTGACTCCCTATTTCTGTTCCCTTCAGCCCCTGGCAACCACCATCCTACTTTCTGACTCTATGAATTTGACTACTCTAGGTTCCTCAGATAAGTAGAATCATACGATATTTGTCTTTTTGTGTCTGGCTCATTCACTTAGCATCACATCTTCAAGGTACATCCATGTTGTAGCAGAATTTCCTTCCTTTATAAGGCTGGGTAATTTTCTATTGTATTTATATACCACACTGTGTTTATTTCTTCATCCACTAATGGGCACACCTGGGCTTTTTCTACATTTTGGCTATTGTGAATAATGCTCCTATGAATGTTGGTATATAAATATCTGTTTGAGTTTCTGCTTTCATTTCTTTTCTTTTTTTTGAGATGGAGTCTCACTCTGTCACCCAGGCTGGAGTGCAGTGGCGTGATCTTGGCTCACTGCAACCTCTGCTTCCTGGGTTCAAGCGATTCTCCTGCCTCAGCCTCCCAAGTAACTGGGATTACAGGCACACCACGACGCCCGGCTAATATTTGTATTTGTAGTAGAGACAGAGTTTCGCCATGTTGGCCAGGCTGATCTTGAACTCCTGACCTCAGGTGATCTGCCCACCTCGGCCTCCCAAAGTGCTGGGATTACAGGGGTGAGGAACCACTCCCAGCCTGCTTTCATTTCTTTTTGGGGATACACCCAGAACTGGAATTGCTAGATCGATCAGCCAGTAATTTTTTTTTTTAAACTACACAGCTTTCTATATTCTTAATGTGCAAGGGTTCCAATTTCTCTATATACTTGTCAACACTTAGGTCCTGTGATTTTTTTTTCTTTTTTTTTAGATAGGGTCTCTATCATCTAGGCTGGAGAGCAGTGGTGCAATCATAGTTCACTATAGCCTCAAACACCTGGGTTCAAGCAATCCTCCTACTTCAGCTTCCCGAGTAGTTGGGACTACAGGCATGCCACCATGCCCAGCTAATTTTTCAGGTATTTTGCTGTTGTTGTTTGTTAGATGGGGGCCCTGCTACATTGCTGAGGCTGGTCTTGAACTCCTCCCGCGTCAGCCTCCCAAAGTGCTGTGATTACAGGTGTGTGCCACCTCGCCCAGCCTGTTTTTGATAATAGTTATCCTAATGGGTATGAAGCAGTTTCTTATGATTTTGATTTGCAATTTTTTAAATGATTAATGATGTTAAATATTTTTTCATATGCTCATTGGCCATTAGTATATCTTAGGAGAAATGTCTATTCAGGACTTTTGTCCATTTTGTAAGTGTTTTTTCATTGTTGAGTTGTAGGAGTTTAAAAATATATTCTGCTCATCATCACTGGCCATCAGAGAAATGCAAATCAAAACCACAATGAGATACCATCTCACACCAGTTAGAATGGCAATCATTAAAAAGTCAGGAAACAACCGGTGCTGGAGAGGATGTGGAGAAATAGGAACACTTTTACACTGTTGGAGGGACTGTAAACTAGTTCAACCATTGTGGAAGTCGGTGTGGCGATTCCTCAGGGATCTAGAACTAGAAATACCATTTGACCCAGCCATCCCATTACTGGGTATATACCCAAAGGATTATAAATCATGCTGCTATAAAGACACATGCACACGTATGTTTATTGTGGCACTACTCACAATAGCAAAGACTTGGAACCAACCCAAATGTCCAACAACGATAGACTGGATTAAGAAAATGTGGCACATATACACCATGGAATACTATGCAGCCACAAAAAAGGATGAGTTCATGTCCTTTGTAGGGACATGGATGAAGCTGGAAACCATCATTCTCAGCAAACTATCGCAAGGACAAAAAACCAAACACTGCACGTTCTCACTTGTAGGTGGGAATTGAACAATGAGAACACATGGACACAGGAAGGGGAACATCACACTCTGGGGACTGTTGTGGGGTGAGGGGAGGGGGAAGGGATAGCATTAGGAGATATACCTAATGCTAAATGATGAGTTAATGGGTGCAGCACACCAACATGGCACATGTATACATATGTAACAAACCTGCACGTTGTGCACATGTACCCTAAAACTTAAAGTATAATAATAAAATAAAAAAAGAAAAGAAAAAAATATATTCTGACTATTGATCTATTATCAAATATATGATTTTCACATATTTTCTGCCATTCTGTGGGTTACCTTTTCACTCTGTTCATAGTGTCTTTTGATGAAAAAAGTTTTTGATTTTTATCTTTGATTTACCTATTTTGTTTTTTGTTGGCTGTGCTTACGTTGTCATATCCAAGAAATCATTGCCAAATGCAGTGTTATGAAGCTTTTCCCCTATGTTTTCTATATTTCTAGTGTTATGAAGCTTTTCTCCTATATTTTCTTCTAGGGGATTTAATAGTTTTGGCTCATATGATTAGGCCTTTGATCTATTTTGGGTTAATTTTTGTATATGGTATAAGGTAAAGGTCCAACTTCATTCTTTTTGCACGTGGATATTCAGTTTTCCCAGCACCACTTGTTGAAAAGACTGCCCTTTCTCTATTGAATAGTCTTGTCATCCTTGTTGAGAATCATTTGATCACACCTGAGAGGCTTTATTTCTGAGCTATCCTATCCCACTGTCCTCTATATCTGTCTTTATGCCAGTACCACACTGATTTTTTTCATTTGTTTTTATTTTCATTTTTAAAGCATTTTTGGTTCACAGCAAAATTGAGCATATGGTGCAGAGATTTTCCCCCACCTGCATTGATGGCCTCCCCCACCATCAAAATCCTGAATCAGAGTGGTGTGTTTTTTACAACTGATGAAACTACATTGACATGTCATCATCACCCAAAGTCCATAGTTTACATTACTCTTCACTCTTGGTGCTATTCTATGGGTTTTGAAAAACGTATAATGACATGTATCTACCATTATAGTATCACACAGAGTATTTTCACTGCTCTAAAATCCTCTGTACCTCACCTGTTCATCTCTTCCTCCCCTCTGGCCCCTGGCAAATACTGATCTTTTTACTGTCTCTGTAGTTTTGCCTTTTCCAGAATGTAGTTTAGTTGGAATCATACAGCATGTAGCTTTTTCAGATTGACTTATTCCATTTAGTAATATGCATTTAAGATTCCTCCATGTCTTTTGTGGCTTGACAGCTCATTTCTTCTTAGCACTGAATAATATTTCAATGTTTGGATATACTGTAGTTTATCTACTCACCTACAGAAGGACTCACCTACTGAAGGACATCTCAGCTGCTTCCAAGTTTTGGCAGTTATGAATACAGCTGCTATAAACATTCATGTGCAGATTTTTGTGTGGATATAAGTTTTTCAACCCATTTGGATAAATACCAAGGAGAACTAATTGCTGGATTATATAATAAGAGTATGTTTAGTTTTGTAAGAAACTGCCAAACTGCCTTCTAAAGTGGCTTTACCATTTTGCATTTCCACCAGAAAGGAATGAGGGTTCCTGTTGCTCGACATCCTTGCCAGCATTTGGTGTGTCAGTGTTTTGGACTTTGGCCATTGTAATAGGTGTCTAGTGGTATCTCATTGTTATTGTATACACTATTTGATTACTGTAGCTTTGTTTTTGGCATCAGGAAATGTGAGACCTCCAGCCTGGGCGCAGTGACTCACGCCTTTAATCCCAGCACTTGGGGAGGCCGAGGCAGGTGGATGGCCTGAGACCAGACTGGCCAACGTGGCAAAACCCAGCCTCTACTAAAAATACAAGAATTAGCCGGGTGCGCTGGCATGTGCCAGTAATCCCAGCCACTCGGGGGGCTGAGGCGGAAGAGAAAGAATCACTTGATCCAGGAGGCAGAGGTTGCAGTGAGCTGAGATTGTACCATTGCACTCCAGCCTGGGTGACGGAGGAAGACTCTTGTTTCAAAAAAAAAAAAAAAAAAAAAGGAAGTATGAGAACTCCACTTGGTTCTTTTTTTTTTTTTTCAAGATTGTTTTTGCTATTTGGGGTCCCTTGTAATTCCATATGAATTTTAGGATGGATTTTTTTATTTTGAAAAAAAGTTATTGGGATTTTGATAGAGACTGCATTGCATCTGTAGACCATTTTGGGTAGTATTGACATCCTAACAATATTAACTCTTCCGGTCTATGAGCATAGGATATCTTTCTGTTTATTTGTATTAATATCTTCTTTAATTTCTTTTACAAATATTTTATAGTTTTCAGTGTACAAGTCTTTCACCTTTTTGGTTAATTCCTAAGTATTTTATTCTTTTTGATGCTATTATAAATGGAATTCTTAAAAACATGTCCTTTTTGGATTGTTCCTTATCATGTATGAAACACAGTTGATTTTTATGTGTTGATTTTGTATCCTGCAACTTTGCTGAATTTGTTTATTACTTTTAATATTTTTCTGTGGAATCATTAGAGTTTTCTACATATGGGATCATGTCATCAACAAACAGATAATTTTGCTTCTTATTTTCTAATGTGGACACCTTCTATTTCTTTCTCTTGCCTATTCTGGCTAGAATTTATAATACTATGTTGATGTTAAATAAAAGTGGGCATCTTTGTCTTATTCCTGATCATGGAGGAAAAGCTTTAAAGCTTTTAGTATTTTACCACTGAGTATGATGTTAGCTGTGTAAGCGGACAGTTTTTAAAGGAGCTTAAAAAGAGGTAGGATTGTGAAATCCTGGGACTTAATTAAAATTATATCCCCCATATTCCTAGCACCTAGTCTGGCATATAATAATTACTGAGTGAATGGACACGTTTTTAAAAATGGTAGTTTCTCAAAACTGAATGAGCTACAGGTGCCTCTAAAAGGAGGGGCAATTTGGTATTCATGAGGGTGGTAAGCATTAAAGAGTGATGAAAAAGGAGATAAGAGTCATTGGGTTGCCCACTGACAAGGTGTTTGTTCCTCATTGTGGGCAACAAAGCAAAGCCACTTTACCCTTTGCTTGGATAGCCTGCTTAATTCTGGTTATTTTCTCCTTCTCTATATTAGCACTTAACAGCTAGAAGAAAATAACATATGTTGTATCTCATTGTATTTATGAGTACTGAATTAATAACTTACAGCCCATTGCATAAAAAGAAAATGAGCAAAATGCTGTAAATTATAGATAGAAGTTGTTAATGTGAGTAGAGTGTACAACATATGCCTCACTGTGCACGGCTTTGAAATAATGTGACTGATTTAAATGACTTGAGGCTGGCTTCATTTTAATGTGGAATGGATGGAAAGCATTGAGTCACCACCATTTCATTAGTAAGGCTATGTTCTTCCATTGGACCTTGGCCCCTCAACTTGAAGTAGATAAAAATTCTGATTACCTGTAGTCCTAGAATGGGAAAATCAAAAGGTTTTTATTTAATATGTTGGCATATCTATTCGTGTGCACTTTTAACAAGCAAATTCTGAATATGAACTAACATGGCCTCCCTTTTCTCCTTTAACAAGGTCATCTGAGTTACAGATTTAAAAAATATGTTCATTAAATGCAGAGCTTGTTGATAACTTTGAGAAGCAGCAGGATGTAGTGGAAAGAACAGGCCCTTTTGTCTCGGTGAGAAATTTTCTGGCTGCAAATAATTGAAACTCTATAGCTTGTGCCAAACAAGATTTTAGAAGACCAAAAAGGTGTTCTCAGGATACAAGGCTATCTTACAGGCTCACGCAGGTCTGAGGCCACTCAGTCTGAGTTTCTAGGGCCATGTTGTCTCATCTCTGCTTTCCCTCCCACACCTGCTCCTTTCTTGTCTCTCAGCAGACTGGCTGTCTCTGCTCCTGTGCACATAGCCAAGCACAGCTGCCCTGCCCTGGCTTTTTATCCCTGCCAGTTCAAGGGCCAGCAGAGGCTGCCTGGCATCTCTGATTTCCAGATTCCTGGAAGAGAGAATCTGGTTATCTCATCTTGAGTCAGATGACCACTTCTGATTTGTTCATTTATTAATTCAGGAAGACTTTATGAGTTTTGGGAACTGTTTCAGGCACTGGGATTCATCTTACCCTCATGGAGCATATGTGTGTGTGTATGTGTGTGTGTGTGTGTGTGTGTGTGTGTGAGAGAGAGAGAGAGAGAGAGAGAGATAAAGGAAGAGGGACTCTGAAAGCTTATTCTTTTGGGCTCGGTTGAGGGTTGTAATTTTCAGAGGAAGGGATGTATGGGCTTGGAATTTGGATAGACCTGGACTCTAATCATGGTTCCTCCCCTTACCAGCTCTGTGTGACCCTTGGGCATGTTAAATTACCTCTGTCAGCCCCAAGTTTTGAATCAGCAAAATGGGAGTAATCCTTTATAGGGTAGTTATAAGGATTAAAGTGAAATGGTGCCTGCAAAGCCAGGAGTGTAGTATCTGCCACATGTAATCAGAGCTCTACCACTTGGAACAAGTTATTAAACCGGTTTGAATCTGTTTCCTCATCTGTAAAATGGCAAAGAATATCACTTACCTCATATGCGTATTATAAGGATTAAACCATGGTAAGTACACCAGGGTGCCAGGAATTTGTACATAATGGATACTCAGTGTGGTCGCTGCTCTTCTTATTCTTATTGTGAGTCACATTTTTTCTCTTCTAGTTCCCATTTGGCCGGCGCTTGCCTTGTGACATCTACTGGCATGGAGTTTCATTTCACGACAATGACATATTCTCCGGTCAAGTGAACAAGTTTCCAGGTATCTGCTGTTATTGTTGACATTTAAACATGTTTCTAGGGCCAAGTCTCAGGTACACTCTTCTACTAAAACATGACAGTTATTTTTGAGATCAGATTTGAGGACTCTTAATTGGGAATTGCTGTGTTCACTAGCCATTAAGGGTTTAAGGATTGGAGACAGGCTTTTAAAGGTTCAAAGGCAGGCTTTCTTGGTCTAATGCCACTGGTGGAAGAACATGGTTTCCACTTTTTGGGTTATACATATAATATGGGGTTCTAATGAGAGGAATATATTCTGAAAATGAAAAAATAATAGAACATTTCATTCTTGCGGGAAACAAAAGCACCAAAATTCTAGGCATATGTCATAGAAATGGGGTATCAGCTTCCCTTTTCTTTAAGTATTATATTTGGAGGTACCATTTTTAAAACCAAATATACTGGTCTCCATATTAAGTACTACAGGCTGCACACAGCCTCTGCCTTTTACCTAATGACATTATCTCAGCAAGACTTATCCTGCAAGGAGAAATCTTAGTGCTAGAAAAGCATCATAGCCAGCACTAAGATATCCCTCTCACTCCACTACCAACCTCCCAGTACAACTTTTTTGTTTTGCATTTTAATCTCTACCACTTTTCTGAGATGGAGTCTCGCTTGGTCACTCAGACTGGAGAGCAGCAGCACGATCTTGGCTCACTGCAACCTCTGCCTCCCAGGTTCAAGCAATTCTCCTGCCTCAGCCTTCCGAGTAGCTGGGATTACAGGCCTGTACCACCATACCTGGCTAATTTTGTATTTTTAGTAGAGACAGAGTTTTGCCATGTCACGTTGGCCAGGCTGGTCTCGAACTCCTGACCTCAAGTGACCCACCTGCCTCAGTCTCCCAAAGTGCTGGGATTACAAGCGTGAGCCACTGTACTGGGTCTCTTCATTATTTTTGATGGCTGAATGAAGAGGATATTTAAGATGGTAGGACAGCTTAGGGAGAAGGAGCACTGGATTAAGCTGGGTATGATGCAGTCAAAGGGCCTTCCACTTATTTTTTAAAATGTTAATATATTACACAGACCATATTATAATGCCATAATAAATACTTTCTAAAAAGAACATCACCCTGAATCCCATATCTCATTTAACAAAACAGCAGTATGAATATTTCTATGTTTCCTCCCAAACCTTAAGCAAGTTTACTCATCCTTTTTGCATGGTTGCAGTCCTGGTGTAGTTGCCTAAATATACGGTGTTTTCTCTTAGTATTTTATCAATTTTACCTATTTTAAAGGGAGAATCAATTTACTCTTTCCTTGAAATTCTATCCCACGTCTTTAAGAAAACGCATTGCAGAAAACACAATAGCCATACGTTATACACGGGGTGGTAGTTATGCCACATCCACTAGGGGTTTTCACCTAAGCATGCAGTCTTACAAGTTCACTACCATAGGCCACACTTGGCTCAGATTCACTTAGAAGGATACAGGGCAGGAAACACGGCTTGCTGGACAGTCAGTGTCAAGCATTTCTCTTCAGTGGAGTATTTGCAAGAGTTCCAGAGACTAGTCTCTGGCTCCTCAAGTGAAAGCTCGGGTGCAAAAGGACAAGATCCACATTGGTGGATATGAGTCTTTCTTGGCTTAGATGCCCCAAAGAAGCCAGTATCTCTTAGAACTGCTCCATAGTATGCCTTCTAAGGTCCCAGCAAGGGTCATATTAAGTTACAAGAATCATTGCACTCAGAAAAGCCTAGAGCTATGACTTTCTACTAGATATTTATGCAATTTACCAAATCAGGGATCATTTTAACCATATGCTTTGTTGCCTAGTAATTCAGCTAACATTCTACCTTCATTGTTTTCTAGGGGAACTGAGATAGAAAGTTAACCCAAGGTCAAATTTATCTTTAGAGAAGGAGAAAGGGTTTTGTTACAGAACAAGAGTAATTCTTGCAGCCAGAGTTCTTGCCCAACAGTTTAATGGGATAGCTATTATTTTTTGTGTCTTGCTGCTCAGAAAAGGATGCTTTGTGATGCCACTTAAAGGACTTATTAGGATATTGGGAGAATACAGTTTGGAAGAGAAAACGCTTTGAATGAGGACAGAGTTCCTAAGACATGAATCATCAAATGAGGCTTCATTTACATTTTCCCCATTTGCTCATGCCTCATCTAGTGGCTCAGAGTAGGAAAGAAGTAGCTATAGATCTACATTTGGAATACAAATTAGAAATATAGAATGAAGTACCCACAAAGGATTAGTTTTATAAAGGTGATAGAATGATATTCATTCCAAAGAAGCAAGTTTGCCCCATCCCATATTCCACATGCCGGTGATTGGAACATAGACTTTTCCACATTACTAACAGAAATTAATTAGTTCTAATGACAAAGCAGGCTCTTGAACCTCTAGGCAGAGGAACAGTGCTGCCACACCCTCTACCCTGTGAAAGGTAGTAATCCTCAGCAGAGGGGTAATTCCAGAACAGTCTGTCCTCTGATACCAGTTTGTGTCCAAGCTTATCTTCTGTCTCTCATATATCTCATTATTCTAAAATGCACTTTCTATGCATTGTATATTACTTAGGGTAAGTTCTAGTGGATATCCCAGGCAAGTATAAATGCTTTATGTGCTGGGTCAACTGAGAACGGATATATACAGATGGAAGTGATTAATTTTGTTTGTGTCAGCACATTAGATTTTAGTCACTTTTCTATGGGTAATTTCCTGGTTCAAATTACATTATTATATTTTGGCTGATGAATTAAGACTTTCTATGAAAATAATCTGATTTAGATACGTCTAAAGAAAGTAGATTATTAGATATGTCTACTTTCTTTAGATGTATCTAAATCAGACATGTCAGATTAGACATATCAGATTTAGCTTTAAGAAAGTCCAAAACTGTCCATTCTCAGGTTCTGAGCAGGTCTTTTGCTGAGTTTCAGGGTCTGAGATGTATGGCATCACATGGCAGGTGGTACCTGAGAGCCCACCTGAGGAGGGGGCTTTCTGCTGGAGAGGGAGGGAGCTTCAGTGAGGAACCTGTGGGGACAGCCATCTGTCAAGCATTGGTCTGGGCTCTGGGGCTATAAAGACACAGAGAAAGGCATGTAAAGAGAGAAGACAAGTACAGCCTAGGGGCTATGCTGGAGGAAGCTGGAATGCTGTGGGGGTCCGGAGCAAGGGCAGGCAACCTAACCCAGATTTTCCCAGGGAGCAGCAGGGTGAGAGCTCCTGGAGAACAGGACTGGCATGGAAACTGAGCCTCCAGGATGGATGGGCCTGATCCCCATGCCAAACAAGGGAGCAGAGTTGGTGCAAAGACAGAATGCCTTCAGCATATCGCTCGTTCAGCGAAGGGCAAGTGGCCCACCATGGTTAGAGGGCATCAGGTGAGCAGGGCAGGGGAGGGGTGATGAGTAGGAACCCAACTACAGCATTGTTAGAGCCTGAAGGTCATGGGGAGCCACTGAGGAATTTTTAAGCCAGACAGTGACACGGGTCAGCTTGCATGTTAGCAAGATCAGCCAGAGGGACACATTAGAAATGAGATGGCTCAGAGAAGAAACAGAGATGTAGCTCAGAGTCTGCTGCAGCATCCACCCAAGAGATGAATGAATTAGTGGCAATCAGAATAGAGAGAACAGGATGGATCTGAAAGGATTTATTTGTTGTTTGGTGGTTCTAATGTGTTTTTGCCAAGAATTATTGTTATAAATAATATTTTGATTGAATAGTGCTCCAAGTATAGCTCAGTTTTAGTTTGTTTTGTTTTACATTAACTGGGTTAAGTAGGGCTGCATGGGCAAACCTGAGATTGAACTGTTATGCTGTCAGTTAACTTGAATGGGATGAGACCCACCAGGCCTTGAGACTCCAGCGTAGCAGACAGAAAAGCCCAGGCCTCAGAAGGAGGGGCAGGAGGTAAGCCCTTGGTGTCAGAAACTCCCACCTGAATTAGGAGGTTTTCCCAATCGATAGGGGAACTGCCCTCATAGGGACATCTAGGGATAGACCTTATTGAGAAACCTAGGTGGGCAGTCAACCTCAAAAGGAGCTGTTAGGTAGCAGGACCCCAGACACTGGGCGAAAGTCACAGACAGGAGGATTCCAGCCCTTGCAGGGTGGGCTTGAGGGGAACAGAGGAGAGGTTGGAGAGAGGAGGGGCATTGGAGAGAACAAAGAAAAGGACGCAGCTCTGCATTGCTAAGGCAGCCACTCAGGCTCCAGGAGCAAAAGATAAGGTCACCAATATTTGGATACAAGCAATAGAACACCGGAAAAATGGGTAAAATCCTTCTTATCTGATTGGAATACAAAGTCTAGGTCAGACTTTTGGCAGAAGGGAGCTGGGGGTTAGACCTAGAGCTTCTATCTCAGTTCAGAATTGGTCCTAGAGCCCAGGGAGGGGACACAGGTGACGAGGGGTCAGGTGCTGCAGCTGCTTAGGGAAAGGGGACAGGGCCTGGAGCCAGTAGGGCCTGAAGTCAGCAGAGCTGGCCATGACCTTCCTTCTCACAGATTACTCTGGGAATGCGTGCCCTGGATCAGCTAGAAACCCTGCTACGCTTGTCAGGGTCATAATGGAGAAGATGCCACTCCCACACCTGTCTCTGAGCCACCTCCAGAGGTGGAGATGCCAGAAGCTTCCATGTGGGTTCTAGTGAGGGGCCAGAAACTCTTTCCCCGGTGGCACTGGATAGGAGTACAGCTTAGATATGGAGGAGCAAAGGTTTGGTGCTAAGTGGATTGAGAGAAGTCTATACGCGTCCCTCCTGGAGACAGACATTCAGGCAGGTTTGGAGTGAGCTGCCTCCGGCCTGCAGGCAGGAAGTGCCTGGCTTCCAGGGGTGCTTCTTAAGTTGGCCATTTTCAGTAGAAAACTGCCTGGAGACATGAAGGTAAACTTGGAAACATCTATTAGCTGGTGTGGGGCCTGATGATGCACATTACAGAAGGAGCCATTGCCGATATTAAATGAATATTGACTGAATTTGCTGGACATAGATTTTCACAAAACTTTTCTGGAGCACCCAGACTGCCCTCAAGTACCCACAGATCTCTGTGTTGTGTGAGCCCTTCTGACCTGCTGAGGGATTTTGGAAGAGAACATTCCCCTGGCACAACGACTTTAAAGTGCAGAAAATACCACAACACTATTTGGTCAGGAGGCATCCTCTACGTGGAGTAAGGTGCTGTATTACAGTTAGTTATGAAGGCTTTAAGTTCAATACGGTAACTAAAATGTTAGTAAACCTCAAGCAAAAGGATTCCAAAAAAGTTGAAGTTTTGCTTTGTTTACTTTATGGTCAGCTCTTGTGTTTATAATGCAACAATTCTAATTTTGAGGGAGAATAAAAGGAAATAGCTGTGATTTTCCAGACTCCCTTCTTGGGAAGCTCAGAACAGTGTCCTCAGTGAGTTTTCTTGACTATTGAACAGTCCGTGTTAGAGCACAGTTTATTAGTGCTTTTTAAGCTCCTTTATTTCTTACTTAATCCTTCCCTACATCCTTCTAAACAACAACTAAGACCTGGGCACTGATGTCTTGAAGCTGGGATCTTTAGATTTATTGCACTTTTTAATATGCTGATGGAAGCAAGAAGTTGGTTCTTAAAACTTTCCTTCCCAGATGTTTACCCTTTTCTTCCTGAACGTGGGAATTTAGAGGAAACTCATTCATTCTGACTGCCCATTTGGAATGTGTGATAATTTGGGCTTGCCAAGCTGACATGGAACTTTGTATTTTCTATTAAAAATAGCTTTGCCAAGCACATTTCTAGTATCAGTAATGGAACTGTTTGGTCTCTTTCAGGGTAAAGGCCATTTGTAGCCACCATTTTTGGCAATGATATTTGTCTTAAGAAACAAGCATGATAGCCGGGTGCGGTGGCCACGTCTGTAATCCCAGCACTTTGGGAGGCCGAGGTGGGTGGATCACCTGAGGTCAGGAGTTCGAGACCAGCCTGGCCAACATGGTGAAACCCCTTCTCTACTAAAAATACAAAAATTTGCTGGGCATGGTGGTGCACACCTGTAATCCCAGCTACTCAGGAGGTTGAGGCAGGAGAATTGCTTGAACCTAGAAGGCGGCAGTTGCAGTAAGCCAAGATCATGCCATTGCACTCCAGTCTAGGCAACAAGAGCGAAACTCTGCCTAAAAAGAAAAAGAAAAAGAAATAAGGATGATGCCAGGCATGGTGGCTTACACCTGTAATTCCAGGGCTTTGGGAGGCCAAGGCAGGTGGATGGCTTGAGCCTAGAAGTTCGAGACTAGCCTGGGCAATAGTGAGACCCTGTCTCTACAAAAACAAAAACAATACAAAAATTAGCCAGGCATGGTGGCACACACCTGTAGACCCAACTACTCGAGAGGCTGAGGTGGGAGGATCCCTTGAGCTTGGGAGGTGGAAGTTGCAATGAGCTGAGATCATGCCACTGCACTCCAGCCTGGGCATTAAAGCAAGGCTGTGTTTCAAAAAAAAAAAAAAAATGAAATAAACATGCTAAAATTGATAATAATTTTTACCTATTTGCTTAAAATTTGCTACAATATATAGTACTCAGTTTCTTCTCTTGTCAGAGTTACTAATGATGTTACAAGAAATAAAATCCACCAACCTTTTTTTTTTTTTTGAGACGGAGTCCTGCTCTGTTGCCCAGGCTGGAGTGCAGTGGCTCGATCTTGGCTCATTGCAAGCTCTGCCTCCCAGGTTCACGCCCCCACCATTCTTTTAATGTTTTATAACAGTGAGACATTTCAATTCCCTCTGGGCAAATTAATGAGATAGGATCAATGTCAGTGTCAGTCCTTATAACTGAGGAACTCCTACAGATTGCATTTTTTCCCTTGAAGTATAAATTATGGTATTCTTTTTATTTCCTGTCCTTCATTCAAGGAGACAGATTTTATGCTGAAAGATGTGTATTTTCCTATTCCATGCCTTTAATACTCATGAAACAGTAAAAGAAATAAACTTAATTAAACCTCTCATAATGTAACCAGAGTCCACTAGATGATATTCTCTAGGGTACAAAATGGAAGGAATCCCAGAAGCACATAAGGTGGCCCCAAATTAAAGAAGGTATTAAATTTTAAGTGCAAGATATAAATGCTTCCCTATTCATTACCTAAGGGGGTGACAAAGAATAAAAGAATAAACTAGGTGAAAACTCATTCCTTCAAACTGATGCTTCATTTTTATAAAGAGAAAAGAACACCCGTCCGTTACCTCAAGTTTTTCATTAACTCAGTAGTTCTTTCCAAACCATGAGTCACCGCTGTGGGGAACAACTCAGACCTTTTTTAAAAATCCTGCCTGAAAAAGAGAATATGTCGGGTGGGTGGTTTTAAAAGTCCCAAATAATGGCTGTTTTATAGCTAGTAGCCCACTGTTGTTAAAACCTCACAGCGTCTCTTCTCCCCAGGCATGACGGAGATGGTGCGTAAAATTACTCTGAGCAGAGCAGTGAGAACCATGCAGAATCTCTTTCCTGAGGAGTACAACTTCTACCCTCGCTCACGGATTCTGCCTGACGAGTTCCAGCTCTTTGTTGCTCAGGTAGATGGCACTCCGTCCCCATGACCCCTGAATTATATTATGGTTGCAACTGTGTCCTGGGTCCTGTGTGCTGGGAGCTGGGACAGGGGGTCCCAGGGAGCTGCGACTAAGGGAGCATCTTAGCGGTACACAGTAGGTGTTGGCGGCTACCAAAACAGCTTGCAGAGTTGAACGAGTAGGGTGACAGGTAGGTAAACTGAAGAAACGGGTCTTGACACAAGGAGACAGCCCTAAGGCGGATATCAGAGCTGGATCATGGAGTCAGGACGCTGGGGAGCCGGGGAGCTGGAGCCGGAGCAGGTGGTTGGGCCCCCAGGTAGGATGGGGCCACTGGGGGAATCCTGGAGCCGTGGCCTCGCCGGCTTCCTGTGGCCTGAGATGTGGGAGGTCAGGCTCTGTTTAAAGGCCGGGGAGCAGGTCTGACAAACTCATGGGGAACCTTTTAAGTGTTTTGCTTTAAACTTGTTCCAGAATCAATTGTCAAGTGACCCATTCCATCTCGAAGCACCAGGTTTGAGCATGTAATACACTGGAGCCCTCACCACTGATTGTGAAGTGGAACTCAGAATTGCCATTTTTGTTAGCCTTTTAACAGTTTCATTTAGGATCCCTTCAAAGCCTTTGTGTACAAGTTTCACAGTCTGTCCCATAACTCTGGGGTAACTATACAACCAATGCCTGTCTAATTGTGATAAGGCTAACACCATTTACTGGTCCTGCTATGTTCCAGGCTTTGTGCTAGAAGTTTAACATTTTTTATTTATTTTTATTTTTGTGTTTTTGAGATGGAGTGTTGCTCTGTTGCCTAGGCCAGAGTGCAGTGGTGCAATCTTGGCTTACTGCAGCTTCCGCCTCGTGGGTTCAAGCCATTCTCCTGCCTCCACCTTCTGAGTAGCTGGGACTACAGGCAGGCGCCACCACACCAGCTTTTTTTTTTTTTTTTTTTTTTTTGTATTTTTTGTATTTTTGGTAGAGATGGTGTTTCACCATGTTGGCCAGGCTGGTCTCGAACTCCTGACCTCATGCGATCTGCCCGCCTCAGCCTCCCAAAGTGCTGGGATTATAGGCATGAGCCACCACGCCCAGCCCACATTATTTCTTTTAATCTTCACAGCAATCTTGTGAGGCTGGTTTTATTATTATCCCCATATTATGGATGAGGAAACTGAGGCTTTGAAAAATTTAGCAACTTGCTTGAGAAGTAATGTTTAAAACCTAGAGCTATTTCCAAGGCATATGCTTTCTATAGTCTATTTTATTGCCTCTGTATTGTTTTGGTTTTAATACTGAATTATAAAACTTGTAATAAAATTATCATTTACTAAACACAAAAACAGCTTGAAGTGATAATTTTTAAAGGAAGTTTTCTCTGAGATGGTGGTCACATGGGTTTATATACATTGCTTAAAATTCACCGAACTATTAACTTAAAATGGGTGCATTTAATTGTATGCAAGCTATGCTTCAATAAAGTTAATTTTAAAAGATAACTCTCAGCTGTTCCTCATAATTACCGCCCCCCCCCCCAGTGTCTCTCTTCTGTGGCTCTGCTCATGCTGTTGTTGCTATGTGGAATACCTTTCCTTCCCAGCTTTGCATCCAACTACAGTCATGAGTCACTTGACGGGCACACATTCTGAGAAAAGTGTCATTGGGTGATTTCATCATTGTGCCAACACCATAGAGTGTGCTTACACAAACCTAGATGGTATAGGCTCCCACACATCCAGGCTATATGGTATAGCCTATCACTCCTAGGATACAAACCTGTATAGCATGGTACTGGACTTAATATTGGTAAGTCTTTTTTGTATCTAAACATAGAAAGGGGAAAATACTGTATAAAAGATGAAAAATGATACACCTATGTAGGATACTTCCCTCCACTCCCCACCGTCTCAGGCGAAAGGGTTTGGGGTCAGGTATGTTTACCCTCCACTCCCCACCATCTCAGGTGAAAGGGTTTGGGGTCAGGTATGTTTATCCTCCACCCCCACCGTCTCAGGTGAAAGGGTTTGGGGTCAGGTATGTTTACCCTCCACTCCCCCCGTCTCAGGCGAAAGGGTTTGGGGTCAGGTATGTTTACCCTCCACTCCCCACCGTCTCAGGCGAAAGGGTTTGGGGTCGGGTATGTTTACCCTCCACCCCCACCGTCTCAGGCAAAAGGGTTTGTGGTCAGGTATGTTTACCTTCCACTGACTTTTCAACTTCCGGCTCCTTCATTGCTCCAAAATCCTAACTACCGCAAGGAAAAAACACACAGAGAGGCCGCAGCACAGAATCAAGAGACATGCAAGATTAAACTACACGCCTGACCACACATGAACCCTGGCAGCATGGCACAGACACAGTGAGAGACACGAACATGGGGTCAAGCCCAAGCATATGGTGACCAAAGGAACTCCCAGCTTGGTGGCTCCCATTATCCCAAGGGCCTGCACCGAAGCAGGTGAAACCCACAAGGGCCCTGCACCTATGTCCACTGAGGCATAACCTGTGAACCAAGTCCCACATGAGGGTGTGGGGCCCCCAGAGTACACTCAGAGCCACTTGGGAGCATCAGGGAACACACCCACTTGGGTGACCAGAGCTTGGTTGAAGACCCAGCTGTGCTGTAACTAGCATTGAGGCTGGATTTTCACCCCAATCTTCAGGCTGCAAAGCCGACATGCATTCCACAGTGGCAACCCACCTCCTGCTTTGGCCTAGAGCTACTCTGCATCTGGAAGATGATGGACAGTGAGAGTTAGCCTCATCAGTGATAGGAAAAAATGAGCCCAGAGTCCCCCTGGGGGTGCCTGTGGGGCTGAGAGAGGCTCTGGAGGGAGGTGGATGAAGTCCAGATCTGGAATTCTGCACTCCAGCCTCCTGAGCTGCCAGGACTCTGGACTGCTGCCCTCAGCAGGAGTTGAAGCAGTAGGACCGCCCACGGTTCTGCCTGAGGTCACCCTCTGTTCTTGGTGGCCCTGGCAATCAGAGTCCCAGACACTGGTCACCTTTCATTCACTCATTTATTTGTTTAAGACAAAGTGTTGCTCTGTTGCCGAGGCTGGAGTGTAGCGGCACCATCTTGGCTCACTGCAACCTCCACTTCCTGGGTTCAAGCAATTCTCCTGCCTCAGCTTCCCAAGTAGCTGAGGTTACAGGCACGCACCACCACATCCAGGTAATTTTTGTATTTTTAGTAGAGACAGGGTTTCGCCATATTGGCCAGGCTGATCTTGAACTCCTGACCTCAGGTGATTCACCTGCCTCAGCCTCCCAAAGGGCTGTGATTACAGGCGTGAGCGACTGGGCCCGGCCACCTTTCTTCTATTCACAGTCTGCCCCTCGTTTTATTGCTTGACTGTTTAACTTACATCTGCCAGGTGAAGAGTCAGAGCCCTGGCATTGGGAAGTGGTCAACTCATGGGTTGGTAAAAATAATTTACCAACAATAGTATAGGTTTGAAAAAGGCAAGTTTATTAGAAAGGAATCACACTGCAAAAGGGTGCAGTGGGGTGCCTTATTGAGAGAGGATTGAGCATGCCGCAGTGAATTTTCCTTAGGAGCATTTATGGAGCTTAAGAGGGGAGCTTGAGGGTAATTTGGGACACATTAGCCACGTAGGTTATAATAATGATCACATTTGTAGACGTTTTGGTGCCTTAATGTAAGCAAGCATTGCAAAATGAGTTTCCACATGGCATTTCAGAGATGTATGGACATTTTAGTTACTTATGAAAGTTTAACGAGGCCTGGAACCAGATGCCGACTTTAGATACTAGAGAAGTTTAATTATTATTCCCAGGGAAGGAGTTTTGCCTCCGGATAGCCTGTTTGATGGTCACCAGGGGGTCTTTGCTCCCTTCCAAATTCCGCAAATTAGGAGTTTTTTACTCCATTCTCTGTTCAGTGGTCACCAGGTGACTTTTACTCTCCTCAGCAACTGCCACCCTTTCTAGACTGTAAATCTTCCTGAAAGCAGGGATCATATCTGTAGTAGTCCATTCTCACACCACTATAAAAAACTGCCCAAGACTGGGTAATTTATTAAGGAAAGAGGTTTAATTGACTCACAGTTCCCCATGACTGGGGAGGCCTCAGAAAACTTACAACCATGGTGGAAGGGGAAGCAAATATGTCCTTGTTCTCATCGTGGCAGGAGAGAGAAGTGCCAGCAGGGGAAATGCCAGACATTTATAAAACCATCGGATCTCATGAGAACTCACCCACTATCATGAGAACAGCGTGGGAGAAACCGCACCCATGATCCAATTATCTCCACCTGGTCCCGCCCTTGATATGTTGGGATTATTACAATTCAAGGTGAGATTTGAGGGGGGACACAGAGCCAAACCATATCAATATCTGAGCCACCTCTGTATCATTCACACGCATTGCCCCATCGACCCTCAGGACACCCCTTTGAGGCTGAGTTAGCATCTGTCCCCAGGGATAATAGGAGGCCTCAGAAAGCACACATGGCGGCACCGGACAGACCTGGAGCTGGTTCCAGCTCCTCCACTCCTTAGCTGGTGTCTCTTTGTGCAGATTAGTGAAACTCTAAACTCCTCTTTTCTCTTGGGGGTCAGGCGCTGATGTGGAAAGGAGACACAGCAAAGGCTCAGAGTAACTACGTGAGCGACTGTTGTCATGTCCTCATTGATATGACAGGAGGAAACAGGCTTAGTGGAAGGCTTGTCCTGTCTTGCTGCCCAGCAAGGCAGTGGGGGGACCCGGTGCTCAGGGACTCAAATTCATTCCTCTAAGAAAAGTGTGAAGAGGGTACACAGATAAAAAGACACTCTATGTAG
This sequence comes from Gorilla gorilla gorilla, assembly GCF_029281585.2. Taxonomy (NCBI): domain Eukaryota; kingdom Metazoa; phylum Chordata; class Mammalia; order Primates; family Hominidae; genus Gorilla; species Gorilla gorilla. The sequence continues at coordinate 5,757,627 of NC_073233.2, read as the reverse complement.
TCTGTTCTTCATGATCAGATGAGAAAACACCATGAATGGCGTGTTTCTAAGCTTAGCGAAGAGCAACGAGGAATGAACCCCAGGGGTGAAGGAGAAGCCCTAGGAGGCCCCAGGCAGCCTTCACAAGAGCAACTGGAGGCTTGATGTCCAGCAGATTCCTTTGTCCATGGTGACCTCTCCCTCCTGTCTCCTGACCACTGCCTCAGCCCTGCCTGTTCAAACACCTAGAGGAAGTGGCTATTTTTCCTGCATGAAGTCTCCTGGGGAAAAGTCTTTGAATCCTAGTGCCTGGGGGAATGAAAGCATCTAAAGTGACAGCATCAAGGCCCAGAAGGCTGACTCAGGGATGAGGTCTGGGAGGAAATCACTTAAACCTCACCCCTCTGCTGCCCTGAACCTCCTGCAACCTGGACATTGGGGTGGCACCCAGAGCACTGGCTTAGCTGTGAAGACAGGAGTGTGCACTCCAGCGCTGCCTTCTCCTAATAACTGGGTGATCTTGCAGGTTACTTTGAATCTCTAAGCCTTGATACCCTCCTCTGTAAAAACATACAGTTTGAGGGATTAAAGCTGAATACTTTTTTAAAGTACATGCCACAGTGAAGTGATCAACAGCATGAACTTCCTTCCCCTTTTCCTTTTCCCCTCAGAACTCCCCCCTCATAGTTATGGATTCTCCACATCTTCAGGGCAGAGATCTGAAACAGTGGAGGTTGAGGTGGTAGGGGAGTTCAGTCTAGGTTTTCTGTAGCTATGAAAGATGGGTACCATGGTCCTGTTTCCCCCAAACTGATGTTGAAACCTAATGCCCTCCAAAGTGATGAGTTTAAGAGTTGTGGCTTTTTGGAATTGACTAGGTCATGGAGGTGGAAATTTCATGGATGGGATGAGTGACCTCTTCAGAGAGGCCCAAGAGAGATCCTTCATCCTTTCTAGTATGTGAGGACACAGTAAGAAGGCACCATCGATGAACTAGGGAGTGAATCCTCCCCAGACACCGAATTTGCTGGTGACTTGGTCATAGATTTGATGCCTCCATAACTGTGAGCAATAAATTTCTGTTGTTTATAAACCTCCCAGCTTATGGTATTTTGTTATAGCATCCAGAGCAGACGAAGACAATGGGTGACTCTTGCCACAGGAGTGTAAAGGTCTCGTCAGTGTAGTGGAGGGGAGGGGTCTCTCCCAGCCCATGGCCTGCTCTGATTACTGAAGCAAGGACCCTTATGCCCTCAACACCATTTACAAAATGGCTCCAAGGCTGCACCTGCCAGGACATATGGCCCCTGCTGGGTACGTAGAGAAAGCTGACATGTGCAAACATCACTCACTCCTCTTCCACTCTTGCTCTCTGTTCTCTCACTGTATTGATCAATTCATGTTCTAGATCCTACCAGTGCCAAAATCACCTTTTCTGTTCCCCGTGCTCCACTTTAACTTGTTTGAAAAGGGATAGCTCCTCCCCACCATTGGACAATAATTGCTTTACCTGGGTTTGAGGAGAAAGGCAGTGTGAGCTTGCCTTGGAAGTCAAAGCCACTGAGAAACCTGAGCCTGGAGGTGCATCACACACAGGTCCAGAGTTTTCTCTTCTGGGCTATTATGGAGAAATGGCCATCCTGGAGGAAGAAGAAGCTGTCTCCCAGGGACTTCCAGGCCTTGGCGGCCCAGGGAGGCTCACTCAGCAGGCCCAGGCTCAGCTAAGACATCCCATTCTCAAAGCCCTGGGGACAGAGGCAGCTCCCTCTCCCCAGAATTGTCTCCCCAGGTCTCTGAATCCTGGCAGGAAGGGGGAAGAGCCTCAGCATTTTGTAAGAAGAGAAGGGCAGGCTTATGGTTCAGCCACTGGATTATAGACACTGTCCTGGGCTTCCACCCCTGATGATACCTGAACTTACAGCTGAGCATCCTCTCCTGGAGTTCTGTGTAGCTTCTTGCTTTCTGGAACTCCTTCCTGGCTGTGCCATCCACTCAGTTCCCACTTCAAGGAGTCCCTTGTGGTTGACATTTGAATACTACCTTGCAGGAGTCAGCATTATTTCACACCTTCAGCATGGATCATCTCTTTCCTGCTTGAAATGCCTTCCTCTCCAGGATTCCAGGATCCCACACACTCCACCTCAGTCTCTTACCAGGTTCCCCTTCTCTGCCCCTTCTCTCTAGGAAGTGTTCCTTTTGCAAAATAATGACCACATCTGTAGCTTCAGCCCTGACTTCACTGCTGGACTCTAGGTTCATTTATCTATCTGCCTCTGCCTCCTCTGCAAGCATCTCAAATTGAGAAGATCCACAAAAATTGTTGAATTCACACATCCAAAAACTGTTTTGCCCATCTTCCTTGTTTTTGTAAATGGCATCATCATGTGCTCATTCCTGAGGCTAATGCCCTAGGAGTCATTCATGATTCTTCTCTTTCCCTGGAAACACTGGTCTGGCCCATAAGAGATTCTCCTGAATTCTACCTTCTAAGTCTTTTCCTAATCCAGTCATCTTCCCTGTCTCCATTGTGACCAGTGCCATTCAGCATGCCATCATTTCTTGCCTGGACAATGCAACAACCTCTTATCTAGCCTTTCTTTCTTCCCTCTGAAATAAAAATTTATTATTCCCTCAGAAGGCAGAGTAATTTTCTGAAATGTGCATCAGACTGCATGATTCCAGTGCACACTGAACATGGTTCTACATGACAGCCAGTCTCCCGAGTTATCCAGCTCACTTCCACACCTCACTGTGTCCCAGCACACTCATCCTTGCCTTCTTTCAACATCTCAGGGATGTTTCTCTGCCTAGAGTCCTCCCCGCAGGGCTGCACACATAGCCACCCATCTCCCATCACTCAGGCTGGAGAATTACCCACTCAGAAAGGCCTCCAAAGACATTACAGTCAGAACCTCATGTTTCTTCCCACCTCGGTCTCTCTCTCTTTATACTCTATTTAGATTTGTATTATCTTTCTCTTTTTTCCCTTCTTTTCTGCTTTTTTTTTTGAGATGGGGTCTTGCTATGTTGCACAGGCTAGAGTGCAGTGACTACTTACAGGCGTAAGCATAGCTCACTATAGCCTCGAACTCCTGTGCTCGAGTAATCCTCCTGCCTCAGCCCCCTGAGCCCACGGACACATGCCATGGTGCCTGGCAAATATTTAGATTTTTTCACAGCACATATTACTACCTGAAATTGGCTCAACATTTTCATCATTTACTTATTTATTGTCTTTCTCCCTGGCAGTAAACCATAGGAACATGTTCTCTGAAGTATGCCCATTAAAAAATTGTGTATATGCCTAACCCCAGCTACTCAGGATATTGAGGTGGGAGAATGACTTGAGCCCAGGAGTTTGAGATCAGCTTGACCCATATAGCAAGGCCCCATCTCAAAAAGTATATATTGCATGTATTGGAAAATTATTATAAAATTATTTATTGTATACATTGCATGTATATACTTTGTGTATAGTATGCATATGTAACATGTGCATAACTAACATTTATTATTTTAACCATTTTTAAGTGCACAGTTCAGTGGCATTAAGTACATCCACACTCTTTTCCAAACATCACCATCTTCCATCCCAAAACTTTTCCATTAACTGAAACCCTGCACTCATTAAACACTAACTATTCCCCTAATCCAGACCCTGGCAACTACCATTCTACTTTTGGCCTCTATAAACAGGACTACTCTAGGCACCTCACATACGTAAACTCATACGTTATTTGACGTTTTGTGATTGATTTATCACAAAATAAATGTGGAATTACAAACCAAAATATGGTATATGTATATGTGTGTATATTTACTCATGGATTCGATTTACCAGAAACCGTTATTTTTATATGCCACGGCTTCCAGTTACTCTTTGGGGTCCTTTTATTTAGATTTGAAGGAGTCCCTTTAACATTCTTTTTTGGGCAGGTCTTGTGGCGATGCACCTTCCACCATTTGTGTTTCTGGGAATGTCTTTATTGTGCCATCATTTTTGAATGGCAGTTTGTTCAGATATACAATCCTTAGTTGAGAGTTGAGTGTTTCCTTGTTTATTTTCTCAGCATTCTAAGTATGTCCTCTGACTGTCTTCTGGCCTGTAAAGTTTCTACTGAGAAATTCCCCGATAGTCTACTTGGGAATCCCTCTTACATGGCAAGTCGCTTTCCTCTTGCTCCTTTCAAGACTGTCTATTTTACTTGGTTTAAGGCAGTTTAACTATAATACGACTCAGTACAGGTCTCTTAGGATGATTCTATGTGGACTCATCAAGCTTCCTGAATTTGTAGATTCAAGGATTTCTTGGGAAGTTTTCAAACATTATTATTTTATAAAAATAATCTCTGTCTTTCTCTCTCAGTATCTCTCCTCTCTGAGACTTCCACAATGCATGTGTTGGTTCACTTGTCAGCGCCTTATAAGTCCATGAGCTCCTTTTACTTTATTTATTGTTTCTGTTGTTCCTCAGACTCGTAATTTAAACGACCTGTCTTCAAGTTTATCGGTTCTTTCTTCTCACTCTTTGAATCTGCTGTCGAACAGCTCTAGTATATTTTCCAATTTGGTTACCATATTTTTCAGCTCTAGAATTTCTGTTTGCTTCTTTTTTTTATAATTTTGGTTATTTTCTTATCATTTTAATGTATATTTGTATATTGCTTTTCTTATTTTCTTTAGTTGTTCATTTGTGTTTTTCTTTAACTCTTTTAGCATATTGAAGTGTTGTTTTACTTTTTTTTATCTAGGAAGCCTGATGTGTGTGTTTCTGCAAAGACAGTTTCTGAAAACTTATTTTGTTTTGCAAATGGTTGATGTTTTTCTGTACCTTTGTGTGCCTTGTAATCTTTTGTTAAAAACTGGGCATTTGAAGAAACAGGTACCTCTCTCAGTCTTTACAGACTGATGTGGCATACTTTTGCTAATTGGTGAAAGATGTCCTAAGTCTGGATCAGCCTGGGATAAAGCCTTATGGTCATTTTAGGTATTTTCTGGGCATGTGTCCTCGCTGGGCGTGTGTGTGTGTGTCTGTGTGTTGCGTGTCTGTGTGTGTTTGTGTGTGTGTGTGCATTGTCTTGTTTTCTTCCCTCAATTTCTCCCATATAAACAGCCGCTTTTACATGTCTTAATGAGCCTCATTCAGCTTCTCTCAGGCTCAGGCCTGAGATGTTCTATTGCATTTCTCTGCCCATGTTCCTTTGCCCCAGGTGTCCACAGTCTGCAGCCTCCCCACCAGTTCTCCCATGCCTTGGTGTCTGCCATTGCTTTTCAAGGCTTCCAGCAGCCTGAGAGCCAAGCCATGGCACCATTCTCCACCTGAGCTCCCAGCCAGGCAAAACAGAAACAAGTCTCTTGGGCAGCCACATACAGAGTAGAATATTACAGATAAATGCTGTCCTTTTTCTTCCAGCCTGAGGGAGGGAACTGGGAATTGTGCTGCAAGATGCCAAGGATGGGTAGAGCGAGGGTGAATATAAATTTCACAGTGTTTCCTGCTGGCTTAAATGTAACTTTTTCTTAATTTGGTGTTTTCTTAGTTGCTGTAGATGCTAGACTTGTTTTCAGAGCTCCTATAAAGTTATTGTAGTCCATCTGTAGTTGCTTTCCTAATATTTCCATGGGGAAACAAGTGTTTGAAGCTTCCAGTCCACTGTCTTGCTGATATCACTCCTGGCAAGCCCATTTTTAAAATTATGGAACTAAGACTCAGAAAAGCTGGTAAGTGACAGCACTTTGACTAAAATCTGTGAATGTGAATCTTTAGACTAGTGTTTCTTCTACACGGCTGACCTCAAGCTGTCCTTCTAATAATCAGAGTGATAATAACGACGTGCATACAAATGGCACACTGCAGTTTAAAAACTAGCTTTGTGGCCGGGCGTGGTGGCTCACGCCTGTAATACCAGCACTTTGGGAGGCTGAGATGGGCGGATCACAAGGTCAGGAGATCGAGACCATCCTGGCTAACATGATGAAACCTCGTCTCTACTAAAAATACAAAATAATTAGCCGGGCGTGGTGGCGGGTGCCTATAGTCCCAGCTACTCTGGAGGCTGAGACAGAAGAATGGCATGAACCCGGGAGGTGGAGCTTGCAGTGAGTCGAGGTCAGGCCACTGCACTCCAGTCTGGGTGACAGAGCAAGACTCCGTCTAAAAAAAAAAAAAAAAAAAAAGAAAACTAGCTTTGTTTTCTTGTAAGGCATCTAGAGTTCCTGTTTAGGGTAGTTGGGAGAGAGGGGAACTGTCCCATTTGCTAGATGAAGAAACTGGACTATTTGTCCAAAGTCACATACAAATTAGTGGAAAACTCATATTAGTTTATCTGCCTCCATATGGCCATTTTGGCCTCTGCTCCACACTTTCAGAGGCTTGGAAGGTGCAGGTGGGAAGATGAGGAAAAACATATCAGAGAGGGATATATTACAGGGCAGGTACCTCACCTTCCCTTACCCCAGAAGCTGCCTGCCATGCAAAAGCCGCAGGCCATGGCCTGTGAGAGTTCCCTAGAATTAAGCAATAAAGGGAAGAGTCATGGGGAGGGTCAGAAACCTGAATTCCAGGTCCCTCTGTGAGCCCCAGCCTCTCTGTACCTTGGTTGTGCAGTATCTGCACTGAGGCCTGACCCCATCTCCTTGTCTAGGACTGCTGGCCTGTTCCTCTCCCTCCTCTTTACCCTCCCAGGCTCTGTAGGGACAGCTTGAAGGCTTCCCTGAACCTGGATCCAGTCCCACAGCCAGGACTTCCCTGTGCCCACCTCCTTGGTGACAAAATCTACCCTGGCTGCTGGCCTGGTTGGGGACAGTGGGAGGAGAAGAGGCTGCCCAGCGCTGCAGCTTTTATTCTCTGAAGCCAGAGACCCACCCTGGGAGATTTTATCAGGACTTCTGCTCCCAGATCCCTCCTTCTACAGACACCCTGATCCCCAGGATCTAAAGCCGCCTCCTTGGAACTCTCTTCTCAGTCAATGCCCTGTCTCCTGAGTGGGTCCCAGTCCTCCCTGCTTCCTGCCACCCCCTGGGAGGTCCCAGCCCTCCTGCACATGCCCACAGCTGTGGAGTTGTGCAGGCACAGCCCCTGGGATGTGGCCTCATCGTAGTGTGCAGGGAGGCCCTGCAGTGAAAACCTGCACACTTCTGCACCAGGA